>NC_057795.1:644976118-645307521 GCF_018294505.1 Triticum aestivum
CCCTCCCTCCCTCCCCTTCCGCCGCGCCCTCCGCCTCCCCACTGTCCTAGCACCCACGGCGACGACACGAGGCCTCGCGCCCCCGCACCGTTGCAGCCCCGTCGTCTCTGCTCCGGCTTCGGGCCTCCTCCCCTCTCCAGATGGAGCACTGTCGGACCTCCGCCCGGCCGCCGCAGCCGCAGCCCGCTCCCGCCCCGGCCCCAACCCCAGATGCAGTTCCATAGAGATATAAGGTGGATAACCAGTTGTCTTCGGTTCAGGCATCTATGTGAATTTGCAGAAACCATTTCCTCTTCACAACTTCACTAGCAGATTATGGGTTTGGTTCGGATCCCTGGTATTGTCTAATCATATTTCTCAAGATATTTATCTTGGCAATGGTAGCTTACAGGTCGCTATGATGACTTGTTAGTGATCAGAGCACATTCCGCTAGTGCTACCACAGCTTATTGTGCTGATTTGATATGAGAGGTAGGACATTCCACTAGTGCTGTCACAACTTATTGCGCTAATCCTATATGAGAGCAACCAACTTAGTTTGTTGATTATGCATTAGAAACGAGTTTATTTGCATCTTTTGTGCACACGAATTCTCTTCAAATATGTGAAAATTAAAGTCCACTGTACACCTTATGTTTTTTATGCATGATAATACAGCACATCATAAACAAAAACCCCGGTTTGTTCGCAACATGGTTCTTTCTCTTTGAATAATTTCAGAGGATGTAGGATTTGAACCCCGGAATAAATTTCTTGTTTGTGTCAACTTTTTTAGTTTACCGCAAGTTTAAATTCCGTCGCTGCTTTTTTCTGCTAATTGTTGTCGCTTGTAGTAGTTGCATTGGTGTTGCTGCCGCATACAGGCCGGCCCTTAGGTTAGTTAGCTATAGTTTAGGATAATTGGCTTAGGTGGTTAGGCTAATTAGTGGTTATTAGATTTAGTGTTAATGGCATGTGGACCAATGTGCAGATCACTGCTTTATGGTCAATTTGCATATAAACATATCCACTCAAGCCCCAGAAGCATTACATGGCCATTGATGCAGTAGCACTAGCTTGCACTTTAGTAGCTTGACTTAATGATTTGGAGTACCATAGTGATGCTTGCTTAAAACTAAAGTAGCAGCAATTGGTAGCGATAGCTAGCTTGACTGGATTATGTGATTAATTCACTGAATTTGGTTAGTGAAGATGAATTAGCAGCTCCCCCATGTAGCTAGAATTGGTATGATTTCTATGCAGAATGACCAATTCAGCTTCTTACCCCTCAAAAAAATCAGCTTCTTTAAAACTGACAGCAGGTTCCTCCCATGTTTCACTTTTTCTAGTTAGTTCCTTCCAGCTATAGGTTAGTTTACAGCTAGAATTATGTATTTCAACCATTTATATGTTTAGTTTCCAGCTATAGGTTAGTTTACATCTACTTGCTGCTAATACAACATAATATTTGATATGAGCAGGGTGAACAACCTTCAGGTCCCGGGAATCTACTCAAGGCTGCAGACACTTCTTGTCTCACTTCTTTTATCATCGGTATAATATTCATATTAAGGAGTTTCTATAAGTTCATTGTTCTTACCTGCAAATTTAAAATGAAAGCACAATCAATCCATATTAAGTGCTCATCCTAGTGGCAGGCAAAATAATTAGGGGAGTGTGTCATTCTTGCTATGGTCATGTAAGAGAAATGCTCTACCTTGCTAATTTTACCATGAGATTTGGGGTAATCAGCTAGTTCTGGTCAAAGCAAGTGGTTTTCCTGAGCTATGCCTTGGTTAGAAAATGATGCATGATTGGCATCATGCATGTTATCATGCATGTTTTATGATCTGTTGTAAGGGTACTAATTGGTCTCTTCTGCTGCTTATTAGAGATGGCGGGAAGCAGCCACCGCCGCTCTGCGACACCGCAGTACGAGTTGGATGCTTCCGAGTTCTTCACTATCATACTTGAGACTTCAGTATCATCCATGACGCAGGTATATAAAATGAGAGATCTCCCCTTCACCCATCTCATTATGATATCTGTTGTTTGCTACATCACTCATTGTCCCAAACTGCAGAGTCTGCCTGACAGTTTTATGAACATGCTGATGGGTGAAGATCCGCCAAATAATGTGAAGCTGCGATAGGCCGGCAGCGGGTTTCGCAGGTAGTGGGATGTGGAGTTGGTGATCAAGGAGGGCCACATGTACTTGTCTCGTGGGTGGGAGAAGTTCTACCATGCCTACGACTTGCGGCTGGGGTACTTCCTTCTCTTCAGGTACGACGACGATGCCACCATGCTCATCGTGAAGGTGTTCAACACGACTATGTGTCGCATGCACTACGCTGACGACGATGATGCCAGTACGTTCTGCATCTTCTTATTCCTCTACATTTGGCTTTGTCTCACATTGATTGTTAATGGTCATTGTTGCATTTTGGACAGGTAATGGGAGTAGCAGCAGTGACACTGTCTACAGCCAAAGCAGCAGCGACTATGGCTGTAGCGAAAGCAGCAACGACTCTGGCTGTAGCGAAAGCAGCAGCGATTCTGGCAGCAGCATAGACAACAAGAAGGATGATCCGGACTGGAGTGTGGGAGAAGAGGAGCAGAGTGGGGATGAGGAGCTGCAGGATGACGATGGGCATCAGGCTGAGGATGACCTAGCGCTGGTGGTGGCTGACCAAGGGCAAGAGATGGTGGTCGCTGACCATGGGCAAGAGATGGAGGTGGCTGAGGATGACCTAGCGATGGTCATGCCTGAAGGTGGCCTCGCGATGGTGGTGGTGCCTGACAATGACCACGCACCGGTGGTGGCGCCGGTGATCCCAGGCGACATGACCACGCCAATTGTGGTAGAAGACTACATCCCACTGCCTCCACCGCCTCCACCGCCTCGCCGCTCTTGGCGCATCAGGCTGAGGAAGGAGAAGGAGAAGAACAATGCATGAGAACTGAACTTTGTCAGGTATGTCAGATCTCCAAAATGATATATATATATATATATACTTAGTTACCTATGTTATCTCTAATATGCTTAGTTTCCTATAGGTTAGCTTCATTTTACCTAAGTTGGCTCTAATATGCAAACTTAGAGCTTATATGCTTAGTTTCCTATAGGTTAGCTCCAAAATAACTTATGTTAGCACAAAATGATCAAGTTTACATAATAAGCTTATATATAGTCTTTTTCTTATTCTTCTTCTTTTCCAAAATGACATAGGTTAGCTTCATTTTACCTAAGTTGGCTCTAATATACAAACTTAGAGCTTATATGCTTAGTTTCCTATAGGTTAGCTCCAAAATAACTTATGTTAGCACAAAATGATCAAGTTTACATAATAAGCTTACAGTCTTCTTCTTATTCTTCTTCTTTTCCAAAATTCTTCTTATTCTTCTTCTAGTGTTCTTCTTCTTCTAGTATTCTTCTAGTCTTCTTCTTTTTCTTCTTCTAACTTCTTGTTTATCATTTTGCAGATTTGATTTAATTCACGGAAGCTTGCATGGATGGAGTGCTTCTTTTCCATTTGTGTTTTTATTTTGTATCAATGTGAAACTTTTGGGAATTGATGGATAACGGTGTTGGATGAACAATGTGTAACTTTTGTAATATGTAACGATGGAACTATGTGTTGGCTATGTATGTATATATGATGGAACTTGTGTGTTGGCTGTGTATGTATATATGATGGAACTTGTGTGTTGGCTATGATTGTTATATGGATGCTTGTTGTATATATATGTGTTGGATATCTCATAGGTGAAATAGTGACCTGAGATTAAGAAAAAAAAATAAAAAATTGTTACTAATGGCGCACTACCATGTGGTGCGCCATTAGTATAGAATACACTAGTGGCGCACTAGTGGCGCACTATGGGCAAAACTAATGGCGCACTGCATGGTGCGCCATTAGTATACCAGATACTAATGGCGCACCAGTGGTGCGCCATTAGTAAAAAATACTAGTGGCGTGATACTAATGGCGCACTGGTAATGCGCCATTAGTACGCAAAACCAGTGCGCCATTAGTAGGCCTTTTCCTAGTAGTGACCGGTGGCCATCTTCATCATCCCGGCGCTCTCCATGACGAGGAGGGAGTAGTTCACCCTCGGGGCTGAGGGTATGTACCAGTAGCTATGTGTTTGATCTCTCTCTCTCTCTCTCTCTCGTGTTCTCTCTCATGTTCCCTCTATGGCATGATCTTGATGTATCCCGAGCTTTGCTATTGTAGTTGCATCTTATGATGTTTCTCCCCCTCTACTCTCTTGTGATGAATTGAGTTTTCCCCTTTGAAGTTATCTTATCGGATTGAGTCTTTTATGAGAACACTTGATGTATGTCTTGTCGTGCTTATCTGTGGTGACAATGGGATATCATGTTCCTCTTGATGTATGTTTTGGTGACCAACTTCCGGGTTCCGCCCATGAACCTATGCATAGGGGTTGGCACATGTTCTTGACTCTCCGGTAGAAACTTTGGGGCACTCTTTGAAGTACTTTGTGTTGGTTGAATAGATGAATCTGAGATTGTGTGATGCATATCGTATAATCTTCCCCACGGATACTTGAGGTGACAATGGAGTATCTAGGTGACATTAGGGTTTTGGTTGATTTGTGTCTTAAGGTGTTATTCTAGTACGAACTCTTGAATAGATTGATCCGAAAGAAGAACTTTGAGGTGGTTTCGTACCCTAGCATAATCTCTTCGTTTGTTCTCTGCTATTAGTGTCTTTGGAGTGACTCTTTGTTGCATGTTGAGGGCTTGTTATATGATCTATCTATGTTATTATTGTTGAGAGAACTTGCACTAGTGAAAGCATGAACCTTAGGCCTTGTTTCCTATCATTGCAATACCGTTTACGCTCACTTTTATCATTAGTTACCTTGCTGTTTTTATTATTTCAGATTACAAAAACCTATATCTACTATCTATTTTGCACTTGTATCTTCATCTCTTCACCGAACTAGTGCACCTATACAATTTACCATTGTATTGGGTGTGTTGGGGACACAAGAGACTCTTTGTTATTTGGTTGCAGGGTTGTTTGAGAGAGACCATCTTCATCCAACGCCTCATATGGATTGATAAACCTTAGGTCATCCACTTGAGGGAAATTTGCTACTGTCCTACAAACCTGTGCACTTGCAGGCCTAACAACGTCTACAAGAAGAAGGTTGTGTGGTAGACATCACTTCATCATCACTATCATCAATGATTTCATCTACAATAATTTCATTCTCTCTAACCCTAGCAAGTTGTTCATCAAGATATTCACCTAATGGCACAGTAGTATCAAGCATAGAAGTAGTTTCATCATAAGTATCATGCATAGCAAAAGTGGCATCATCAATAAAATGCGACATATCAGAATTCATAGCAGTAGCAGGTTTAGGTGTTGCAAGCTTACTCAAAACAGAAGGAGAGTCTAGTGCAGAGCTAAATGGCAGTTCCTTACCTCCCCTCGTAGTTGAGGGATAAATTTTAGTTCTTTGATCTTTCAAGTTCTTCATAGTGATCAGCAGATATAAATCCCAAGTGACTCAAAGAATAGAGCTATGCTCCCTGGCAACGGCACCAGAAAATAGTCTTGATAACCCACAAGTATAGGGGATCGCAACAGTTTTCGAGGGTAGAGTATTCAATCCAAATTTATTGATTCGACACAAGGGGAGCCAAAGAATATTCTCAAGTATTAGCAGTTGAGTTGTCAATTCAACCACACCTGGATAACTTAGTATCTGCAGCAAAGTATTTAGTAGCAAAGTAGTATGATAGTAATGGTAACAGTGATAAAAGTAACGATAGCAGTTTTGTAGTAATTGTAACAGTAGCAACGGAAAAGTAAATAAGCAAAGCACAATATGTGAAAAGATCGTAGGCATTGGATCAGTGATGGATAATTATGT
This sequence comes from Triticum aestivum, assembly GCF_018294505.1. NCBI lineage: Eukaryota > Viridiplantae > Streptophyta > Magnoliopsida > Poales > Poaceae > Triticum > Triticum aestivum. The sequence goes on from NC_057795.1 coordinate 644,982,011, forward strand.
CGGATGCAATTCATCATGTAATAGTTATAACATAGGGTGACACAGAACTAGCTCCAGTTCATCAATGTAATGTAGGCATGTATTCCGAATATAGTCATACGTGCTTATGGAAAAGAACTTGCATGGCATCTTTTGTCCTACCCTCCCGTGTCAGCGGGGTCCTAATGGAAACTAAGGGATATTAATGCCTCCTTTTAATAGAGTACCGGACCAAAGCATTAACACATAGTGAATACATGAACTCCTCAAACTACGGTCATCACCAAGAAGTATCCCGATTATTGTCACTTCGGGGATATCGGATCATAACACATAATAGGTGACTATAGACTTGCAAGATAGGATCAAGAACTCACATATATTCATGAAAACATAATAGGTTCAGATCTGAAATCATGGCACTCGGGCCCTAGTGACAAGCATTAAGCATAGCAAAGTCATAGCAACATCAATCTCAGAACATAGTGGATACTAGGGATCAAACCCTAACAAAACTAACTTGATTACATGGTAAATCTCATCCAACCCATCACCGTCTAGCAAGCCTGCAATGGAATTACTCACGCACGGTGGTGAGCATCATGAATTGGTGATGGAGGATGGTTGATGATGACGACAGCGACGAATCCCCCTCTCCGGACCCCTGAACGGACTCCAGATCAGCCCTCCCGAGAGAGATTAGAGCTTGGCGGCGGCTCTGTATCGTAAAACGCAATGAAACTTCCTCTCTGATTTTTTTCTCCGCGAAACGGAATATATGAACTTGGAGTTGAGGTCGGTGGAGCATCAGGGGGCCCATGATATAGGTGGGCACGCCTAGGGGAGGGGGCGCCCCCCCCCACCCTCGTGCACAGGGTGTGGGCCCCCTGGCCTTGATTCTTTCGCCAGTATTTTTTATATTTTCCAAAAGTTATCTCTGTGGATTTCCAGGACATTCGAAGAACTTTTATTTCTGCACAAAATAACACCATGACAGTTCTGCTGAAAACAGCGTCAGTCCAGGTTAGTTCCATTCAAATCATGCAAATTAGAGTCCAAAACAAGGGCTAAAGTGTTTGGAAAAGTAGATACGTTGGAGACGTATCACCTACTCGAGGACGAGGAGGAATTAATCTTGGAGATGTTGATACGTCTCCATCATATCTATAATTTTTAATTGTTTCATGCCAATATTATACAAGTTTTACATACTTTTGGCAACTTTTTATATGATTTATTTGGACTAAATTACTTATCCAGTGCCCAGTGCCAGTTCCTGTTTGTTGCCTGTTTTTGTATCGCGGAAAATCCATATCAAACAAAGTCCAAACGTGATCAAACTCCACGGAGAATTATTTTGGAATATTTGTGATTTTCTGGAGTTGTAATCACCACAAACGGAGTCCCGTGGTGGGCGCAACCCACCTGGATCCGACCCCTGAGCCTGGCACGTGGTGGTGGGTTGTGCCCACCTCGTACATCGGTTGGGGTTGTACTTCAGGCGCAACAGAAGAAAACAGAGATGGAGATCCAATCTCGGAGGGGCTCCTGCCCCTCCTCCGCCATGGATGCCATGGACCAGAGGGGGGACCCTCTCCCATATAGGGGGAGGCCAAGGAAGAGGAAGAAGGAGGGGGGCTCTCTCCCCCTCTCTCCCGGTGGCGCCGGAACACCGCCGGGGCTAGGATCGTGACGACGATCTACATCAACAACTTTGCTACCGTCAACACCAACTTTCTCCCCCTCTATGCAGCGGTGTAACACTTCTTCCCCCTGCTATAATCTCTACTTAAACATGGTGCTCAACTCCATATATTATTTCCCTATGATCTATGGTTATCCTATGATGTTTGAGTATATCTGTTTTGTCCTATGGGTTAATCGTGATCTTGGTTGGTATGATTGTATATTTTATTTATGGTGTTGTCCTATGGTGCCCTCCGTCTCGCACAAATGTGAGGGGCCCCTGTTGTAGGGCGTTGCAATATGTTCATGGTTCACTTACGGTGGGTTGCGAGAGTGATAGAAACTTAAACCCGAGTAGGTGGGGTATGACGTATGGGAGTAAAGAGGACTTGACACTTAATGCTATGGTTGGGTTTCACGACCTTAATGATCTTTAGTAGTTGCAGATGCTTGCTATAGTTCCAACCATAAGTGCATATGATCCAAGTAGAGAATGTATGTTAGCTCATGCCTCTCCCTCATATAAAACTACAAGAATGATTACCGGTACTTGTTATCGATTGCCTACGGACAAATGACTTTCTTGTTGACAAAAGCTATCTACTTTTATTACCTTGCAATTTATCTGTAGTTTTATTCTCGCAAAGTACTCGTAGTTTTATTCTTGCAAAATAGTTTCATACTTGTTTTAGCTAATGCGAACGTCAAGCATGCATAGAGTTGTATCGGTGGTCGATAGAACTTGGGGGAATATTTGTTCTACCTTTAGCTCCTCGTTGGGTTTGACATTCTTACTTATCGAAAGAGGCTACAATTGATCCCCTATACTTGTGGGTTATCAATAGGGCGCTCCCTCCACCCTCGTGGATGACTCGGGACTCTTCTGGCCCAACTCTTTCACTTCGGGGGCTTCTTTTGGTCCATCAAAAATCATCAAAAATTGGCACGTCAATTGGACTCCGTTTGGTATTCATTTTCTGTAAAACTCAAAAACAAGAAAAAAACAGAAACTGGCACTAGGCTCTAGGTTAATAGGTTAGTCCCAAAAATCATATAAAATAGCATATAAAACATCCTAGATGGATAATATAATAGCATGGAACAATCAAAAATTATAGATACGTTGGAGACGTATCACTCCTACGGGATCGGTACCAACTGGTATGTCGACTGTGGCACCACCAACCACATCACCAACGAACTTGAAAAAGTGACCATGAAGCAGAAATATCGCGACAATGATCAAATCCACACAGCTAGTGGTGAAGGTATGAGGATAAACCACATCGGTCACTCAATTTTTCATACCCCCCGTAGAAAAATTCATCTTAAGAAAATCTTGCATGTCCCTAGTGCCAATAAAAGCCTTCTTTCTATTCATAGAATTGCTCTTGATAATCATGTTTTTTCTCGAATTTCATCCATATTTCTTTTTGATCAAGTATCAGGCCACGAAGAGAATCCTCTATCGCGGTAGATGTGTTCGAGGGCTTTACCCGTTGATTCCGGAGCACACAAGATTCAATAAACAAGCTTTTGGTATTGTCAAACTCTCGTCAACATGATGGCACGATCGTTTAGAACATGCTTCTTTTGCTTTAGTTGAAAAACTTCTTAGGAAAAATAAGCTCCCATATGTTGGTGAGCCCAATGTTGAAACTATTTGTGATTCTTGTCAGCGAGCTAAAAGTCATCATCTCCCTTATGTCGTTTCTACTAGTGTGTCTACTCGACCTTTGCAGTTGATTTTTTTCTGATGTTTGGGGACCGGCCCCTAGCTCTGTTGGTAGACACACCTACTACGTAAGCTTTATTGATGACTACAACAAGTTCTCGTGGATCTATCTTCTTAAGAAAAGATCCGACGTTTTCCAAGTGTTCAAAAACATTCAAGCACTTGTTGAGCGTAAATTCGATTCCAAAATCATCGCTGTCCAGTCTGACTGGGGAGGGGAATACGAGAAGTTGAACTCCTTCCAAACTCTTGGCATCTCACACCATGTGTCATGCCCCCACGCGCACCAACAAGACGGCTCAGCTGAATGCAAACACCGTCACATTGTTGAGGTTGGCCTTGCTCTTTTAGCTCATGCGTCCATGCCATTAAAGTTCTGGGACGAAGCGTTCCTTACTGCTATTCACATTATCAACATGCTTCCTAGTCGTGTCATCAATAATGAAACTCTAGTAGAGTGACTTCTTCATGTCAAGCCCGACTATTCCACTCTTTGTGTGTTTGGGTGTGCGTGCTAGCCTAACCTACGCCCATACAACAAGTGCAAGCTCATGTTTCATTCACTCTAATGTGCTTTTCTTGGGTACAGTGCCCAACACAAAGGTGTGAAATGCCTTGACATCTCCACTGGTCGAGTCTATATCTCACGCGATGTGGTTTTCGATGAGACCAAATTCCCTTTTTCAGATCTTCATCCAAACGTCGGTGCCCTACTCCAAAAAGAAATTCTTTTGCTTCCTCCAAGTCTCTCCGGTTATGATCAAGGGGGCGTTGATAATTGTTGGGATCATATGTTGGCTAACCCTCTTAACCTTGTGCATGAGTCATCTGATGATGTTACAGGAGCACCAAACTATGAAAACAGAGAAGAAAACGGTAAAGAAATCAACTCAAACGGTGAAGAAATCAACCCAAACGGGCTTCATCGCATGTGTCGCGGCATGGGGAGCATATACCTCTCGGGATCAGAGCTGCTGCTTCCTAGGCAATCGCCTCTGGGATCCGTCCCAGCCGGCAGCCGCACAGCTGCGCCAGACGGGCCAGATGCATCAGGCGCGGTCGATCACGCGGGCTCCAGGAGCCAACTGCCATGATGTGCGGGCCCTCCCGACAGAGCGAGATGCGCCCTCTAGCCTGCGCAGTCTCCCGCTCCCACGCGACAGTTTGACGGTGGCCCGGACCGCACGCGCTTCGCGGACCAACCGGTCTGCTACAAGCGGCGCGTCCTCATGCGCCAGGCAAATGCGGGGCCAGCCCCTTACTCAGACGGGCCCACGCTATCACGAGCTCATGATGAGCCGATTGGCTACCTCAGATCTTCTGCGGCTCCTAGGCGTCTTCCTCACCATCGCCTCAGGCCGCTGCCACAAACAATCCCGTGCACCTGGAACCGGCAGTGGCGGGCGGATCTTCCTCGGGCCCTGCTGCTGATTTGGCTCCTGCGGAATCTTCTGTGGCTGCGGATTCTGCTGCATCACCAAAACGCCGCAGAAGACTACAACAAGGTGTGATTCAACCGAAAAAATATAAAATCATAACCAAATTGGTCTAGTTTGTTCCACGGGTGAACCAAGTGAGCCCAACACAATTGAAGAGGCTCTCGGTGATGAAAAGTGGAAAAGGCAATGCTAGAAGAATATAAGGCTCTTGAGAGAAATAAAACATGGCACTTGGTTCCTCCAAAGCAAGGTAAAAACCTCATTGACTGCAAGTGGGTATTCAGAATTAAGAGAAAGTCTGACGGAACCACTGATCGTTATAAGGCTAGACTTGTTGCAAAAGGCTTCAAACAACGGTATGGCATAGACTATGAGGATACTTTTAGTCCAGTTGTAAAAGTTGCTACCATTCGTCTCGTATTGTCTATTGTTGTTTCCAAGGGATGGAGCCTTCGACAACTAGATGTACAGAACACGTTTCTTCATGGTGTTCTAGAAGAGGAAGTGTACATGAAACAACCTCATGGGTTTTAAATCCTCTCATGTGTGCAAGTTAGATAAAGCATTATATGGACTGAAACGAGCTCCAAGGGCATGGTATTCTCGTCTCAGTAAAAAGATGCAGCCACTTGGCTTTGTTCCTTCCAAATCTGACACCTCCTTGTTCATTTATAACAAGTTCAACACCTCCATGTCTGTTCTTATATATGTTGATGATATTACTGTCACAAGCTCATCTGATGAGGCAATATCAGGACTCTTGAAGGATTTAGGTGCTGAATTTGCTCTCAAAGATCTAGGAGAATTACATTACTTTCTAGGAATTGAGGTGAAGCAACACAAGGATGGGCTACATCTTTCTCAGGAAAAGTATGCAACAGATTTGGTAAGGAAGGCAGGCTTACAAGGTTGTAAACCCACACATACTCCTCTCTCTAGTACATAAAAATTGTCTCTTACAGAGGGAACACTTTTAAGTCCAAAGGACAGTACAAAATACTTTTGAGTGAAAAATATTTGGTGTAAGGTATATAGCAATTGTTTTAATTTTTTTTATCTTAGTACAACCTCTCTAACTTAGTATGAGACATTTCTTGACATTGTCATGGACTTTGAAAATATCTTATAAAAGTTACAGAGAGAATACTAAGCAAATTTATAATACTAACATATTACGTTAATAATTTCTTAATCTATATGTATCATTATTTGTCTATCCCTGGCGTAGTGATGAAATTTCCTAATTTTAGTGTCTACATAATAGCTAGACGTGCCGATGTTATAAAAAAAGAAAATAGTTCTTCTGTACTACATTTTGCAACGCCCGGACTCTATATGCGTGCGTGGACGTTGCATCCATCTAGACTCTTTTTTTATCTAGACTTGTTTCAATATCTATTACCATATATGTGTGTGCACGTCCCTTAAAAAAAATTGTGTGCATACGTGACGGTTTAATACGCCGACATGTCAACAATAGCATGTTACGTAAAATCCTTTAAATCTCAGTCATTATTATTCTAACTAGCAAAAGAGCCCGTCCGTTGCAACTGGACAGAAAAACACACCCGCTCTTAACCCAATAACCACGACTTGAGACCTTGATATGTAGACGTTCTCTATTTTAAAATTGCATCACATTTGTGTTTCTGGCGGTGGTCTCAATGCTCACACAACGAAAATGCATTTGAATGTGGTCAATCCTAAGGCGTCACACACACACACACACACACACACACACACACACACACACACACACACACACACACACACACACACACACACACACTCGCACGCACACAATCACTGAGAATAAGATGAGAAAAATGTTGTTTTTTCCCGTGAGGTTTTTCAGAGTTGTGCATGCGTGGTTATCAATGTTTTTTCCCTCTCAATCTGGTTTTAATGTGTGTTTATTTGCAATTTGGATCGCCGCCAGTGCGAAAAAAAAACCAGACCGTGCACTATAGATTATGTTTGCATCCAAATTAATAGTTTAGAAATATTTAATAGCTAAAAGTAACAACATATTTGGATTCTACACATTTTGCTAATCAAATTTCATATATAATATGTTAAAATCGGAGTTACGATTTAAAAGATATGGATAATTTTGTTTTAGATAAACTGCGGATTGATTAACCAAAAGGTCAGGGGGTTTTCTGTTAAAACACAAAAAACGATTCGTATTACTTAAATATGTACGGCGGGTTGATTACCTAAAATCTCAGGGGGTTCCTGAGAAAACTAAAAAAAGGTTCGATATGACTTAAAGATGGACTGCGGGTTGATTTCAACAAACTGCAGGGACTTTTTAGCAAATAAGGGTGACGGACGACAGAAACCCACCGTGCTTTATTATTAGGTAAAGATGAAACGATTGAAATAATATTAGCATATGTGGACAAACGTGACGGCTTATTTGTCTTCTATCCTAATTATATAATAGATAGGTGTTTTTCAAAGGTAATATGCATCTCAAATTCTCAATCAAACAAAATTGCCTATCTAACAAAGAAACTTGTTATGTACAACATGGATGGATATATCAATATACGGTGTTCTTCAGAGGAAATATATGTGTGACTGTCAATCAAACAAACTTGATATACACTACTAACGACAAATTTGATTTGGAAGTTGAGATTCAGAATGAGCTGCTAGGACCCAGGACAAGAAGAAACTTGGTGGAGCAAAAGTGTACATTCAAATTAATAATACTCAAGGGAGCCTAGTGCCTTTAGCTAGCAATGAACTCTTAACAAAAATGACAAGTACAGATTGTTGTTCAGTTCATATGTTTCACAAAAGATGCCTTCAAGTTGAAGTTATTCCCCATAGGGATGTGCTAGTATGACTAACAAGTTGTGTACAAGATTTTTCTGAAAGTATGTAGTGATTTTGTATTCTTACCAATTTGTTATAGTCAAATGACGGGATCTTGATGCAGCTACAATACACATCTCCCTCCGTTCCTAAATATTTGTCTTTCTAGAGATTTCAACAAGTGACTACATACGGAGCAAAATGAGTCAATCCACTAAATATGTCTATATACATCCGTATGTGGTGTCCATTTGAAATCTCTAGAAAGACAAATATTTAGGAACGGAGGGAGTATATTACTCAATCTAGTGAGTACAACATATATGTTTAAAGCAACACTACAGCAGCCTAATCTGTCGAGAGCAGGAACCTAATATTTTCTTTTTGACATATGGTACGGATTATGTAGTCAACAACCAACAACCAACAGATTATGTAGTACAAATTTACCATGTTGCTAATTCTATATTTAACATGCATCTGTCAGTGGTGAAAACCCAGGTTAAATTATATTTCCAGCTCATCGTAATTTTGTACAGATGTACAACATTTTGATTCGGCGCTTCCTAAACAAATACCGTACTGCTACTACTTCTACTTCAGTACATGCAGCCGTGCAGGATGAGCAAGACATTCACGACACTACCTCCTTTTCTTTCCTTCATTTTTCCTTTTTATCCATGGCATATATTTGTTAGCTAAAATGTATGTACGGCGAGACTATTTATCCCATGATGTAGCTACGTATATAATTTTGTCCGAAACTCTTAAGGCTTAAGGATTTGATGCTTTTCTTACTAGCGACCGTTTCTAGCAGTTATAGAGCTCATATGATGCAATAAAGATGTATAATCTAACTAGATCGACCTTTACTACAAGATAACCGTAAGTAGTATTTTGGAAGGAATCGTACATACATTCTAAGCAATTCTGATTAGAGCAGATAATTCCCTTATGAAGTAGCCACAAACAGATCGCCATGCTAATCAATTAGAAGCACTCGCCAATTTTACCATTAATTGACCAGGGTTCCACCTACAAACCCAACAGTTGATTTGTGGTAAGCTTGATTTGGTTCCTCTAGGTCTAGATTGAGTTCTAATTTTAGAAATTAGATACATGATGTGTATGTACCTGGCAACTCCCATAACTCGCGCTTGTAGAGCTCGATGACAGGGATGACCTCGACGGTGTCCGGATCACGCACCTGGACGGCCTCCGCCTCCCTCGGCTTCGCCGCCCCTCCATGCTGCCGCCTAATCCCACCCGCAGATGGTGGCCACACGGGGAGTAGCAAGGAGTTGCGAGGGGTTAAGAAGACAAACTTAACAAATGCAAACTAGCAGCACTTAATTGATTAAGATGCCAAAAATGTTGTTCTCGTTTAAAGGTAAAGATGAATGTTGTCTGATGTACTAATAACCGGAGCATCGTGTCTTCATCAAATACGCCAAACTATGGTTACTTGAGAGGCATGAGTATAGTGTTAATCTAAGAAAAAAAAAGGGACGCTCAATATATATTCACCACAAATATATGTTAGAACTTCATATGGCAGCAAAGCCATGACTATAGTTGTTCAAATGCTTGCATACAGAGTTCCCGATGATCTAGTTGATGAGTGTGTAGGCATGAGTGAGTCCATATGCCTTGAGTCATTGTATATGTTTTCCAAATCCATGGTTCAGGTGTTTGTCCTGGAGTACTTGGGAGAACCAAATGTTGTACAACCTTGTTGGAGATCAATGCTTCACGAGGCTTTCCGGGGATGCTTGAAAGCATAGATTTTATGCACATGGAGTGGAAAAACTGTTCATTTTGCTTGCCAGGGGCGATATAAGGGACATGTTGATGGTTGCACGGTCATACATGAAGCTGTGATATCAAGAGATCTCCCGATTTGGCTTTATTTATTTTTTTGGCATGGCAGGTTCTTATAATCACATCAACGTGCTTCAGCGCTCTCTGGTGTTCTCAAAGCTTTTGGAAGGCAATGCCCCCAGAGGTTAACTAGGAGATCAATGGCCACAAATACACTAATGAAGGAAATATGCCCTAGAGGCAATAATAAAGTTGTTGTTTTATATTTCCTTATATCATGATAAATGTTTATGATTCATGCTAGAATTGTATTAACCGGAAACTTGATACATGTGTGGATACATAGACAAAACACCGTGTCCCTAGTAAGCCTCTACTAGACTAGCTCATTAATCAAAGATGGTTAAGTTTCCTAACCATAGACATGTGTTGTCATTTGATGAACGGGATCACATCATTAGGAGAATGATGTGATGGACAAGACCCATCCGTTAGCTTAGCATATTGATCGTTCAACTTTATTGCTATTGCTTTCTACATGTCAAATACATATTTCTCCGACTATGAGATCATGCAACTCTCGGATACCGGAGGAATTCCTTCTGTGCTATCAAACGTCACAACGTAACTGGGCGATTATAAAGATGATCTACATGTATCTCCGAAGGCGTTTGTTGGGTTGGCATTGATCGAGATTAGGATTTGTCACTCTGAGTATCGGAGAGGTATCTCTGGGCCCTCTCGGTAATGCACATCATAAGAAGCCTTGCAAGCAAAGTGACTAATGAGTTAGTTGCAGGATGATGCATTATGGAAAGAGTAAAGAGACTTGCCGGTAACGAGATTGAACTAGGTATGAAGATACCAACGATCGAATCTCGAGCAAGTAACATACCGATGACAAAGGGAATAACATATGTTGTCATAACGGTTCGACCGATAAAGATCTTCATAGAATATGTGGGAGCCAATATGAGCATCCAGGTTCCGCTATTGGTTATTGACCGGAGAGGTATCTCAGTCATGTCTACATAGTTCTCGAACCCATAGGGTCCGCGCGCTTAACGTTTGATGACGATTTTGTATTATATGAGTTATGTGATTTGGTGACTGAATGTTGTTCGGAGTCCCGAATGAGATCATGGACATGATGAGCAGTCTCAAAATGGTTGAGAGGTAAAGATTGATATATAGGACGATAGTATTCGGACACCGGAAGTGTTTCGCAGGGTACCAGGTACGTATCGGGTCACCGGAAGGGGTTCCGGGCACCCCCACCCCGCCAAAGATATGGGCCTATTGGGCCAAGAGGGACAATTCAGCAGCCAGCAGGGGCTGTTGCGCCCCCCATATGGGCCGCACCTGAGGAGGAAGGAAAGAGGGGAAGAGAGAAGGAAGGGGAGGGATTCGGCCTCCCCCTTCCTTCCCTCTTCCCTCCTCCTTCCTTCCCCCTCAGGTAAATAAGGAAGGGGGGGCAAATTGGTCTAGGGCGCCCAAGTAGGATTCCTCCTACTTGGGGCGCCCCCTACTGCTCCCCTCCCTCTACCACCTATATATACATGGGTAGGGGGCGCCTAGAACACACAACAACATCTGTTAGCCGTGTGCGGCGCCCCCCTCCATAGTTTACGCCTCCGGTCATATCTTCGTAGTGCTTAGGCGAAGCCCTGCACGGATCACTTCACCATCACCATCACCACACCGTTGTGCTGACGGAAGTCATCTACTTCCTTGACACTCTTCTGGATCAAGAGTTTGAGGGACGTCATCGAGCTGAACATGTGCAGAACTCAGAGGTGTCGTACGTTCGGTACTTGATCGGTCGGAACAGAAAGAAGTTTGACTACATCAACCACGTTGTCAAACGCTTCCGCTTTTTCTCTACAAGGGTACGTAGACACACTCTCCCCCTCTCGTTTCTATGCATCTCCTAGATAGATATTGCATGAGCGTAGGAATATTTTTGAAATTGCATGCTATGTTTCTCAATAGTGGTATCAAAGCCAGGTTTATGCATATATGATATGCACGAGTAGAACACAAAGAGTTGTGGGCAGTGATCATCATACTACTTACCATCAATGTCTTATTTTGATTCAGCGGTATTGTTGGATGAAGTGGCCCAGACCAACCTTACATGAATGCGTTCATGAGACCAGTTCTGTCGATAGACATGCAACTAGTTTTGCAAAAAGGTGGCTGGCGGGTGTTTGTTTCTCCAACTTTAGTTGAATCGAATTTGACTGCGGCCAGTCCTTGTTGAAAGTTAAAACAACAAACTTTATATATCACCATTGTCATTTTTGTGTCGTAGGTAAGAACGGTTCTTGCTAGAAGCCCGTAGTAGCCACGTAAAACTTGCAACAACAAAGCAGAGGACGTCTAACTTGTTTTTGCAGGTCATGCTTGTGATGTGATATGGTCAAGACATGATGAGATACACGTTATTGTATGAGATGATCATGTTTTGTAAAAGTTATCGGCAACTGGCAAGAGCCTTATGGTTGTCGCTTTATTGTATGAAATGCAAACGCCATGTAATTGCTTTACTTTATCACTATGCGTTAGCCACAGTTGTAGAAGCAATAGTTGGCAAGACGACCACGACGCAACCATGGAGATCAAGGTTTCGAGCCGGTGAAGATGGAGATCATGACGTTGCTTTCGAGATGGAGATCAAAAGCACGAGATGATGATGGCCATATCATGTCACATATTTTGATTGCCTGTGATGTCTATCTTTATGCATCTTATTTTTCTTACTACGACGGTAGCACTATAAGATGATCCTTAACTAAATTTCAAGGTATAAGTGTTCTCCCCGGGTATGCACCATTGCGACAGTTCTTTGTGCTGAGACACCATGTTATGATTGGGTGTGATAGGCTCTACGTTCATATACAACAGGTGCAAGACAGTTTTGCACATGCGTAATACTCGGGTTAAACTTGATGAGCCTAGCATGTACACACATGGCCTCGAAACGCTGGAGATCGAAAGGTCGTACGTGAATCATATAGTATATATGATCAACATAGAGATGTTCACCATTGATGACTACTCCATCTCACGTGATGATCGAACATGGTTTAGTTGATTTGGATGACGTACCATTTAGATGACTTGATGGATGTCTATCTAAGTGGGAGTTCTTAAGTAATATGATTAATCGAACTTAATTTTTCATGAACTTAGTCCTGATAGTTTTTTGCATATCGATGTTCTAGATCAATGGCCCGTGCTACCGTTCCCTTGAATTTTAATGCATTCCAGGAGAAAGCTAAGTTGAAAGATTATGGTAGCAACTACATGGACTGGGTCCGTAACTTGAGGATTATCCTCATTGCTGTATAGAAGAATTATGTCCTTGATGCACCGCTGGGTGAAAGGCCTGCTGCAGGAGCAGATGCTGATGTTTTGAACGTCTGGCAAGCTCGATCTGATGAATACTCGATAGTTCAGTGTGTCATGCTTTACGACTTAGAATTGAGACTTCAAAGACGTTTTGAATGTCATGGACCATATGAGATGTTCCAGGAGTTGAAGTTCATATTTCAAGAAAATGCCCAAGTTGAGAGATATGAAGTCTCCAAAAAATTCTATAGCTGCAAGATGGAGGAGAACAGTTCTGCCAGTAAACACATACTCAGAATGTTTGGATATCATAATCACTTGACTCAGCTAGGAGTAAATCTTCCAGTTGATTGTGTCATTGACAGAGTTCTCCAATCACTGCCACCAAGCTACAAAGGCTTGGTGATGAACTATAATATGCGAGGGGTGGAAAATACTATTCTCGAGCTCTTCGGAATGCTCAAAGCTACGGAGGTAGAAATCAAGAAGGAGCATCAAGTGTTGATGGTAACAAGACCACTAGTTTCAAGAAAAAGGGCAAGGGAAAGAAGGGGAACTTCAAGAAGAATGGCAAGCAAGTTTCCACTCCCGGGAAGAAGCCCAAAGCTGGTCCCAAGCTTGAAACTAAGTGCTTCTACTGCAAAGGGACTGGTCACTGGAAGCGGAACTGCCCCAAGTATTTAGCAGATAAGAAGGATGGCAAAGTGAACAAAGGTATATTAGATATACATGTTATTGATGTGTACCTTACTAATGCTCGTAGTAGTGCCTGGGTATTTGATACCGATTCGGTTGCTCATATTTGTAACTCGAAATGGGGACTACGGATTAAACGAAGATCGGCTAAGGACGAGGTGACGATGCACATCGGGAATGGTTCCAAGGTCGATGTGATCGCCGTCGGCACGCTACCTCTATATCTACCTTCAGGGTTAGTTTTAGACCTGAACAATTGTTATTTGGTGCCAGCATTGAGCCTGAACATTATATGTGGATCTTGTTTAATGTGAGACGGTTATTCATTTAAATCAGAGAATAATGGTTGTTCTATTTATATGAGTAATATCTTTTATGGTCATGCACCCTTGAAGAGTGGTCTATTTCTATTGAATCTCGATTGTGGTGATACACATATTCATAATATTGATGCCAAAAGATGAAAAGTTGATAATGATAGTATAACATATTTGTGGCACTGTCATTTAGGTCATATTGGTGTAAAGCGCATGAAGAAACTCCATGCAGATGGACTTTTGGAATCACTTGATTATGAATCATTTGATACTTGTGAACCATGCCTCATGGTCAAGATGACTAAAACTCCGTTCTCCGAAACAATGGAGCGAGCAATGACTTATTGGAAATAATACATACCAATGTATGCGGTCCAATGAGTGTTGACGCTCGTGGCGGTGTATCATTATTTTTCGACCTTCATAGATGATTTGAGAATATATGGGTATATCTACTTAATGAAACACAAGTCTGAAACATTTGAAAAGTTCAAAGAACTTCAGAGTGAAGTGGAGAATCATCGTTACAAGAAAATAAAGTTTCTATGATCTCATCGCGGAGGCGAATATTTGAGTTACGAGTTTGGCATTCATTTAAAACAATGTGGAATACTTTCACAACTCACGCCACCAGGAACACCACAGCGTAATGGTGTGTCCGAACGTTGTAACCATACTTTATTAGATATGGTGTGATCTATGATGTCTCTTACCAATTTACCACTATCGTTTTGGTGTTATGCATTAGAGACAGCTGCATTCACATTAAATAGGGCACCATCTAAATTGTTGAGAAGACACTGTATGAATTGTGATTTGTCAATAAACCTAAGTTATCGTTTCTTAAAGGTTGGGGTTGCGACATTATGTCAAAAGGCTTCAGCCTGATAAGCTCAAACCCAAATCGGAGAAGTGTGTCTTCATAGGATACCCTAAATAAACAATTGGGTACACCTTCTACCACATATCCGAAGGCAAGATCTTTGTTGCCAAGAATGGAACCTTTCTAGAGGAGTTTCTCTCGAAAGAAGTGAGTGGGAGGAAAGTAGAACTTGATGAGGTAATTATACCTTCTCCCAATTTGGAAAGTAGCTCATCTGGGAAATCTGTTCTCATGATGCCTACACCAACTAGTGAGGAAGCTAATGATGATGATCATGAGCCTTCAGATCAAGTTACTACTGAACCACGTAGGTCAACCAAAGCACGATCCGCACCAGAGTGGTACGGCAATCTTGTTCTCAAAGTCATGTTACTTGACCATGACGAACCTACGAACTATGAAGAAGCTATGATGAGCCCAGATTCCGGTAAATGGCTTGAGGCCATGAAATCTGAGATGAGATATGTTGTGGAACATGGTAATTTCAAAAAAAATCCTAGGATCACGCAAGATCTATCTATGTGATGCATAGCAACGAGAGGGGAGAGTGTGTCCACATACACTTCGTAGACCGAAAGCGGAAGCGTTTCAATAACGCAGTTGATGTAGTCAAACGTCTTCGCGATCCAACCGATCCAAGTACCGAACGTACGGCACCTCCGTGTTCAGCACACGTTCAGCTCGATGACGTCCCTCATACTCTAGATCCAGTTGAGGCCGAGGGAGAGTTTCGTCAGCATGACGACGTGGCGACGGTGACGATGAAGTTACCGGCGCAGGGCTTCGCCTAAGCACTACGACGATATGATCGAGGTGTGTAACTGTGGAGGGGGGCACCGCACACGGCTAAGACAAATCTTGGAGTGCCTTTGGGGTGCCCCCTGCCCACGTATATAAAGGAGGGAGGAAGAGGAGGCCGGCCTAGAGGAGGCAAACCAAAAGGGGGAGTCCTACTTGGACTCCCGGTCCAAGTAGGATTCGCCCCCCCCCCCCTTCCCTATTCCAACTAGGAGAAGGAAGGGAAGGAGGAAGAGGGGATAAGGAAGGAGGGGGGTGCCCCCCTCCTAGTCCAATTCGGACCAGCCCATGGGGGGGGCGGCACCCCTTGAGGTCCTTCTCTCCTTTCCCGTATGGCCCATTAAGGCCCATTACTTCCCCCTGTGAATCCCCGTAACTCTCCGGTACTCCGAAAAGTACCCGAATCACTCGGAACCTTTCCGATGTCCGAATATAGCCTTCCAATATATCAATCTTTACGTTTCGACCATTTCGAGACTCCTCGTCACATCCATGATCTCATCCGGGACTTCAAACAAACGTCGGTCATCAAATCAAATAACTCATAATACAAATCGTCATCGAACGTTAAGCATGCGGACCCTATGGGTTTGAGAACTATGTAGACATGACCGAGACACATCTCCGGTCGATAACCAATAGCGGAACCTGGATGCTCATATTGGCTCCTACATATTTTACTTGCCCGAGATTCGATCGTCGGTATCATCATACCTAGTTCAATCTCGTTACTGGTAAGTCTCTTTACTCGTTCTGTAATACTTCATCCCGCAACTAACTCATTAATCACAATGCTTGCAAGGCTTATAGTGATGAGTATTACTGAGAGAGCCCAGATATACCTCTCCGAAACACGGAGTGACAAATCCTAATCTCGATCTATGCCAACCCAAAAAACATCTTTGGAGACACCTGTAAAGCACCTTTATAATCACCCATTTACATTGTGACATTTGGTAGCACACGAAGTGTTCCTCCGGTATTCAGGAGTTGCATAATCTCATAGTTTGAGGAACATGTATAAGTCATGAAGAGAGCAGTAGCAATGAAACTGTAACGATCATAATGCTAAGCTAACGGATGGGTCATGTCCATCACATCATTCTCCTAATGATGTGATCCCGTTCATCAAATGACAACACATGTCCATGGTTAGGAAACATAACCATCTTTGATTAACGAGCTAGTCTAGTAGAGGCATACTAGGGACAATATGTTTTGTCTATGTATTCACACATGTACTAAGTTTCCGGTTAATACAATTCTAGCATGAATAATAAACATTTATCATGAAATAAGGAAATAAATAATAACTTTATTATTGCCTCTAGGGCATATTTCCTTCAGTCTCCCACTTGCACTAGAGTCAATAATCTAGTTCACATCGCCATGTGATTTAACATCAATAGTTCACATCTGTATGTGATTAACACCCATAGTTCACATCGCCATGTGACCAGCAACCAAAGGGTTTACTAGAGTCAATAATCTAGTTCACATTGCTATGTGATTAACACCCAAAGAGTACTAAGGTGTGATCATGTTTTGCTTCTGAGAGAAATTTAGTCAACAGGTCTATCACATTCAGAGCCGTATGTATTTTGCAAATATTCTATGTCTACAATGCTCTGCATAGAGCTACTCTAACTAATTCCTCCTACTTCTAATATGTATCCAAACTGAGACTTAGAGTCATCTGGATCGGTGTAAAAGTTTGCATCGACATAACTCTTTATGACAAACTCTTTATCACCCCCATCACCGAGAAACATTTCCTTAGTCCTCACTAAGGATAATTTTGACTGCTGTCCAGTGATCTACTCTTAGATCACTATTGTACCCCCTTGCCAAACTCATAGCAAGGTACACAATAGGTCTGGTACACAGCATAACATACTTTATAGAACCTATGACTGTGGCATAGGGAATGACTTTCATTCTCTTTCTATCTTCTGCCATGGTCGGGCTTTGAGTCTTACTCAACTTTACACCTTGTAATTCAGACAAGAACTCCTTCTTTGACTGATCCATTTTGAACTCTTTCAAAAACTTGTCAAGGTATTTGCTCATTGAAAAATCTTATCAAGCGTCTTGATCTATCTCTATAGATCTTGATGCCCAATATGTAAGTAGCTTCATCGAGGTCTTTCATTGAAAAACTCTTATTCAAATATCCCTTTATGCTATCCAGAAATTCTATATCATTTCTAATCAACAATATGTCATCCACATATAATATCAGAAATGCTACAAAGCTCTCACTCACTTTCTTGTAAATACAAGCTTCACTGCCAGTCTGTATAAAACCATATGCTTTGATCACACTATGAAAGCATTTATTCCAACTTCGAGAGGCTTGCACCAGTCCATAAATGGATCGTTGGAGCTTGCACACTTTGTTAGCACCCTTTCGATCGACAAAACCTTGTGGTTGCATCATATACAACTCTTCTTCCAGAAATACATTCAGAAATGAAGTTTTGACATCCATCTGCCAGATTTCATAAAATATGGCAACTGCTAACATGATTCGGACGGATTTAAGCATCGCTACAGTTAAGAAAATCTCATTGTAGTCAACACCTTGAACTTGTCGAAAACCATTTGCGACAAGTCGAGCTTTGTAGATAGTAACACTACTATCAGCGTGCGTCTTCCTCTTTGAAGATCCATTTATTTTCTATGGCTTGCCGATCATCGGGCAAATCCACCAAAGTCCACACTTTGTTCTCATACATGGGTCACATCTCATATTTCATGGCCTCAAGCCATTTCGCGAAATCTGGGATCATCATCGCTTCCTCATAGTTCATAGGTTCATCATGGTCTAGTAACATGACTTCTAGAACAGGATTACCATACCACTCTGGTGCGGATCTTACTTTGGAAGACCTACGAGGTTCGGTAGTAACTTGGTCTGAAGTTTCATGATCATCATCATTAGCTTCCTCACTAATTGGTGTAGGAATCACTGGAATTGATTTCTGTGATGAACTACTTTCCAATTCGGGAGAAGGTACAATTACCTCATCAAGTTCTACTTTCCTCCCACTCACTTCTTTCGAGAGAAACTCCTTCTCTAGAAAGGATCCATTCTTAGCAACAAAGATTTTGCCTTCGGATCTGTGATAGAATGTGTACCCAACAATTTCCTTTGGGTATCATATGAAGACGCACTTCTTCAATTTGGGTTCGAGCTTATCAGGTTGATGTTTTTTGATATAAGCATCGCAGCCCCAAACTTTAAGAAACGACAACTTTGTTTCTTACCAAACCATAGTTCATAAGGCGTCGTCTTAACGGATTTTGATGGTGCCCTATTTAAAGTGAATGCATCTGTCTCTAATGCATCACCCCAAAATGATAGTGGTAACCTAGTAAGAGACATCATAGATCGCAATATATCCAATAAAGTGCGGTTACGACGTTCGAACACACCATTACGTTGTGGTGTTCCGTGTGGCATGAGCTGTGAAACTATTCCACATTGTTTTAAAGAAGGCCAAACTCGTAACTCAAATATTCTCCTCTACAATCAGATCGTAGAAACTTTATTTTCTTTTTACGATGATTCTCCACTTCAATATGAAATTCCTTGAACTTTTCAAATGTTTCAGACTTGTGTTTCATTAAGCAGATATACCCATATCTGCTCAAATCATCTGTGAAGGTCAGAAATTAACGATACCCGCTAACGATGTCCTGGACTAGGGGGTACTCAACACGCCGTCTCCCGATCAGCTGGATTGGGCCGAGGACCCCCATGGCCGTATACTCATGGGCCAGTCCGGACAGCTGCCGCATACAAGGAAGAATCAACAAGACTTGGCGATCAAGACAAGGACTCCTCCCCCACCGGCGTATTCGGCTAGGACTCTTGTTATCCAAGGCCTCTGGTGCATTATATAAACCGGGGCCAGGCTAGTCGATAGACATATACAACAACAATCATACCATAGGCTAGCTTCTAGGGTTTAGCCTCTCTGATCTCGTGATAGATCAACTCTTGTAATACCCACATCATCAATATCAATCAAGCAGGACGTAGGGTTTTACCTCCATCAAGAGGGCCCGAACCTGGGTAAAACATCGTGTCCCTTGTCTCCTGTTACCATTGATCCTAAGACGCACTGCTTGGGACCCCCTACCCGAGATCCGCCGGTTTTGACACCGACATTGGTGCTTTCATTGAGAGTTCCGCTATGTGATCGGCGAAAGGATCAATGGCTCGACTGCAGGTCAACTACGACGTCGGCTTCTTCGTCACCAGCTCGACTGGTCACCTTCGTTCGACCAAGGATTGCGCGCTACCTCCGATCGTCATGTTCGGATGAGGCCCTTCATCAACGCCAACTCCGATCTCTATCAAGATCATGGAGGAGTCATCCATGGAGCTCGGGGGCTCAACGTCAACATTGCCCTCAGGCGACCATGCTGTTTTTCTGGACAGCAAACTTGTATCTGCCGCCACCACCTCCTCGAGTGTGGCTTAAACGATTACTTCGGTGGAATTATGCGGAATTAAGTCTACAACAACCCCGCAAAAATTTCGTCGAGTTCCGATGAAGGAATCTCCGGCAATCTCCGATATACCGGAGCCCTGTTGAATCTGGACGAGAATCCGGACGAGTTTAGGGCGTGGTATACAGTATCTAGCTCGGACGTCCTTTGAAGGATCCAACCGTTGATTTGCTGCGGAATTACCATATCTACCACCTGCCCAAAATTCAGCTCGATCCGACCGTCCAAACTCCGGGAAACTTCCGATTAGTTCATCACTTTTTGGATCTGTTTTCTGTGCTAGAACGAATCCGACCCGAATTCATCTTCTTTATGAACGGGATCTCGGACATCCTTTTTGAAGGAAGTTTTCGTATGGGGTGTTGTGTTTTATTCCCAATAGTATTAAAAGTATTCTTGCAATACGAACTTCACCATCGCGCAGGTGTCAAACCAGCCCGACAACATCACTCCACGGCGGCCGACCTGCGTTAGACACGTCGTCGCTTTGTTGAGCCGAGCTCAATTTCTTCGGATCATCATCTCGGCCGGCCGAACAATAGTTTGACATCGTGAAGGATAAATCGTCACCAACATCACCGCCCCACAGATTACACGGAGCGGGCACACCTGCATCGCCACACGGTCACTTCATCAAGCCGGCATCGACCACGTCACGACCTGCATCGCTGGACCGGGGGCTTCATCATCTCTTCATCGACCTACTCCGGAGACTTCGGCGTCGCTGGCCGACCAGCTCCGTCACGTTAGCTGGACCGAGGGCTTTGCCCCGGCAAGCCAACCTTTGCCAGCATCGCCATGCCGTTGCTTTATCGCCCATCAGGCGATAGGTGTGCGGATCGAGTCTCAATTTTGGGAATCACCTTTCTTCGGATTGCTACAACAAATAAGCCAGGTGCTATTAATCCTAGTATTTTTTGCTTGTTAGGGTTCATTTTTTCCAATGAATTATTACTCTGATTTGTCCGTCATATGTACGCAGGTCTATCAAATGGTGGCCGCATTAACGACGGTCGCATGGTGGTTCGGTCAGTTTCCGTACATAGTCCGGCGAACGCCGCATCCGGAACTCGAACCGACCTGTGAATTCAGGCCTTGCCATGCCTTTACCGCATCACGCCGCCGCCCTGCATCGACATTGACTTTGGCGCCAGGCCATATTTCTTTTATTACTCACTTTGCATAAATTATTTGTTATGCAACGAATTTTTTTTTTATTATTATTACTATTATCTCCGGTTTGCACTATTTGTTTTGTGCATAGGAAAATGATCCAGCCGAACTATATCCTTTGGCGTCACCTCGGCTGGACGGGGGGCTTCGTCAACACTTCATTACTCCATGTCGGGGACTTCGGCATCACCCTGCCGTCCTGCATTGACCGTGCTATGTCACCACTTCGGAGTGCCGAGCTCTTTGCTCCGCCACCTCGGGACCGGCTCGGGGATGGAACCTTGTCCCGCATCAAGCTCGGACCGCGTAATCAATACCGAACACATTAACCAGCTAAGTTGTCTTCATGCTCAAAGTTTTAAATTTTTAACTTGTGTTCGGCTCGACCAAGCATTATACTTTTTTGGAAAAAAGTTGCTTGTAAAAATTTCCTTGTCCAAACTTTGTTTGTGACGTGCAAATTCAAATACCCCGTTTACTTGGGGGCTTCCTTCATGAAGCTTTTTTGTCTTGCATATGATTATACTTGTACGGCTTCGTTCCTTGTTCGTGTATTACGCCACAATATGCATCGTATTGACTTAAGCGATTCGCATGCTGGGTTGCCTGGCTCCTGTGCTTACCCCTACGTTCCCGATTGTTCGGCTAGGGAGTAAAGGGAGCACCTCTGCGATTGTCATGATCGGGTCAACCGAGCCGGACCTCAGACTGGGTGAAGCCGAAAGCTAGCGCTCTTATTGTTTTCAATCATGGTCGGCACACAACGGAACTCATGAGTACAAAAAATCTATTGCACAAGTCTCATAATAACAATGAGCGCCGAAGAAAGGTATCGGTGGGGGTACTATTTTCTTCGAAGATGCTTCTTACTCTTCGCAGGAATATAGCATAAGTTCCCTGAGCGCGCTTTGTCTGTTACAGCCTTATGGCCTGATTGCCTGGTTATTGGAAACACTGTCGATATTCTCGACAGATGGAGTACATAACACTTTTCGGTTCTTGACCGAAGAGGGAGAAGCCGACGGTCGGTTAAGACGCGTTTAAAGTTCGGTTGAACATAGATATGATACAAGTACTTCGGTACATGCAATCATTCTTTTACCCAAGTCACTTGGGTGCTCTTAAATTTATATGAGCTGTTTTATGATAAGTGTTTTTCTTCTTGGTCGTTGCAAAGTTTTATTATTATTTATCACTCCTTTTTTCGACGCAAGTGTGCGGTCACTAACCGGGGAGCCTAATTTCACTCTCAAAGCCGCTAGAGTTTAGTTTGCTAAACTAGCCTAGTAAAAAGTACTCCGCCTTCGGGATAGGAGGTTGAAGCCGTAGGCTGACCCGCTTGAAGTTTTGAGATAGGATGTGTCATGTTAAAGCACGGCAGAAGCACCTTTTTTTTCTAAAGTCCAATTTTCGGATTGGCACCGAACACTTGATCTAGTTCGGACATTAACCTTTTGAGTAAGTTTTTTGGCTTTTCGAGCCCATGGCACTTTTAACCTATTTGTCTGTTTTCAGCACAAGTCTCGCAGTGCAACGCCGGACACCTTTAGAGATTCGGCAAAAACATTCTCGGATATTGCTATATATGCATCGGTTTCGAATTGTGTCTTCGGTCAATAGTTGGGTTGCCCGGCTCCTGCGCTTGCCTCCTATGTTCCGCTTTGTTCGGCTAGGTGTGCAAAGGGAGAACCACTGCGATTGTGCTTCCAGCTCACATGGTTAAGCACCTCAGTGGAGAAAGCCGAAAACTGACTGTCACAATAAGCGTAAACTGGTCGGCGATCCGATGACGGCGTTAAACGACGGGCCATTCATAACAATGGCCGAAGTGTTTACGGCTTGACCTCGACTATCGCCGAACACTACCGGGGGCTATTAACTAGCCTCCCAAACTAAATCCTCGATATTTTGCTCTTACATTGGAGCTGAGGTTTCATGATCATGCTTAGCATGACAACCCAAAGAAAGGAATCGATAGCGGGACTATTTTCTTTGGAAGACATTTCTTCTGTTAAACAGTAATATAACATGTCTCTCCGCGTACCTTTGTTTATAAAACCGTATGGCCAGATTGCCTTGTTTGTTGTAAATCTTTGCCCTCATAAAGGCTTTACAAAGTAGGACAAACACTCCTCGGCTATTGGCCGAGGAGGTGGAAGCCGATGGTTGGTCAACAAAGTTTTGTACAATGCGGATCCGAGCATTAATGACGTAAAGTACTTGGATACATAGAGTCATTACACATAATTTGTGATTTTACTATGGATATCGATCCTTAATTCGGCCTCCCGTGCCCGCATTAAGGCTCGCGGGCTACTGGGCTTCAGGCTTATTATTTACAAATATTAAAGGGGCACATCGATCCCCTGAACTAGTGTTGCCACCCGACCAGTGTCTCAGGGGCTACTGCATTGCCTGTTCTATGCAAAAAAAATTAAGTGCAATACAGTTTCCGAGAAGATTTTGATCCTCAGATTGGTCAGCCACACCCAACCTGAGTCTCGAGGACTAAGCACGCCGCTTTTTGTGTCCCAAAGTATTCTGCCGAGCTAGGACTTGATCCTCAGACCGATTTTGTAAATCAACCTGAGTCTCAGCGGCTACGGGGATCAGCAATCTTATGTAATCCTTCATGTGCATCTCGGGTTTTAGACCGATACCCACCTTGAGGGCTATTGGCTATGTATCTCGGCAGAGAATAAATTGCACCAACAAAAAATATTGACAAAAATTGGCCCACATTTGGGGTGGTGCACCACCTCAGAAGCAGTCCGGCGTAAAGCTCGGGCGCTAGTGGTTGGCTCCATAGAGGGCACTTCCGGCATTAAGCTCGGCTAAACTCCTTCAAACTTCTTTGAACCAAGATGATTTATGACACCTCGGATACAGTCCGGCGTTGGAGCTCGGATACATAGTCCGGCGTTGGAGCTCGGATACCGTCCGGCGTTGGAGCTCGGATACATAGTCCGGCGTTAGAGCTGGGAAGCAGTCCGGCATTGGTGCTCGGCTGCAAAAGATACCTCAAATGCAGTCCGGTGTTGGAGCTCGGATGCAAGAGGACGTTGCCGCCCGGGAACAACTTCAAACCTGAGGCATGGCATAAAAATAACAAGGCATTGATAAAGGCCGTAAACTTAAAGGGGCTCCTCGGATACCCAACGTGTAAACTCGTCGAATGCATTTCGGCGATCCTCAAGATAGAAGATGAGAAGATTTGTTGAACCAGTTTTCAAGGCCGGCAACCGAAGATGAAGAACAATTCGGAAGAATCGAGGAGCGTCCCTAACTTGAAGACCGGTTCAGGGGGCTACTAACGGTGTCCTGGACTAGGGGGTACTCAACGCGTCGTCTCCTGATCAGCTGGATTGGGCCGAGGACCCCCATGGCCGTATACTCATGGGCCAGTCCAGACAGCTGCCGCATACAAGGAAGAATCAACAAGACTTGGCGATCCAGGGAACAGAGTTTTAGTCATCTTGCCCATAAGGCACGGTTCGCAAGCATCAAATGATTTATAATCAAGTGATTCCAAAAATCCATCTTTGTGGAGTTTCTTCATGCGCTTTACACCGATATGACTCAAACAGCAGTGCCACAAATATGTTGAACTATCATTATTAACTTTGCATCTTTTGGCGTCAATATTATGAATATGTGTATCACTACGATCAAGATTCAATAAACCATCAACATTGGGTGTATGACCATAGAAGGTTTTATTCATGTAAGCAGAATAACAATTTATTCTCTGTCTTAGATGAATAATCGTATCACAATAAACATGATCTAATCATATTTATGCTCAACGCAAACACCAAATAACATTTATTTAGGTTCTACACTAATCTCGAGAGTATAGGAGTGTGCGATGATGATCATATCAATCTTGGAACCACTTCCAACACACATCATCACTTCACCCTTAACTAGTCTCTGTTTATTCTGTAACTCCAGTTTCGAGTTACTAATCTTAGCAATCGAACAAGTATCAAGTACCCAGGGGCTACTATAAACACTAGTAAGGTACACATCAATAACTTGTATATCAAATATACCCTTGTTCACTTTGCCATCCTTCTTATCCGACAAATATTTGGAGTAGTTCCGCTTCCAGTGACTATTTCCTTTGCAGTAGAAGCACTCAGTTCCAGGCTTAGGTCCAACTTTGGGCTTCTTCACGGGAGTGACAACTTGCTTGCCATTCTACTTGAAGTTCCCTTTCTTTCCCTTTGCCCTTTTCTTTAAACTGGTGGTCTTATCAATCATCAACACTTGATGCTCTTTCTTGATTTCTACCTTCATCGATTTTCAGCATCACGAAGAGCTCGGGAATTTCTTTAATCATCCCTTGCATATTATAGTTCATCACGAAGTTCCAGTAACTTGGTGATGGTGACTATAGAACTCTTTCAATCACTATCTTATCTGGAAGATTAACTCCCACTTGATTCAAGCGATTGTAGTACCCAAACAATCTGAGCACATGCTCACCGCTTGAGCTATTCTCATCCATCTTTTAGCTTTAGAACTTGTTAGAGACTTCATATCTCTCAACTCGGGTATTTGCTTGAAATATTAACTTCAATTCCTGGAACATCTCATATGTTCCATGACATTCAAAACGTCTTTCAAGTCCCAATTCTATGTCGTAAAGCATGGTGCACTAAACTATCAAGTAGTCATCATATTGAGCTAGCCAAACATTCATAACGTCTGCATCTGCTCCTGCAATAGGTCTGTCACCTAGCGGTGCATCAAGGACATAATTCTTCTGTGCAGCAATGAGGATAAACCTCATATCACGGACCCAGTCCGCATCATTGCTACTATCATCTTTCAACTTAGTTTCTCTAGGAACATATAAAAAACATAGGGAAGCAACAACGCGATCTATTGATCTACAACATTATTTGCAAAATACTATCAGGACTAAGTTCATGATAAATTAAAGTTCAATTAATCATATTACTTAAGAACTCACACTTAGATAGACATCCCTCTAGTCATCTAAATGATCACGTGATCCAAATCAACTAAACCATGTCTGATCATCACGTGATATGGAGTAGATTTCAATGGTGAACATCACTATGTTAATCATATCTACTATATGATTCACGCTCGACCTTTCGGTCTCCAATGTTCCGAGGCCATATCTGCATATTCTAGGCTTGTCAAGTTTAACCCGAGTATTCTGTGTGTGCAAAACTGGCTTGCACCCGTTTTATGTGAACGTAGAGCTTATCACACTTGATCATCATGTGGTGTCTCGACACAAAGAACTGTAGCAATGGTGCATACTCAGGGAGAACACTTATACCTTGAAATTTAGTAAGGGATCGTCTTATAATGCTACCGCCGAACTAAGCAAAATAAGAATATAAAAGATAAACATCACATGCAATCAAAATATGTGACATGATATGGCCATCATCATTTTGTGCCTTTGATCTCCATCTCCAAAGTACCATCATGATCTCCATCGTCACCGGCATGACACCATGATCTCCATCATCTTGATATTTATCAACGTGTCATCACATGGTCGTCTCGCCAACTATTGCTTTTGCAACTATTGCTATCGCATAGCGATAAAGTAAAACAATTATATGGCGCTTGCATCTTATGCAATAAAGAGACAACCATAAGGCTCCTGCCAGTTGCCGATAAATTTAACAAAACATGATCATCTCATAAAACCAATTATATCACATCATGTCTTGACCATATCACATCACAACATACCCTGCAGAAACAAGTTAGACATCCTCTACTTTGATGTTGCAAGTTTTACGTGACTGCTACAGGCTTAGCAAGAACCGTTCTTACCTACGCATCAAAAACCACAACGATTTTTCGTCAAGTGTGTTGTTTTAACCTTCAACAAGGACCAGGCGTAGTCAAACTCGATTCAACTAAAGTTGGAGAAACAGACACCCACTAGCCACCTGTGTGCAAAGCACGTCGGTACAACTAGTCTCGCGTAAGCGTATGCATAATGTCGGTCTGGGCCGCTTCATCCGACAATACCACCGACTCAAAGTATGGCATCCTGGTAAGCAGTATGACTATTATCGCCCACAATTCTTTGTGGTCAACTCGTGCATATAGCATCTACGCATAGACCTGGCAAGGATGCCACTGTTGGGGAACGTGGTAATTTCAAAAAAAAATCGTACGATCATGCAAGATCTATCTATGTGATGCATAGCAACGAGAGGGGAGAGTGTGTCCACATACCCTCGTAGACCGAAAGCGGAGTCATTTCAATAACACGGTTGATGTAGTCGGACGTCTACGCGATCCAACCGATCCAAGTACCGAACGTACGGCACACGTTCAGCTCGATGACGTCTCTCGTACTCTTGATCTAGTTGAGGTTGAGGGAGAGTTTTGTTAGCACGACGGCGTGGCGACGGTGATGATGAAGTTACCGGCGTAGAGCTTCGCCTAATCACTACGATGATATGATCGAGGTGTGTAACTGTGGAGGGGGGCACCGCACACGAGTAAGACAAATTTTGGAGTGCCTTTGGGGTGCCCCCTGCCCACGTATATAAAGGAGGGAGGAAGAGAAGGCCGGCCTAGAGGAGGCGCGCCAAAAGGGGGAGTCCTACTTGGACTCCCGGTTCAAGTAGGATTCGGCCCCCCTTTCCTATTCCAACTAGGAGAAGGAAGGGAAGGAGGAAGAGGGGAGAAGGAAGGAGGGGGCGCCGCCCCCTCCTAGTCCAATTCGTACAAGCCCATGGGGGGGCGCACGGCCACCCCTTAAGGTCCTTCTCTTCCTGTATGGCCCATTAAGGCCCATTACTTCCCCACGCGAATTCCCGTAACTCTGTGGTACTCCGAAAAATACCTGAATTACTTGGAACCTTTTCCGATGTCCGAATATAGCCTTCCAGTATATTGATATTTACGTACCGACCATTTCGAGACTCCTCGTCGCGTCGGTGATCTCATCCGGGACTCCAAACAAACTTCGGTCATCAAATCATATAACTCATAATACAGATCGTCATCGAACGTTAAGCGTGCGGACCCTACGGGTTTGAGAACTATGTAGACATGACCGAGACACATCTCCGGTCAATAACCAATAGCGGAACCTGGATGCTCATATTGGCTCCTACATATTCTATGAAGATCTTTATCGGTCAAACTGCATAATGACATACGTTGTTCCCTTTGTCGTCGGTATGTTACTTGTCCGAGATTCGATCGTCGATATCATCATACCTAGTTCAATCTCGTTATCGGCAAGTCTCTTTACTCGTTCCATAATACTTCATCCCGCAACTAACTCATTAGTCACAATGCATGCAAGGCTTATAGTGATGAGTATTACCGAGAGGGCCTAGAGATACCTCTCCGAAACACGGAGTGACAAATCCTAATCTCGATCTATGCCAACCCAACAAACACCTTTGGAGACACCTGTGGAGAACCTTTATAATCACCCATTTATGTTGTGACGTTTGGTAGCACACAAAGTGTTTCTTCGGTATTCAGGAGTTGCATAATCTCATACTTTGAGGAATATGTATAAGTCATGAAGAGAGCAGTAGCAATGAAACTGTAACGATCATAATGCTAAGCTAATGGATGGGTCATGTCCATCACATCATTCTCCTAATGATGTGATCCTTATCATCAAATGACAACACATGTCCATGGTTAGGATACATAACCATCTTTGATTAATGAGCTAGTCCACTAGAGGCATACTAGGGATAATATGTTTTGTCTATGTATTCACACATGTATTAAGTTTCCGGTTAATACAATTCTAGCATGAATAATAAAAATTTATCATGAAATAAGGAAATAAAAAATAACTTTATTATTGCCTCTAGGGCATATTTCCTTCAGGATCCATGTATGAGAACAAAGTGTGGACTTTGGTGGATTTGCCCGATGATCGGCCACCCATAGAGAATAAATGGATCTTTAAGAAGAAGACTGACGCTAATGGTAATGTTAGTGTCTATAAAGCTCCACTTGTCGCAGAAGGTTTTCGAAAAGTTCAAGGAGTGGACTACGATGCGACTTTCTTACCTGTAGTGATGCTTATGGCTTCCTGAATCATGTTAGCAATTGCCACATTTTATTTTTATGAAATCTGGCAAATGGACGTCAAAACTGCATTCCTTAATGGATTTCTTAAAGAAGAGTTGTATATGATGCAACCAAAAAGTTTTGTCGATCCTAAAGGTGCTAACAAAGTGTGCAAGCTCCAGCGATCCATTTATGGACTGGTGCAAGCATCTCGGAGTTGGAATATACGCTTTGATGAGGTGATCAAAGCATAAGGTTTTATACAGACTTTCGGAGAAGCCTATATTTACAAGAAAGTCAGTGGGAGCTGTGTAGCATTTCTAATATTATATGTGGATGACATATTGTTGATTGGAAATGATGTAGAATTTCTGGATAGCATAAAAGGATACTTGAATAAAACTTTTTCAATGAATGACCTCGGTGAAGCTGCTTATATATTGGGTATCAAGATCTATAGAGATAGATCAAGACGCTTAATAGGACTTTCACTAAGCACATACCTTAACAAAGTTTTGAAAAGTTCAAAATGGATCAGTCAAAGAAAGGGTTCTTTCCTGTGTTACAAGGTGTGAAATTGAGTCAGACTCAATGCCCGACCACTGCAGAAGATAGAGAGAAAATGAAAGTCATTCCCTATGCCTCGGCCATAGGTTCTACCATGTATGCTATGCTATGTACCAGACCTGATATGTGCCTTGCTATAAGTTTAGCAGGGGTATCAAAGTAATCCAGGAGTGGATCACTGGACAGCGATCAAGAATATCCTGAAGTACCTGAAAAGGACTAAGGATATGTTTCTTTTTTATTGAGGTGACAAAGAGCTCGTCGTAAATGGTTACGTCGATACTAGTTTTAACACTGATCCGGATGACTCTAAGTCTCAAACCAGATACGTATTTATGTTGCATGGTGGAGCTGTTAGTTGGTGCAGTTCCAAGCAAAGCATCGTGGCGGGATCTACGTGTGAAGCGGAGTACATAGCTGCTTCTGAAGCAACAAATGAAGGAGTTCATATCTGATGTAGGTGTAATACCTAGTGCATCGGGTCCAATGAAAATATTTTGTGACAATACTAGAGCTATTGCCTCAGCGAAGGAATCCAGATTTCACAAAAAGACCAAACACATCAAGAGACGCTTCAACTCCATTTGTGATCTAGTCAAGGTAGGAGACATAGAGATTTGCAAAATACATACGGATCTGAATATAGCAGACCCGTTGACTAAGCCTCTTTCACGAGCAAAACATGATCAGCACCAAGACTCCATGGGTGTTAGAATCATTACAATGCAATCTAGATTACTGACTCTAGTGCAAGTGGGAGACTGAAGGAAATATGCCCAAGAGGAAATAATAAAGTTGTTATTTTGTATTTCCTTATATCATGATACATTTTTATGATTCATGCTAGAATTGTATTAACCAGAAACTTGATACATGTGTGGATACATAGACAAAACACCGTGTCCCTAGTAAGCCTCTACCAGACTAGCTCATTAATCAAAGATGGTTAAGTTTCCTAACCATAGACATGTGTTGTCATTTGATGAACAGGATGACATCATTAGGAGAATGATGTGATGGACAAAGACCCATCCGTTAGCTTAGTATATTGATCGTTCAGTTTTATTGCTACTGCTTTCTTCATGTCAAATACATATTCCCCGACTATGAGATTATGCGACTCCCGGATACCGGAGGAATACCTTGTGTGCTATCAAACGTCACAAAGTAACTGGATGATTATAAAGATGCTCTACAAGTATTTCCGAAGGTGTTTGTTGCATTGGCATAGATCGAGATTAGGATTTGTCACTCCGAGTATCGGAGAGGTATCTCTGGGCCCTCTCAGTAGTGCACATCATAAGAAGCCTTGCAAGAAAAGTGACTAATGAGTTAGTTGCAGGGTGATGCATTATGGAACGAGTAAATAGACTTGCCGGTAACGAGATTAAACTAGGTATGAAGATACCAACTATCATGGAATTGTCACGTCAGATGTCCTAGTGGAAGGACTTAGTCGTGGAGCCATCGCAACTAGGAAGCTTAAAGGGGTTAATCGGGACAAAGGACACGAAGTTTATACTGGTTCGGTCCCATATGGTGAAGGTAAAAGCCTACGATCCAGTTTTGAGTGGGATTGCTTATGACTCGCTAACCAGGGAGCGAATCGCTTGACCTAGCTCTCGAGTTGATGTTACTTGCCCTGAACCGCCACCGGGTCGTCCCTTTATATATAGAGGTTGACACCCAGCAACTCTACAGAATCCTGGCCGGCTCATAAACAGTGTCCGGCTCGGTCTATTAACTAATCTTGCCTTACAATACAAGTCACGCATACATGGCGGTTTATCACTACGGGCCTTAACTCTCCTCTAGGCTTTGGTCTCTTGCTTGAACCCCCATCTCTATCCTGGGTCTTAGGCTTCAAGAGTATTTGTAAGTATAACCTGGCCCCTCCTGGGTGTTGGGGAACGTAGCAGAAATTCAAAATTTTCCTACGAGTCACCAAGATCTATCTATGGAGAGACTAGCAACGAGGAGAAGGAGAGTGCATCTACATACCCTTGTATATCGCTAAGCGGAAGCGTTCAAGAGAACGGGGTTGAAGGAGTCGTACTCGTCGTGATCCAAATCACCGGAGATCCTAGGGCCGAACGGACGGCACCTCCGCGTTCAACACACGTACATCCCGGTGACGTCTCCTCCTTCTTGATACAGCAAGGGGAGAGGAGAAGTTGAGGGAGAGCTCCGGCAGCACAACGGCGTGGTGGTGGAGCTTGCAGTTCTCCGGCAGGGCTTCGCCAAGCACTACTACGGAGGAGGAGGTGTTGGGGAGGGAGAGGGTTGCGCCAGGGGCAAGGGTGAAGCTCCCATGCGCCTCCCCACTATATATAGGGGTGGAGGGGGGCTGGTTTCTTGCCCTCCAAGTCCATTGGGGCGTTGGCAAAGGTGGGAGGAAAGAAATCACATCATTTCCTTCCCCACCGATTGTTATCCCCCCTTTTTAGGGATCTTGATCTTATCCCTTCGGGATATGATCTTATTCCTTCTAAGGGGGGATCTTGGTGCACCTTGACCAGGGGTGTGGGGCCTTGCCCCCACTACCCACGTTCATGTGGGTCCCCCCATGCGGGTGGGCCCCACTCCGGAACCTTCTAGAACCTTCCCGGTACAATACCGAAAAATCCCGAACATTTTCCGGTGGCCAAAATAGGACTTCCCATATATAAATCTTTACCTCCGGACCATTCCGGAACTCCTCCTGACGTCCAGGATCTCATTCGGGACTCCGAACAACATTCGGTAACTGCACACTAATTCCCATAACAACTCTAGCGTCATCGAACCTTAAGTGTGTAGACCCTACGGGTTCGGGAACCATGCAGACATGACCGAGACAACTCTCCGGCCAGTAACCAACAACGGGATCTGGATACCCATGTTGGCTCCCACATGTTCCACGATGATCTTATCGGATGAACCACGATGTCAAGGACTCAATCAATCCCGTATACAATTCCCTTTGTCTAGCGGTATAGTACTTGCCCGAGATTCGATCGTCGGTATCCCGATACCTTGTTCAATCTCGTTACCGGCAAGTCTCTTTACTCGTTCCGTAACACATCATCCCGTGATCAACCCCTTGGTCACATTGTGCACATTATGATGATGTCCTACCGAGTGGGCCCAGAGATACCTCTCCGTTACACGGAGTGACAAATCCCAGTCTCGATTCGTGCCAACCCAACAGACACTTTCGGAGATACCTGTAGTGCACCTTTATAGCCACCCAGTTACGTTGTTACGTTTGGTACACCCAAAGCATTCCTGCGGTATCCGGGAGTTGCACAATCTCATGGTCTAAGGAAATGATACTTGACATTAGAAAAGCTTTAGCATACGAACTACACGATCTTTAGTTCTAGGCTTAGGATTGGATCTTGTCCATCACATCATTCTCCTAATGATGTGATCCCATTATCAACGACATCCAATGTCCATGGTCAGGAAACCGTAACCATCTATTGATCAACGAGCTAGTCAACTAGAGGCTTACTAGGGACATGGTGTTGTCTATGTATCCACACATGTATCTGAGTTTCCTGTCAATACAATTATAGCATGGATAATAAACGATTATCATGAACAAGGAAATATAATAATAACTAATTTATTATTGTCTCTAGGGCATATTTCCAACAGTCTCCCACTTGCACTAGAGTCAATAATCTAGTTCACATCGCCATGTGATTAACACTCACAGGTCACATCACCATGTGACCAACATCCAAAGAGTTTATTAGTTCACATCATCATGTGATTAAGACTCAATGAGTTCTGGGGTTTTATCATGTTTTGCTTGTGAGAGAGGTTTTAGTCAACGGGTCTGCAACATTCAGATCCGTATGTACTTCGCAAATCTCTAGGTCATATTGTAAATGCTGCTTCCACGCTCCACTTGGAGCTATTCCAAATGGTTGCTCCACTATACGTATCCGGTTTGCTATTCAGAGCCATTCGGATAGGTGTTAAAGCTTGCATCAACGCAACTCTTTACGTCAAACTCTTTATCACCTCCATAACCGAGAAACATATCCTTATTCCTCTAAGGATAATTTTGACCACTATCTGGTGATCTACTCCTTGATCACCTTTGTACCCTCTTGCCAGGTATGTAGCAAGGCACACATCAGGTGCGGTACTTAGCATAGCATACTGTAGAGCCTACGTCTAAAGCATAGGGGATGACCTTCGTCCTTTCTCTCTCTTTTCTGCCGTGGTCGAGCTTTAAGTCTTAACTTTGTACCTTACAACTCAGGCAAGAACTCCTTCTTTGACTGATCCATCTTGAACACCGTCAAGATCATGTCAAGGTATGTGCTCATTTGAAAGTACCATTAAGCGTTTTTCATCCATCCTCATAGATCTTGATGCTCAATGTTCAAGTAGCTTAATCCAGGTTTTCCCTTGAAAAACACTTTTCAAATAACCCTATATGCTTTCTAGAAATTCTACATCATTTCTGATCAACAATATGTTTACAACATATACTTATCGGAAATTCTATAGTGCTCCCACTCACTTCTTTGGAAATACAAGTTT
Organism: Triticum aestivum; assembly: GCF_018294505.1. Lineage (NCBI taxonomy): Eukaryota > Viridiplantae > Streptophyta > Magnoliopsida > Poales > Poaceae > Triticum > Triticum aestivum. Next base: position 645,016,403 of record NC_057795.1, read on the forward strand.
CTCATAAACTTTGTACAAACCCAAAATCTTTGATCATCTCATCAAAGTGTACATTCCAACTCCGAGATGCTTACTCCAGTCCTTAGAAGGATTGCTGGAGCTTTGCATACCTTTTAGCATCCTTAGGATCGACAAAACCTTTCTGATTGTATCGCATACAACCTTTCCTTACGAAAACTGGTAAGGAAACTCGTTTTGACATCCATTTGCCAGATTTCATAAATGCAGCTAATGCTAACATGATTCCGAGGGACTTAAGCATCGCTACGGATGAGAAAAATCTCATCATAGTCAACTCCTTGAACTTGTGAAAAACTCTTTGCCACAGGTCGAGCTTCATAGACGGTGACATTACCATCCACGTCCGTCTTCTTCTTAAAGATCCATTTATCTCAATGGCTTGCCGATCATCGGGCAAGTCCACCAAAGTCCATGCTTTGTTCTGATACATGGATCCTATCTCGGATTTCATGGCTTCTAACCATTTGTCGTAATTTGGGCCCACCATCGCTTCTCCATAGCTCGTAGGTTCATTGTTGTCTAGCAACATGACCTTCAAGACAGGATTATTGTACCACTCTGAAGTAGTAAGCATCCTTGTCACCCTACGAGGTACGGTAGTGACTTGATCCCAAACTTCATGATCACTATCATAAGCTTCTACTTCAATTGGTGTAGGCATCACAGGAACAACTTCATGTGCCCTGCTACACACTTGTTGAAGTGACGGTTCAATAACCTCATCAAGTCTCCACCATCCTCCCACTCAATTCTCGAGACAAACCTTTCCTCGAGAAAGAACCCGATTCAAGAAACAATCCCTATTGCTTTCGGGTCTGAATTAGGAGGTATACCCAACTGTTTTGGGTGTCCTATGAAGATGCATTTTATTCGCTTTGGGTTCGAGCTTATCATCCTGAAACTTTTTCACATAAGCGTCGCAGCCCCAAACTTTTAAGAAACGACAACTTAGGTTTCTCCAAACCATAGTTCAAATGGTGCCGTCTCAACGAAATTACGTGGTGCCCTATTAAAGTGAGTGCGATTGTCTCTAATGCCTAACCCATGAACGATAGTGGTAATTTGATAAGAGAAATCATGGTACGCATCATATCCAACACGGTGCAACTATGATGTTCGGACACACCATCACACTATGGTGTTCCAGGCGGTATTAATTGTGAAACAATTTCCACAATGTCTTAATTGTGTGCCAAAGCTCGTAACTCAGATACTCATCTCTATGATCATATCATAGACATTTTATCCTCTTGTCACGATGATCTTCAACTTCACTGTGAAATTACTTGAACCATTCAATAATTCAGACTTGTGTTTCATCAAGTAAATATACTCAGTATCTACTCAAATCATCCGTGAAGTAAGAACATAACGATATCCACTGCGTGCCTCAGCACTCATTGGACTGCACACATCAAAATGTGTTACTTCCAACAAGTTGCTTTCTTGTTCCATCTTACTGAAAACGAGGCTTTCAGTCATCTTGCCCATGTGGTATGATTTGCATGTCTCAAGTGATTCAAAATCAAGTGAGTCCAAACGGTCCATTTGCATGGAGTTTCTTCATGTATATACACCAATAGACATGGTTCGCATGTCTCAAACTTTTCAAAAACGAGTGAGTCCAAAGATCCATCAACATGGAGCTTCTTCATGCGTTTTATACCAATATGACTTACATGGCAGTGTCACAAGTAAGTGGTACTATCATTACTATCTTATATCTTTTGGCATGAAAATGTGTATCACTACGATCGAGATTCAATAAACCATTCCTTTAGGTGCAAGACCATTGAAGGTATTATTCAAATAAATAGAGTAACCATTATTCTCCTTAAATGAATAACCGTATTGCGATAGACATAATCCAATTATGTCTATGTTCAACGCAGACACCAAATGACAATTATTCAGGTTTAATACTAATCTTGATGGTAGAGGGAGCGTGCGATGTTTGATCACATCAAACTTGGAAACACTTCCAACACATATCGTCAGCTCACCTTTAGCTAGTCTCCGTTTATTCCGTAGCTCTTTTATTTCGAGTTACTAACACTTAGCAACCGAACCGGTATCTTAATACCTTGGTGCTACTAGGAGTACTAGTAAAGTACACATTAACATAATGTATATCCAATATACTTCTATCGACCTTGCCAGCCTTCTCATCTACCAAGTATCTAGGGTAATTCTGCTCCAGTGGCTGTTCCCCTTATTACAGAAGCACTTAGTCTCGGGTTTGGGTTCAACCTTGGGTTTCTTCACTAGAGCAGCAGCTGATTTGCCGTTTCATGAAGTATCCCTTCTTGCCCTTGCCCTTCTTGAAACTAGTGGTTTCACCAACCATCAACAATTGATGCTCCTTCTTGATTTCTACTTTCGCGGTGTCAAACATCGCGAATACCTCAAGGATCATCATATCTATCCCTGATATGTTATTGTTTATCACGAAGCTCTAGCAGCTTGGTGGCAATGACTTTGGAGAAACATCACTATCTCATCTCGAAGATCAACTCCCACTCGATTCAAGTGATTGTTGCACTCAGACAATCTGAGCACAAGCTCAACGATTGAGCTTTTCTCCCTTAGTTTGCGGGCTAAGAAAATTGTCGGAGGTCTTATACCTCTTGACGTGGGCACGAGCCTGAAATCCCAATTTCAGCCCTAGAAACATCTCATGTTCCGCGACATTTCGAAAATGTTTTTGGTGCCTCAACTCTAAACCGTTTAACTGAACTATCACGTAGTTATCAAAATATGTATGTCCGATGTTCGCAACATCCACAAACGACGTTTGGGGTTCAGCACACTGAGCGGTGCATTAAGGACATAAGCTTTCTATTGTCCGCATAATCACTACTATCAACTTTCAACTATATTTTCTCTAGGAACATATCTAAACAGTGGAACTAAAGCGCGAGCTTACGACATAATTTGCAAAGATCTTTTGACTATGTTCAGGATAATTAAGTTCATCTTATGAACTCCCACTCAGATAGACATCCCTCTAGTCATCTAAGTGATTACATGATCCGAGTCAACTAGGCCGTGTCCGATCATCACGTGAGACGGACTAGTCATCATCGGTGAACATCTTCATGTTGATCGTATCCACCATACGACTCATGCTCTACCTTTCGGTCTCTTGTGTTCCGAGGCCATGTATGTACATGCTAGGCTCGTCAAGTCAACCTAAGTGTTTCGCGTGTGTAAATCTGGCTTACACCCGTTGTATGTGAACGTAAGAATCTATCACCCGATCATCACGTGGTGCTTCGAAACGACGAACTTTCACAACGGTGCACGGTTAGGGGGAACACTTTCTTGAAATTTTAATGAGGGATCATCTTATTTACTACCGTCGTTCTAAGCAAATAAGATGCATAAACATGATAAACATCACATGCAATCAAATAGTGACATGATATGGCCAATATCACATTGCTCCTTTTGATCTCCATCTTCGGGGCTCCATGATCATCATCGTCACCGGCATGACACCATGATCTCCATCATCATGATCTCCATCATCGTGTCTTCATGAAGTTGTCACGCCAACTATTACTTCTACTACTATGGCTACCGGTTAGCAATAAAGTAAAGTAATTACATGGCGTTGTTTAATGACACGCAGGTCATACAATAAATTAAGACAACTCCTATGGCTCTTTCCGGTTGTCATACTCATCGACATGCAAGTCGTGATTCCTATTACAAGAACTTCATCAATCTCATACATCACATATCATTCATCACATTCTTCTTGGCCATATCACATCACATAGCATACCCTGCAAAAACAAGTTAGACGTCCTCTAATTGTTGTTTGCATGTTTTACGTGGCTGCTATGGGTTTCTAGCAAGAACGTTTCTTACCTGCGCAAAACCACAACGTGATACGCCAATTGCTATTTACCCTTCATAAGGACCCTTTTCATCGAATCCGTTCCGACTAAAGTGGGAGAGACTGGCACCCACTAGCCACCTTATGCACCAAGTGCATGTCAGTCGGTGGAACCTGTCTCACGTAAGAGTACGTATAAGGTCGGTCCGGGCCGCTTCATCCCACAATACCGTCGAAACAAGATTGGACTAGTAACGGTAAGCATATTGAACAAAATCAACGCCCACAACTACTTTGTGTTCTACTCGTGCAAATAATCTACGCAATAAACCTGTCTCATGATGCCACTGTTGGGGAACGTAGCAGAAATTCAAAATTTTCCTAAGAGTCACCAAGATCTATCTATGGAGAGACTAGCAACGAGGAGAAGGAGAGTGCATCTACATACCCTTGTAGATCGCTAAGCGGAAGCGTTCATGAGAACGGGGTTGAAGGAGTCGTACTCGTCGTGATCCAAATCACCGGAGATCCTAGTGCCAAACGGACGGCACCTCCGCGTTCAACACACGTACAGCTCGGTGACGTCTCCTCCTTCTTGATCCAGCAAGGGGAGAGGAGAAGTTGAGGGAGAGCTCCGACAGCACGACGGCGTGGTGGTGGAGCTTGCAGTTCTCCGGCAGGGCTTCGCCAAGCACTACGGAGGAGGAGGAGGTGTTGGGGAGGGAGAGGGCTGCGCCAGGGGCAAGGGTGAAGCTCCCATGCGCCTCCCCACTATATATAGGGGTGGAAGGGGCTGGTTTCTTTCCCTCCAAGTCCATTGGGGCATTGGCAAAGGTGGGAGGAAAGAAATCACATCATTTCCTTGCCCACCGATTGTTATCCCCCCTTTTTAGGGATCTTGATCTTATCCCTTTGGGATATGATCTTATTCCTTCTAAGGGGGGATCTTGGTGCGCCTTGACCAGGGGTGTGGGGCCTTGCCCCCACTACCCACGTTCAAGTGGGTCCCCCCATGCAGGTGGGCCCCACTCTGGAACCTTCTAGAACCTTCCCGGTACAATACCGAAAAATCCCAAACATTTTCCGATGGCCAAAATAGGACTTCCCATATATAAATCTTTACCTCCGGACCATTCCGGAACTCCTCGTGTCGTCCAGGATCTCATCCGTGACTCCGAACAACATTCGGTAACTGCACACTAATTCCCATAACAACTCTAGCGTCACCGAACCTTAAGTGTGTAGACCCTACGGGTTCGGGAACCATGCAGACATGACCGAGACAACTCTCCGGCCAGTAACCAACAACGGGATCTGGATACCCATGTTGGCTCCCACATGTTCCACGATGATCTTATCGGATGAACCACGATGTCAAGGACTCAATCAATCCCGTATACAATTCCCTTTGTCTAGCGGTATAGTACTTGCCCGAGATTCGATCGTCGGTATCCCGATACCTTGTTCAATCTCGTTGTCGGCAAGTATCTTTACTCGTTCCATAACACATCATCCCGTGATCAACCCCTTGGTTACATTGTGCACATTATGATGATGTCTTACCGAGTGGGCCCAGAGATACCTCTTCGTTACACGGAGTGACAAATCCTAGTCTCAATTCGTGCCAACCCAACAGACACTTTCGGAGATACCTGTAGTGCACCTTTATAGCCACCCAGTTATGTTGTGACGTTTGGTACACCCAAAGAATTCCTACGGTGTCCGGGAGTTGCACAATCTCATGGTCTAAGGAAATGATACTTGACATTAGAAAAAGCTTTAGCATACGAACTACACGATCTTTAGTGCTAGGCTTAGGATTGGATCTTGTCCATCACATCATTCTCCTAATGATGTGATCCCGTTATCAACGACATCCAATGTCCATGGTCAGGAAACCGTAACCATCTATTGATCAACGAGCTAGTCAACTAGAGGCTTACTAGGGACATGGTGTTGTCTATGTATCCACACATGTATCTGAGTTTCCTATCAATACAATTATAGCATGGATAATAAACGATTATCATGAACAAGGAAATATAATAATAACTAATTTATTATTGCCTCTAGGGCATATTTCCAACAGTGGGTGGGTCATACCAATAGTTATATCCCAACATTAGGCCCCAGATTGATTTGAGCTGGTTCATGTCAATCTTCGACACTTAAGAAAAATCTTTTGTCGTGAAACTTTCGTAACCCGCCATGACGTCATCCTCTGGATTTGTGGTAACCCGCCATGACGTCATCCGCTATAAATGCACGTTTTGTTCAATGTATCCCAACGGATCTTTATCTTGATGACCATCCTGAAAATCGAGGCGTCCTTGTAGTTGGATAACTTATGTTTCGGCCTCCTCATTTTTCATGCTCTTTTAGTGGTCCTTCCTTATAAATAGACCCGACTAGGTCTTCTTAATTCTTCCTGTTCCTTGTCTTCTTCCTCTCGCCCCCCTGCTGTCACTCGAGCATCGCCGCCGCCGTAGCGCACCTTCATCTCCGTCGACTTTGGCCGCTGCATCAACCTGAAACCGTCCAGAGAACGGCGGCGCCTATGCGCAACAGATCCAGCGCTGTAAGTTTTCCCCTTTCTGCATCTTAGATCCATGCTAGGGTTGGCGAGTTCCTTTGTACAATTCGCAGTTCATCCCCGTTCTTCGTGTTTCCTCTGTTATGTCTTCTTTTTGATCCAACAGTAGCGTAGATCTCATACGGTAGCTATTCCGCATCTATTTTATGTACTAGCAGATCGTCTTTCTTTGTAAGGAATCCTCATTAGGATGCATGAACTCCTCTATACCATGTTTTTAGGTCTACAAATTTTTCTTTTCCGAACAGCCATTTGATCGAAAATAATAGCTGCAGTTTGTGAAACGTGTTTGTGCCATACTTAGACAAAATCTATATCTGTTAGATTCCCTTAGCCATGGCGATTCTCGTCACCGGCTTAAAAGATAATGCCTTTACCTGATAATCTTGCATGCTCATGGCGGCTTAAATAACTGAACTGTCAATGATATTTTATGGCGACTTAAAATAATTCATCATGATTATCCTCATACCATTAGGCCCCGAGATAAGCCGCCATCTTGAATATTAACACTTCCTCCGGCTTAGATTTGAACCGGAAATTTTATCCTTCCTCAGGCTTCCATCATCATGGCGCCCAAGACAAGCACTTCATGCAACTGGGTCCCGTCTGTTGTCACCGAGCAGACTCTCGAAGACTTTGTAAAAGTGGGCTATTTGACAAAGAGAGATGTCATGTCATATCGTGCTCCTGATCCGGCTGAAGAGAGACCTCAACCCAAGGAAGGGGAGGTGATTGTTTTCACGGATCATATGAACTGGGGTTTCGCACCACCCGGCTCCAAATTCTTTAGAGACGTTCTGAATTTCTTTGATCTCCACCCTCAAGACATCGGACCCAATTCCGTGTCTAATATCTATAACTTCCAAGTATTCAGCGAGGTGTATCTTGGGGAAGAACCCAACATGTTACTCTTTAGAGAGTTATTTTACTTAAACCGCCAGAATGAGTGTGCTAGCGGACAGAGCTTGGAGCTCGGCGGCGTCTCAATCCAACACTGCCGGGACGTCATTTTTCCTTACGCTAACCCGTCGAGCCATCCAAAGGATTGAAATCAGACCTTGTTTTATTGCCAAGATACTTCCCAGGCTGGTGAGAATCCTCTGCCCGGCTTTCGCGCACTGCGTCTGGACTCCAATCATCCATTGCCCAACAAAATAACACCCGCCGAACCCAAGACCCTCGCCCCCACCATGGCCAAAATCAAGGCTCTTCTGGGGAACGGATTGAATGGTATTGACTTGGTCCAGGTATGGCACGCTTGGCGGATCATTCCATTAAGTCGTCGCCCTGACCTGATGTGCAACTACTCAGGCAAGCAAGATGACCCTCAGCGACACAGTCTGATCGATCTGCCTGATCATGTCATTGATGATTTTACCAAGAGTCTTCTAAATGAAAGTTTAGCAGACTGCAGCAAGGTGAGCTTATGCCCTTTCTTTAAACCAATCCGGCTCCAAAGGTAAGACGCCAAACCGAACAAATTATCTCCGATATTGCTGCTTTTAACTGTACTCGAACCTTTGCTTATTTTTACAGGCTGATGACAAGTTTTAGAAAGCGAAATATGACCATGAAGCCGCAAAAAGGGGTAGGAAAGCCAAGAGAGCTGCCAGGAGAGCCGCCGCAAAGAAACATGGAAAGAAACCGAGCGCTTCGGAACAGCTTCAGCTAGACGATTCTTCTGAGTCGGAGGTAGCCCTTGACTCCCTTGGCTCATTCTTTAATTACCTTATTGATACTGATTATGATCAGCATGACACGGGACGAGTCGCGGGATGGAATAAGAGGTAAATATCATTTCCTCCGACTCAGAGCCTTTGCCGCCAAGTAACACGAAAATCCGCCAAGTAACCCGGAGAGTAAGGTTTTCACATCCTTTAGCTTATCAAGATCCTCAATTTCTTTTAAAGCGACAGATTCATGAGAGCCGGAGGCAGACCCGTACCAGCAAAGACATAGAGCTCTCCTCGGATTACCCAACACACCAAGAAAATGTCGGAATGAGGTCATCTCCATCTTAGATTCTTCTTATCCTTTGGCGGGTCTCACTCGTCAGCCACTGAATCCTTCTAACTTGAATTACTAGGAAACCTCTCCTTCTTCCGGCGACTCTATTCAGTCCAACTTGCTCTCCTCCGGCTTTCAAGACTGCTCCAGGGTAATGATGAATTTAATTTTCTTGTCCTCCTGAATTCAATGCTTATACTGACCTTTAAACCTTTGTACAACGGTAAAGCAAAAGTGAGCAAGAGGGCTCAGAAGGACAAGCCGGTTGATGAATCAATTCTACAAGAACCGGTGCTTCAGACAGTTGTTCCTGAAACTTCTTCTATTGAACCACCACTCGAGCCAATACATGAGCCGCCAACGTCGGCTACTGATCCTCCTGCTGAGCAAATTCTTGACAGATCTAACAATCCAGAAGTCTCAAGCCCAGCTAAGACGAGTGACCCTCAAGACACCGAAGTTCAGATTACCAAGACCAGCTACACTGAGCCGGGACACCCTACTGTGCTTGCCAAATGCACTGCCAAAGAAGAACTCCTGGAGCGCCGTAGGGTCAAATTTGACCTTATAGATTACTCTCAGATGAGCGCTGGAGACGTCTTATCTGGATATCTCAGCCAAGTGCACAGCAGCCGCGATGTTGAAATCGACACGGTGAAGCAGATGCACCATAAATTTGAGGTATGACCTCCTCCTTACCAAGTCTACTACTTATGATGAATATGCTGTAGACTTAGCAAATATCAGAACTCTGGCTTAATCCATAGCCCCCAAGGGCCGGTTTAATCAAAGTGAATGAACCGATCCTTCATATGCTTATATGAATCATATGAACTGTGTTATTTTGAACTACAATATGCATTAGCCCCCAAGTGCCAAGTAGTCTTGCTTGCAAAGTGCTTGGGACTTTAATGTTGTGAGTCGCTAACCTTCATGAATCACCAAAATAGACTTTTGCAGTAGACATTAGCCCCCAAGTGCCAAGTATTCTTGCTTGCAAAATGCTTGGGACTTGCAAATATAAGATTCTAATGATCATGATTTTGATCCGGTCCTTGTGCAGGTTACCAACAGCCAAATGCAAATAGAAATTGCTGATTTGAAGAAACGCCTGCAAGCTCAAGAAATGGAGACCCAAAAGCCAATTCCAAGTTTGAATTCAGTGTATCTGAACAAGAGAAGCTGAAAGTCGACTTTGAAGCAAAGAGAAAAACTTGGGCTGATGAAAAGAATGCTCTAACCCAACGGGCTGTTGATTCAGAGGCGGCTCTTGAAAAGGCAACCAATGAACTATCCGGCTTAAAACGCCATGTGACCCAAATGGTTACCGCAATCTTTGGTAAGTCGCCCTGTGAGTTAAAAAGACTGCTTTTTCAATGATCATAAAAATTTATTTCTTAACGCACCTGTCCTTGCCATGTAGGCCCCAGGAGCTTAAATTTGAACCGGGGTCCTTTGGTCAAGCTGAAGGCAGTTTATACCCTGGTGGGGCAGCTCTACACCGCGTCTCAGCGCGCCTTATCCACTGTGGCTCTGTCCAATGAAGTACCTACACTTTTGGTGGAAGTGCTAAGGAAGTTGTCTGTATTGCCCCAGCGGATTACTGAACTGAAGCGGGCTTTTGCGAGATCCGGTGCTGTAGCCGCATTGAGCCGGGCTAAGGCTTGGCTTCCGGAACTAGACCCGGCTGACATTGCCATTTGGTATTCGAGTTTCAAGGAAAATGGTGCGCCCTTTGAACAAGAAGATTTTGCTGCCAGTGTGAAGGTAATACGCCCTGTGGCCACTGTAATTGCTGAAGAGGCGGATCTCTCCAAGTATCAGGCGGGTTACGATGCAGAGAACCGGAGAATCTCAACACCACAGTACACCCTGACAAGCTTGATTCCACCAACTCGTAAGCACACCTTCGCCCCTGAGATTGATCTGGCCGGGCTAATTGACGACGAAGCTGAAAGCTTTGAGTGTCATTGACTCATCGTCATCAACCTTCCAGGGCCAGAAGCAGGACGAAGAAGTGGAAAGGGTTGATCCAGAAGCTTCAGGCAATCAAGAGAACTAACCCGTCGGGTGGCTCATATTTGTAACCTTGCTGAAAAACAATGCTTAATCATCTTGACTCGGGGAGTCGTGTAATAGGAGTAGAGATGACTTTGCTGCGCTGTGCCTTTGTGCATGTTTTGATGCCTTAACATTGCTTTAAATCGCCACCATATCTTTACTCTGTCTTATGCTTTTTGATTTCCTTTGTGCATGAGAAATCATGTGATTAACTCTGCATAGAGGTAGATCACAAAGACCCTCGGCGGCTTACCGCAGGGCGGGTTATAATTATCCCACATAATTATAAATGTGAAATATGAGTTATAAACAATTCTAATCAGAACTTGTAATATAACTGATAACATCATACCTGAGATATAAGATTTTACTGTCGGCTTTAAATGACCTGGTCAGTAAGGGTAATGACTCAGTTTATGAACCATGACTTTCTCTTGTAATTTGTCACAAACCGGGCCACTGATTGCTTCAAAGTTAAGCCGGCTCAAAAAATCTTATATGTCTTGAATCATGGACAAAAAAGATCATAAGACAAATCCAAAATGTTTTTTCAAAAAAGACTTAAGCAAAAACATAGGAAGACAAACTTAAGGCTTCTGATTCGAATATGATCAGTAAACTGTCCCAAAGGGGTTAAGCTAGGGTTCGAATACGACCATGCACTACTAGGGAAAAGCCTATACACAGAGGTATAGCAGTAGCGCCGGTTAAAATAGGGCGCTACTGCTAATTTGTAGTAGCGCGTCCGTGCAAAGCGTGCTATACCTTAAACTATAGCAGTAGCGCATGTTCAGAAACAAGCGCTACCACTATAATTTCCACCATGTTGACGGTAGGCTAGAAGTATTATTAGCGATTCCGAGCAAAGCACGCTACCACTATGGTCATTGTTGCAGCCTGTTTCCTGTGTACATCGCTACTGCTAAGAAAGAAAAGAAAAATGAAAAAAATAGAAAAATAAATGAAAATGATAGAACTAGGAAACAGAGAAATGAAAAAAAGAAAATGTAAGGATAAACAAAATAAATTACTACTTCCTATAGCAGCAGCGTGTTTTTGTAAAACGCGCTATAGCTAACTTAGCTATAGCGCGTTTACGAAACAGTTGTACTGCTAGTTCGACTTAACCACACGCGGGCTCAAAATTTTGCTAAGTCCTCTCCTTTCCCCCCACTCCCCCCGGCCCTGTTCCCCCAACTCCTCAGTCGCCGCCGCTCGAGCCTGCCCTCACCGCCGTCGCCCGCCCTCAACCTCAGCACCGCCGCCCGCCGCCGCTCTCGACCTCACCGCTGCCGCCCGAGCCCGCCCAGCACCGCCGCCTCCCGATCACGAGCCCGCCCTCGCCGCCCCTACCTCTCCATCACCGAGCACCTCCCCGCCACCGTCTCTCCCCTCTCTGTAAGCCCCCCACCCCTCCCCCACCCCCTTTCTCTCTGCTTAGTTAGTACTAGATGTTTTTTTAGTAGTAGTAGATGTTAATTTAGGGTTCACAGATAATGATTTTTAGTAGTTGAACTAGTTTAGCTTTATTTGAACTAGTTTAGTTTTAGTTGAACTAGTTTAGTTTTAGTTGAAATAGTTTAGTAAGTAAATTAATAAACTAGTCGAACTAGTTGAATTAATTGAACTAATGTATTTTTAGTAAGTAAATTAATAAACTAGTTGAACTAGTTTAGTTTTAGTTGAACTAGTTTAGTAAGATAATTAATATAACTAGTTGAACTACTTTATTTTTAGAAAGAACTAGTTTTGTTTCTATTTATAGTAAGTTTATATTTAATAAGAACTAGTTGAATTAATAAAACTAGTTGAACATGTCATATTTGTTGTTATTTTTTAGTTTAAGCAATTATTCGGGATGTATTAGTGATAACTTATAGGGTTTTTGCTTTTGCACAAATCAAGGAGCCCCTCCATCATCCCAGCTGTCGTCCCCATCACCGACCCCCTCCGATCTCGAGGTGAGACCAGCCAAATCTCCATGTATATCTTCTGTTGCTCAAATAGGATATGTGGTTGCCCAAGTGGTCGTTCATGTTCAGGTTACACCTCCGAGTAGCCTATGTTTTGCCGGAGTGTTGATTAATTTCCATTCTGGCAAATTTCAGGCACTCGATATGTCCTTTTTTAGCAAAGGTCATGCCGGATTTTTCCGTGAATTCTGCCATGATTTGTGCTAGAATATGTAGGAAATATCGAGTGGCCTGGATTCTCTTGAAAAATAATGATCTAATTTAGGTTTTTAGTACATATATTTAATTGTACAAGTTTAATCTTTGAATTATGAACGTAGGAAATGTCATACTCGGACGATGACAGTCTCCCGGGGGAGTGCAGCTGGTGCCACGACGATCGAGGTATGTGCGATAGGTTCGTTGAGCTGGACGAAGATCAGCGCTTCAGCATTAAGCTCGAGGAGACCTTCGATGTTGAAACGGTACGCAACAATGACAAGTGTTTTTTTCGTAATTAAGCATGACTTCAACTATTTCGACGTCTAATTTTCATCTTTTACAATTCGACTAGCTTATCCCATGCCATGCAAGACGCTATGTCTTGGAGAGGATGGGTTTTGAAGACCATGAAAATTTTGAAACAAAGAAAATACACCTAAGGACCCATCATGATATGGATTTTGAAGTAAATCTGTGCAATGCTCAGAGCGTAACCCATTTTGGTTGCCAAAATTGGGAAGCACTTTGCAAAATGTATGGTTTTTATGAGGGTATGATTGTCACCATGGATCTTGGTGATCCTGACATTGAGCAAGACAATATGGACATTTGGGTCCTTGTTGATACGCTTCCGATTCTACCGCAATGTGAGTTTCTCAAACATAGTTATTAACTAATTTATATTGTTTATTTCAAAATAGTTGACAGCTTATTTCCATTGATAACTTATTTTGATTCTTCAAAGAATGTGCGGAAGATGGTAGACAAAACCCACTACACTGATGGCTTCGAATTAACTTATAAGGAAAAAATCATCTGATCGCTTATTGTACTTATCTTGAGAATTACAATACCTATTATTGAACTCCTCCAAATTATGGTGAATACGTGCCACTAGTGCACGTGTTGAACCACGGTAACTTCTATGGAGATACCCTGGTAAGATTTTTACTATTACCACATCCGTGCATCTTTTGCATAGTTCTAAAACTAGTACATCATTGCTAACTACGAAGTTATTACTATATTTTTCAACAGAAAATCTCGATGGAAATAAGCTGTCGCCTTACAGTTCTTAATATACTACCAGGTAAATCTAGGGAGCTCACCTGTGCATATTGGATTTCTAAAACCAGTGAACACATGCTCATCAAAGAATGGAAAAAATGTTTGGACATTCGCAAGGAGGTTCTTGGAAGTAACATTCAGCGGAAGGCAAGAATTGGAGACAGGTTAATCTCCATTATCCATAATGGAGAGTCAGGGGCTATCTTGTTTTTTGCTATTTTACCTTGGAGAATGTAGTAGGTCCTAAGAGAATGTAGTAGGTCCTATGAGGTACAATATGTTTATTATGTGGTACAATGTGTTAGAATTGATGATGAGGAGTACTTGTGATTACGACTAGTGACCAATTTGCTATGTGATGTCATTGATGAAAACAATGATCTTGAGGAGGTGTTATATGACAATGATGTATTATGATGATAAGTTGTTAATGATATGATGATGATGATGATATTTATTATATCATTGGGTGAAAGAACCGCGGATTAGTTTCAAGTGGATGGACATCCACTTGAAACTAGTCCACGGTTCTTTCACCCCATGATGTAATAACTCATTATGATGTAAAAACAATCTCTAAATTCCTGTTGTATGAAAACTTATGTAAAGGTGTATGAATACAACATGAAATAAAAAAGAAAAGAAAATACGAAATAATAGTAGTAGCGCAGGCAGGGAGAAGCGCTACTACTAGTTACCAGTAGTGCTTCCGTGGGAAAGCGCTACTACTAAGTCGATTTAGCAGCAGCGTGGGTTGAGGCACGCTACTGCTAACATTTAGTTGTAGCGTCGTACCAGTAGCGCCCTAGCCCGCGCTACTGATAGGCCTAAAACACGCGTTGCTGCTAGGCTTTTCCCTAGTAGTGATGTAGCCCCCAGTGGCTTTGGCATTGCGCCGATCAAGAGGGTACCGACAGCTATGTTCTCTTTGGTTCGAATACGACCTGTATTTGAACAGGAAGCCCCCAAATGACCTTAAGAATATTTAACGACTCTGATTCGAATAAGATCTGGGTCGGACTCAAGAGAGGTTAAGCTATGATTCGAATACGATCAAGAAGCCCCCAAGTGAGTTTTGGCATTGCACCGATCAAGTGGGTACCGACAGCTATGTTCTCTTTGGTTTGAATACGACCTATGTTTGAACAGGAAGCCCCAAGTGACCTTGAGAATATTTAACGACTCTGATTTGAATACGATCTGGGTCGGACCAACAACGGGTTAAGCTAGATTTGAATACGATCAGCCCCCAATGGTCTTTTGTGCAATTATGAAAATGAAGACATATGATCTTTGGGGATGAAAAGGACAGAGGTCCTGCTTTATTACTGATAATATATACATCACCAAGATATGTACATCATGAGAGCCGGTGGCTCAAGTGTAGTAAGGCCGAAGATGAGCTATGTTCCACGGCTGGCGGGTCTCCTCCCCCGACTTACGTGAGTCTTTGCGCTCTCGAACGTCGATAAGATAGTATGACCCATTGTTCAAATTCTTGCTGACCACAAAGGGCCCTTCCCAAGGTGGGGATAATTTGTGTGCATCAGTCTGATCCTGGATGAGCCGGAGCACCAAGTCGCCTTCTTGAAAGGTTCTTGATTTAACCTGGCGGTTGTGATAACGCCGCAGGTCCTGCTGGTAAATCACCGAGCGAGCTGCTGCTAAGTCACGCTTTTTGTCCAATGGGTCAAGTGCCTCTCATTGTGCGTGTTCATTGTTAGCTTCCACATAAGCCGCCACTCGAGGCGAGTCATGGCGGATGTCACTAGGAAGAACCGCCTCTGCTCCATAAACCATAAAGAAAGGGGTATAACCCGTAGATCTGTTGGGGGTAGTGTTGATGCTCCACAACACTGATGGTAACTCCTCCACCCAACAACTCGGCGTTCGTTGCAAAGGAACTAAAAGTCAGGGTTTGATACCCTTTAAAATCTCCTGATTCGCTCTTTCTGCTTGGCCATTGAGTCGGGGGTGAGCTACTGACGAGACATCAAGCCGGATATGCTCACGTTGACAGAACTCCTCCATAGCCCCCTTGGACAAGTTAGTGCCATTATCAGTTATGATGCTATGGGGGAAGCCAAAATGAAAAATCACCTTTTTCATGAATTGAACCGTCGTTGCTGCATCACACTTACTGACCGGCTCTACTTCTACCCACTTTGTGAATTTATCCACTGCCACCAAGAGGTGAGTCTTTTTGTCCTTGGATCTTTTGAAAGGCCCAACCATATCAAGCCCCCACAGCAAACGGCCAAGTAATTGGTATCATCCTCAATTCTTGAGCCGGCACATGATCGAATCTCGGGCAAGTAACATACCGATGACAAAGGAACAATGTATGTTGTCATAACAGTTCGACCGATAAAGATCTTCGTAGAATATGTGGGAGCCAATATGAGCATCCAGGTTCCGCTATTGGTTATTGACCGGAGAGGTGTCTCGGTCATGTCTACATAGTTCTCGAACCCGTAGGGTCCGCACGCTTAACGTTTGATGACGATTTTGTATTATATGAGTTATGTGATTTGGTGACCGGATGTTGTTCGGAGTCCCGGATGAGATCACGGACATGACGAGGAGTCTCGAAATGGTCGAGAAGTAAAGATTGATATATAGGGCGATAGTATTCGGACACCGGAAGTGTTCCGCAGGGTACCGGGTACGTATCGGGTCACCGGAAGGGGTTCCGGGCACCCCACCCACCCCTCCCCTCCCCCGGCAAAGATATGGGCCTATTGGGCCAAGAGGGAAAATGCAGCAGCCAGCAGGGGCTGCTGCGCCCCCATATGGGCCGCACCTGAGGAGGAAGGAAAGCGGGGAAGAGAGAAGGAAGGGGGGATTTGGCCTCCCCCTTCCTTCCCTCCTCCCTCCTTCTTCCTTCTCCCTCGGGTAAATAAGGGAGGGGGCGAATTGGACTAGGGCACCCAAGTAGGATTCCTCCTACTTGGGGTGCCCCCTACTGCTCCCCTCCCTCTCCCACCTATATATACATGGGGAGGGGGCGCCTAGAACACACAACAACATCTGTTAGCCGTGTGCGGCGCCCCCCTCCATAGTTTACGCCTCTGTTCATATCTTCGTAGTGCTTAGGCAAAGCCCTGCGCGGATCACTTCACCATCACCATCACCACACCGTCGTGTTGACGAAACTCATCTACTTCCTTGACACTCTGCTAGATCAAGAGTTCGAGGGACGTCATCGAGCTGAACGTGTGCAGAACTCAGAGGTGTCGTACGTTCGGTACTTGATCGGTCGGAACGAGAAGAAGTTCAACTACATCAACCGCGTTGTCAAACGCTTCCGCTTTTGGTCTACGAGGGTACATAGACACACTCTCCCCCTCTCGTTGCTATGCATCTCCTAGATAGATGTTGCGTGAGCGTAGGATTTTTTTTGAAATTGCATGCTACGTTTCCCAACAACTAAGAAATACTACCTAGCTGATGGTATATATCCTCAGAGGACTACATTTGTGAAGACAATCTTCGAGCCCCACGGAGAGAAGAGGGCTAGGTTTGCCAAAGAACGAGAGAGTACTAGGAAGGATGTGGAGCATGTTTTTGGTGTGCTCCAATCTCAATGGGCTATTGTTCGGCACCCTGCTAAATGTTGGAGCGCTGACACTTTGTGAGAGGTGATGTCTGCTTGTGTGATCATGCACAACATGATTGTAGAGGATGAACGTGATGACATCATCTATTAACCAAGGGTGTAAATGCTGAGGTCGAGCGTGGAGCGGCAAAGTTTGCACAATTCATTCATTTTCTCATAAAATGCATGATCGAACAACTCACATTCAACTTTAAGAAGATTTGGTTGAGCATACGTGAACCCATATTAGGAAACCAATAGTTGTATGTGTTTTTTTTCTTTTTCTTCCAATGTATTTGCTATAATTTAAAATTTATTGGTTGTTACTATGCGTTCTTTATTTATTTGGTTGTAAACTATGTGACTTATTTCTTTAATAATGTGCAATGTTTTGTCCCTCAGGATCATTCATTTGTTTATTTGGTTGTAAATGACAATGTGATTAAAAGAAAAAGTATGACAAATCAATGGGTCATTCAGTTGGGCGTCATGGGTAGAGAAAACGGACAAGACGAGGACGCCATCCCGTCTGGCAAGCCGTACGGATAAAAAAGGACAAATTTCAAACGTGTTTGGGTCGACCTGGTTGGATTGCCCTTAAGCCTGGCGCGGGTGTCCCTGTGTACTTCTGTTTTCTTTCTGAACTTGGGGTTACTGTAGATTCGTCCCATCTCGTTTATATACTGTATAATGCACTCTCTGTCTTTTTGCAGTTCGCCAATTTCAGATTTGAAGATATATACACTCTATGTCCTAGTTACTATATCTGACAGCTACAACAGGACTTTGATTCCGGATTTGCAAATAGATTTATCTCAGCATTTGGACAGGCCCTGTTAGTTTGCCGCCGTGCACAAATAAGATTGACACAACATTCGGTTCAGCCTTTTGTCTCACCAAATGCAGTTATCAATTTATAAACTATAAGTAAGGAACACCAATCCTTCATCATTCAATTTAGTGACAAATCATTGATCACTGAATGCAAAAGCCCAGTTTCTAGAGGTCTGCACGGCGCTTGCTTACAAGACAGTATCTACCATGAATAAAACTGGGGCTCAGGAAACATGTTGACCCTGCGGAGAATGCAGGGCGCCTCGCGGACAGATCTAACCATCCAAAAACCCTGCATGTCAAAGTGTTGCGCTTCTCCAGCAATGACATCACCATGCCCAAACACATCTTGGGGTCTTGCAAAGTAATGACTAACACGATTTCCCACACGAAACGCACCGACGAATAGCTGGAGAGTTGGTGGGTACTGAAAGGGCTGGTAAATTTGTACCTGCGGCACCGAGAGGCGAGGCGCCGGCAGCTCGGAGAGTGGCGCGGTGCAGTCCGGGCAGACGTGCTCCGGACAGCAAACCAGCCCGCACTGCGAGCAAAAGAACAGGGCGTCGACGCCACAGCCTGCCCGCTGGCATCTGGCGAACGGTAGACGCTGTGGATAGGGTGGTTGGGGAGGCGGCGGGCCGCCTCCGCCGCCACCGGGGGGTCCTCCTCCCCCACCACCCCCGCCGCCATCGGCCGGTCCTCCCCCTCCCACACCGCCTCCGCCGCCATCGGGTACTGGCCCTCCGCCACCGCATCCATCACCACCTCCAGCATGTACTCCCCCACTGCCTCCGCCAGGCCCTCCGCGACGGCAGCCCTCAACACCTCCCGCGACAACGGCAACTGGGGGGCCGCATCTTACTAGAATCGAACCGACGAAGAAGTCCTGGCCATTGAGCTCGCCGGCGAGGTCGGGGACGTTGCGTGCGGCCTTGTCGCTCTTGACCGACACCTTGGCGTCGCCCGCGGCCTTGGTCGCCGCATCGGCGTGGTCCTCGCTCTCGCCCTTCGTCAGCTCGGCCTGGCCCTCGACCTTGATCGACGCCTCGGCTTGGCCCTCGCTCTCGCCCTTCGCCAGTTCGGCGTGGCCCTTGGCCTTGATCGGCGCCTCGGCTTGGCGCTCGCTCTCGCCCTTCGCCAGCTCGGCGTGGCCCTCGACCTTGATCCCCGCCTCGGCGTGGCCCTGGCTCTCGCCCTTCGTCAGCTCAGCGTCTCCCTTGGCCTTGACCGCGGGCTCGGCGACGGCCTTCGTAACGTGCTGCACCTGCGGAGCCCTCCTAACGCCTCCCCGGAGCTTGTTGTTCGAATGCTTGATAGGAGATTCCCCCCGCTGCTTCGCCTCCTTGTCGCTGCTGAGACAATTGGCATCAGCATCGCATTACTGAAATGAACACCCAAACGAATCGAAATTGTTCTGACAAAGTAATTGTTCACGAATTTCCTTACATGCTTCCGGTTGCAGCAGGCAACACCGGAAACTCCCTCTCGTAGTCACTGTGACAAATCAAAGCACCTCGTTCATGTTCAGCGGCAATAACAAATTAAGCAGAGTAGCAGACCAACCCAACGATGAGAGCGAATCAATAATTACCTCGCCATCGCTAAGAGAGCGAATCGATTGAAGACGTTGAGTCCTCTGTGCACAGGCGAGCGCGAGGAGGGATTCCGCTGTCTGCAGCGCCGATTCGGTTCAGTCTAACACCTCCAAGCAGAAGAGCAACACGGCGCACGGAAACATGCAGATCCGGGGCACGAAACTTACCTGAACGCGGAGGCGTTCCGGTGGTCCGCCGGGGAGGTGACGCGCGCCTGGAGCCGGTGCGGTGGCGCGGCTGACTGGATCCCGTAGTGGACCTGGCACCGGCCCCGCCGCGCCGACGGGCGTGGTGGGGAAGGTACTCGGGGTGCTCGCCGCGGCGGCGAAGGAGGAGAGCCTCCGCCGCGGCCGGCCTTGCAGCCGGAGGCGTGGCGGGGAGGCGTCGGAGTCGGCGGACGCTGAGTGTCGAGCCTCTCGACCCAGTCGTGCAGGAACCAGTCGGCAGGGCGGCGCATCGACGACGCCATGGGGTGCTATTTGGATTTGGATTGATGGGAGTGGAGCGTGGGGTGGGGTGGGGTGGGGTGGGAGGAGGAGGCGGCGAGGACAGAGCGTCGTCTCGGGTGATGCGCCTTTTATAGGCGGTGGTGCGCTTTGCGCAATTTTTTCGAGCCTGTGTTTCGATTCGATTCTATATACTCCCAGTTGCGTTTTCTTCTTTGCAGATTTGCTGCACGCAATTATTTTCACGGTAAAACTACATATTTATTCCGTCAAGACTTAACTGAGACGATAAGATTTACTAGCTTTTTACTGTAATAGGCGAAAGCATGGGACGGGCTTGGTGTGGGCCCGTAGGCGTCAGAACCTCACAGAGGTGGCGTGCTGACCTCCTTCTTCTTGGCCAAGAAAAGAAACCAGGGAGGAGGGACGGAGGGAACAGAAGGGGAGGGGGGTTAATTAATTACAGTATAATAATTAAAGAAAAAAATCAGCAGGGTGCCTTGCTGCGTACGTAGGCGTGGGGGAGGTGTGCGCGCGCGGCGTGGGCGTGGCGTCCCGCACCGCAGATTCTCCCCGGTGCGGCGCCTGGTCGAAACTGGAAAGCAACGCGCCGTCGTTCGTCCTCTCTTCTTCGGCCAACTGCCCACGCGTGCTGGGTCTGCACCTTGTGAGGGCAGCAAGCCATGCCCACGCGACGGACGTCCCTCCGTTTTTTTTTTTGGAACTGGAAATATATACTCTTGTAAGCAGAATGGGATTTCGGCTGCTTTTATTAGGCTCCCGATGATGGATTCAAAATATCCTGAAAACCACACCATCTCTCTCTCTCTTTTTTGATGTATGGATAATAAATGCATCTGTTTATATTAAAAATTTCCAACGATACAAAACAAAGAAATTGCAATAGGGTCTTCAGACAACCAAACAAACTCAGTCTTCAGGACGGGTCGCTACCGCTCCATCATCGGAGCCAGTCTGACACTAAATCAGGTGGTTCGAAAGTCGTCATGCGAAGGTCCAGCTGGACCAATGCCACGGAGAAAAAGCCTCTATCGTAGATGACTTGTATAGATCAAAGATCGCATACCCGAACCATCTCCTGGTCAAAACTTTTATCATGTTTGTAATGGCAACACAAGAAACACTGATGTAACTTAGAGAGAGCATTAACCACCTTAGAGTGATCTGTGGTGGCACGGAGTCTCCCACATAGGAAAAAAGGTCGCAACCTTTGCCCCTGGAAAAAAATGTCCGGGGGAACCCACCCTAACCCCCAAGGTCAGCGCTCACCGTCGACGCCATTGGCAGTCCACAACAGCACCACCGTATGGAGCATGCCAAAGAACCTTGAGACCAAGCCCAAGATACATGCCCAGATTTGAAGGGCCTCAGACAACGTACACACCACCTCCTAGATTCAACACGGTAGCCGAAAATATCACTACTTTGATAGGAGATCCGAAGAATACTTATTCGTTGCCGTCATCATCACCGTCGAAGCCGAAACCATGGGCAACCAATTACCTAATTAAGACACCCAGACTATTTAATGCACTTGGAAATAAGCTCATAGGGTTTCCCTTCCTCGTGTTGTCGACAAAGCATCCAACGAAGGTCGGAAAGCCCTAGCGATGATGGAATCAATGTGCCTACTTGCTCGTCTCATTGGCTCCTATGGCAGGCGGCTAGGGTTTCACATGAAGTTCCCTTTGACGGTCCAACCACAATATCTCGAAACTACCGAGTTATATCCTTGTAGATACGAACAGTTTGACAAAATGGTACATTGTTTTTGCATAGTAATTTTTTTCTCAAAAAGGAAGATCACCCCCACCTATGCATCGAGCAATGCATACAATTTATTTTTTGGATGTAGAAAATAAATATATTCTCGTAAACGATCCATCGAATAATAAAATTACGAAAACGCCAACCACCTGACTAAGATTTGTTAGGCACGACAAATCTTACATTTTCTATGGTAATTTATATTGGTGAGATGACGACGAATTTGGCTTGGAAGCACGGAATTTTTTTTGACCAAATGATAAACTGACACAGATTCGCCGTGCTCGACAACTAAATTTGTCATCCTCGGGGAACGTATTTTGCCATGAAAAACATCAGATTTGCCACGCCTGGAAAATTGACATTTTCCTGAATATTCGGGTCTAAATAATAGATTAACTTGTAAATTGCTGAAAGACACACACGAAGGGGAGGGGGGAAATGCTACGAGGCTTTTGATCGGATTTGCAGTGGGCGCGGAACAGTGAGGAGGGCATCCACCGTGCATGCACTTTTTTTTGAGCAAAAGAACTGCTCGTAGAATGGACGAGAATTGTTAATTTGGAAATGGAGCAGGAAGGGTGCGTAGGTGAGGTCCCCGCACCGCAGATTCTCTCTGCCGTGCCGTATCCCTTTGCCGATGGAAAGTGGGGGTCCGCCAGTCCGTAGCTCGGGTTCTTCCACGGCCAGCCACGCTGCAGCAGCATCGACCAACCACGGGCGACGTTCCTCGTGGCGTAGCCAACTGCTCCAGCACGACAGCATGTATGGAACCACCGGGCACCAGTCACCAGAGCATGCCTAGGCCTAGCCTTCCCCATCTTCTGTTCCGTTGCGACGGCAACACCATGCAAATGCAAATCGAAGGGGACTGCAGGAACTAACACCAACATTAGCGTGATACCTTTGCGCTTTATTTATGGAAAACGCTCCTCCGTAAATAAATATAAGAGCGTTTAAATTACTACTTTAGTGATCTATAAATGCTTTTATATTTCTTTACCGAGTACATATAAAGCTAAAATAAAAGTAATTTCTCAAAATCATATTTTAAATTTTTTGGTCCTCATATGATATGTGCTGGGAAAAACATCCAGTTGAGAGTCGACAAACATCTACGTACTACTTCTAGTTTATTAAGCAGTTGCTTTCGACGACTGGTCCACGCACCAGGATAATGATTGGGAGATCATGGGGTTTGGACTTAGTACTCAACACATCCCTTTCCCTTTCCCACCTCCCATTTCTTTGGAAGTCTGTTTCTTCCCATGTGCTAGCAGCACACCATTCGCGTGGTCAATCGATTCTCAAATGGCCCTGGCTTGGTCCATTTGCTGCATGCTAACCTTACCTTAACCTGGGTTTGGAAATATTGGTAACGTGTTCCTCCTCACCAAAATTTGGTCTTCCTATTTCTGCATTTCTATCCTCGGACAATGAGACAAGGCTGGCTGACTGCCCAGGCTGAATTTGAAGTGAGCTGCAATATGTACAAATTATGCTTAACCAATTGGTGTTTAGATGGAGTGCGAAAAACAACTACGTACTACTCCCTCCGTTCGGAATTACTTGTCGCAGAAATGTATGTATCTAGACGTATTTTAGTTCTAGATACATCCATATCCGAGACAAGTAATTCCGAACGGAGGGAGTACAAGAATAAGCAAGATTTTCTGTAGAAATTGTTGCAGGGAGACGGCTGTACTACCAACGTTACCAAACTTTTTTTCTAGGGAAGGGCGGTGTTTGCTCTTTGGCAGATGTAGACATGCAAACAGACAGGGGAGCAGAGCAAACTAGTGAACTGATCAACAGAGTATCTTGTGCAGAACAACAGATAGAGGAGCAGAGCATGAGAAATCCTTGAAGCAAACCCGGATGAAAAAACCCCAACCCACACATGATTAGGCTTTGACTGACTGACAGGCATACATGATCAATAGAGAAAGTGTCGACAAACTGAAACTTTATTTTTTGCGGTAAAAAAAAAACTGAAACTGTCAACCCTGAACCTGAGTCTATCTGTTTGTCTTCTTCAACTCTGGTGACGCACGCACTTCAACCTCAACTCCTCCGAGGAACCCATGCTCCACCCACAGTTTTCTGGAACCCATCTCTTGCTCCGAATTGCAGCACCTTGGAAACCGGGATCCCCCTTTCTGCACCAATCCTGCACCGAATCACCAAAGAGAGGTCAATAACTAACGGACAAGCGATTTAGAGCATCTCCAGCCGTTGGCCTCAGGGGGCTCGAAAATTCACCGCCTGGGGGCGACCCGGCGAAAAAATCGGCCTGGGGCTGATCGGGTTCCCAGCTGCCGGCACCAGGGTCGACCCAGAATTTTTTTTAATTTTTTTAAACATACATTCGGCTAAAATTCGATAAACGTGCATAAACTTCACCGAAATATAGCAAACTTAAAATAAACTTCGGCGCAACAGTTTCTTACATAGGAAACTTTCAAAAAAAAACCTAGCCTACAGGAAGAACGCGCTGAGTGCGGAGAAGTCCTCGTCGCCGTCGCCGCCATAGCCGTCGTCCTTCTCCTCCTTGACGCGGCCGCTGCCGCCCCTACTGGACCCCTGCCCGCCGTCGCCCTGGCAGACCGGTGGCGGCGCATCGTCATCGAGGACGATGACTCCTCCCTCATCGCGGCACCGCGCCGAGCGAAGAACTGCTCTAGGGCGCGGACTTGGTGCTCTAGCTCCGTCTGCGACCAGTCCTCACACGCCCACTTCAACGCCGCCTCCTTGGAGAGGCCCGGCTCCGTCTTAACCGCGGCGAGCCCCGGCTCCGTCTTCACCGTGGCGAGCCCGGCCTCCGTCTTCGGCTTGACGAAGCGGGGAGGGGCCGAGGAGGAGGCGCGCCCACCATCGTTGATGACGATGCCGGCGCTGCGTGTTCGTCGGCCAAGCGGCGTATCACCGGGCTTAGCCTTGACGTTGAGCAGCGCCGGCGACCCCGACGAGGAGGAACGTGAGGAGGAGAAAGAAGAGGGCGCCGCCCTCCTCGGCATCCACTGGCCGTCGATCCGGGCCGGGACGGGAGGGTAGGTCAGGGGCGGGTTGTTGCCGCCCTCGAGGTGCCCGAGGACGGCGTCAAGCGAGCGGCCGGGGGCGCCCCACCACAGGCGGCGCCCCTCGCTGTTCAGTCTGCTCGGGGAAGAGAGGGGGAAGAGAGGTGGAGCTCGGCGGCGGTGCGCGGGAAGAGAGGCGGAGAGCTCGGCGGCGGGGCTGTGGGCGGGTGTGGCCAGAGGCGAGGGAGAGGCCTGGCTTTTATAACCAGGCGTCGTGTGTATGCGTGACGGAAGGGGAGGCGTCGCTGCGCCGCCCGTGAGGAATCAATGGCAAGGCTGACCGGCGATAGCCTTGCCATTGATTCCCCACGGAAAACTGAGGCATCGTGAGGACGCCGAGGTGACTGTCGCTGACTCAGCGGGCCCGCGGTGCGTTTGCGCCAAAACCGCTCGCCCCGGCGCCCCCCGGGCGCCCCCAACGCACCGGGTTCGGCCTGGATACGCTGGCATCAATTTCGGCTCAAGGCGGTGAAAAACAGGCTTTTGAGGACGCGACTAGGCCGATTTTTAGACGCCGGCATAGTAAAATCGTCTGGAAAAGGTCTGTTGGGGACGCGACTGAAGATGCTCTCAGTACATGACTCAAACGAACGCACTAGAAGACCAACGCCGGTGGCTTTGATATCAGCAATAATGAGCCCCACTTGTGATCGATCCGTCATCAAAGCCCCACTCCCCCACCACCGGGAAAAAAAACTTGAAAGAAAGCCCGATGTAGGATCTAGTCTTGGACCGGAAGTGGAGTTTCTACACCCAGGAGCATTTGCTCCTGGTGTGAACAGTAAAATAAAAAAATTCAAAAAAATGTTAAAAAATTCTGAATTTTTTTGTGGCATACTTATACAAATGTTTGTTGTGCACGTAAAATTTCATCGTGAAATCACATTGGTGGAAGGTGTGGTAAAAAAACAAAATCGATGCTCTGAAAATGTTACTTGCAAAAGCATTTTGAAGCTCTGATTTTGTTTTTTTCGGCACGACTTCCACGAATGTGATTTCGTGATGAAATTTTTCATGCACAAGAAACACTTGTGAAAGTATGTGACAAAAACAATTCAGAATTTTTTGAATTTTTTTCTATTTTTTTGATTTTACTGTTCACACCAGGAGCATTTGCTCTTGGGTGTAGAATGGTACTTTCGTCTTGGACCTCGGTTTTCCATTCAGAGTTTGTCCTGAAACGTATGGTTTTTATTTCTTTCGATTCGATGATATAGGTATGGTGACTTTTTTTTTACTTGTCCTCACATACATTTTATTTAATTTTGAATACAAGATAGACCTTCTTCTGGGTTTATATTCAATACAAAATACATATAGCTGGAAAAAAGCCAAGATGAACCGTCACGATAAGCCTGATTATCACCATGGCCGGGCAGTGTTTTCTCTTTTCTTTTTTCTTTTTTTATTTTTAAATTCATGAATTTTTTTTATATTCCCGAACATTTTTCAAGTTCTTGATTTGTTTCCAAATTGTGACACTTTTTTTTAGTTTATGGAATTGTTAGTATTAATGATTTTTTAAAATTCGTGATCATTTTTCATATTCCTTAAAAAAATAGATTCTTGAACTATTTTCTAATTAGTGAACATTTTTTTATTTGGCAGACATGTTTCAAATTCGTGATCTTTTTGAATTCATAAACATTTTTTCAATCTTGAAGATGTTTAAATATTTGCGAACTTTGGAAATCGAAATAAAACCGACAGCGACATATGTTTGATGTAATAAAACCAACCGACATAAAAGACCAGATGAAAAATATCGAGAGAGAGAGTGAGAGAGAGAGACGCGTCTGATCGCGCGCTGGGCCTGGCCCATTTACAGTACGTGCATAAATCACTCCTAGCTTTTTCGGGGACCTTCTTTTTTGTTACAACATTTTTTTTTGGATCTTTTTGGGTACTCCAATCTTCTGGTGCCCCCCTTGCCCGTCCCTCCCGCGGGAAATTCCTTCAATCTTTCTTAACCCCCACCTTCGCCGATCCTTTAAGCCAAGAAATTCTTCTTTGTGGGCATCCGTCTTCTCCCCTCCACTCCAGCGAATTCGCTTAGGGCATGTTTGGTTATAGTCTTGAACAGTACCCGCGTTGTATACACATCTCAACTCAGCCTGACTCTGAAAAAACAGCCTCATATGCAACATCTGCGAGTTGTTTGATTGCCTGCATATGAACTTCCTACATTAGGGAATCAACTTTGACATGTTGTTTGGTTACCTGCATTGTCTTGGCGCATGCAACTACACGCTGTTTGATTGTCCGCATGAGAAATCCTTGAAGCAAACCCGGATGAAAAACTCCCCAACTCCCCAACCCACACATGATTAGGCTTTGACTGACTGACAGGCATACATAATCAATAGAGAAAGTGTCGACAAACTGAAACTTTTTTTTTGCGGTGATATTTTTTTTGAAACTATCAACCTTGAACCCGGATTTATCTGTCTGTCTTCTTCACTCTGATGACGCACGCACTTCAACCTCAACTCCTCTGAGGAACCCATGCTCTTGCTCCACCCACAGTTTTCTGAAACCCATCTCTTGCTCCGAATTGCAACACCTGTCTAATGAACCGAAACTAATGTCTAGCCGTTCGAATTGGGACTAATGATACCATTAATGCCGGTTCATTTACAAATCGGGACTAATGTGTCTCACGTAAAGTAGTTTTTCTACTAGTGCCCTCATCAAGAAAAAAACAGCCCAATCCCTTCCTAGACTCAAAAAAAGAAAAAAAGAAAGAAAAAAATAGGAGTACCTAGAACTCATTTAGATGAGATATAATTTGGTCTCATTCATCTTTTATAGCACGCGTGTGTGCTGACGTGAGTTATATTTATTCCAGCTAAACTGAAAAACAATCCCGTCCCCTCGATATATAACAGATTAACAGGGCGCCCTCGCCCTCTTTCTCGGAAAAAATATCGATCTTCTTTCCGCCGTGCCGCCGTGACCCCAGCTTCGTCAATACTCCTCCAATCTAAGCGACTGCTCGTCGCGGCTGTCCTCCAGTGGATTCGCTTGGTAAGGAACCCCCAACTCGCTCGGATCTGTTCGATGCCGTCATTCCTGTTCTTGTCAGCCGGATCTCCTTCTGATCTAATCTTCCCTTTGTTGTGATGAAATCATCAAGATCTGTCTTGGCTCAAGGTCGATCTGGCCCCTTCAATTTTTTGTAGTATTCTATATGGTGCGGGGGGCATCTTCATATGTATTTTGATGCCTATTACCCTCAAACTTTTGCTGTTACTGTTTTCAGATAGTATCACCAAGAGCAATCATTCCTCTTAAATTAAATTAAAAGAGCAATTGTTTAAAAAAATCAATGTAATGAAAATAAAAATTTGGTTGATCTTGCTTGTTCGTTTTTCAAAACAATACAGATATGTTCAGGCGAGTCCTGCAGTGTATTGCCCTCGGCTGATATAGTACCAATAGCAGTCAGTTAAATTTATGTTTCCAAAAAAATTATGCATCTGGGTTCACTGTACTAACACCCAAATTATTCCCATGTGTGTATTTCACTGCAGAACATCTTGCTAAATTAGTAATGCTGATTGGAGCAGCAGAAATTGGTGGGATGATGGATAGCAGCAAGAGAAAAGGTGTCATGCCATCCTGTGGCGATGCTGCCAAGATTACAGCAGAGGTGTTCCCAAGCAACAAGAGGAAGAAGGCCGTTGTATCTCTCTGTACACTGTTGCTTCCTGATGCCATGATGTTGGAGGTGCTACTTCGGCTCCCTATCAAATCCATTCTCCGCTTCCGGGCTGTCTGCCGCTCTTGGGCTGCACTCTTCTCCTCCAAGGATTTCTGCAGCCTACGCATGGCCATCTCTAAGGAGCTGCCACAAGCACCAAAGCTACTCATGCTTGTCTCGCCCACAACAGGACTGAACTCCACCGCAATGTACTCATGCTCGCCGTCAGGCTCCAGAGACGATTTACTCTTCACCGTCGACACCGCACGCCGCAATTCCATGGGAATAGTGACGCCCTCTCCATGCCATGGACTCACCCTTCTATATGATGATGCCGCGCCAGCTTACTATGTTTGCAATGCAGCCACACGGGCAATCACACGTCTGCCGCCTCACTGTACTCCACCAACATATCGTTCCACTGCCGGACTTGGATTTGATGCCCGGACTAGGGAGTACAAGGTGGTGAGGTTGATCACTGGGCGTTGCGGTGACAAGGAGAGGAACAAGTGTGAAGTGTACACGCCTGGAGCTGCTTGCTGGAGGCCGGCGGCCGGTGGAGGAGTGCCTTTCAGGTTGTACAGGTATGCAATTTCTGCAGCTATACATGGGGCGACGCAGAAAGTACCACCGGTGTTTGCCAACGGATTACTACACTGGTTCATCGGTCCTTCCCTTATCGCCACAAGGACAAGAGCTCCCATCTTAACATTTTCCTTGACGGACGAGACCTTCGGATGTGTCCGATCACCCCCACCCTTCTGGACATCAGAAGTGCACCTGCACTACGGGTCAGAAAAAGAACACCTGGTTGTGATGGATGACCACCTGTGCATGGTCCGTGACCTTCGCAATACAATCCCTCGTGATGGCACTTTGGAGATCTGGAAACTGCTGGATTATAGCCCTGGTGAATGGTCACTCTATCATCGAATTCATTTGTTCGGCCACGTGGGAATATATTTGCTTGATGTGATGGCTGTGAGGGTTGTTGGACTCATTGGCGGCTGTAGGTCAGGGAAGAAGATAGCCATTGCTTCTAGCAAAGACAAGTTCGCCGGCCAGTTTGAGCAGAAGCTTCACACCTATGACCCTAGGTGTCAAGCTCTAGAGACCATCCTCTCCATCACCGAGACACAAACACATACCAGGCCTGCTTCAACATTCAGTTTATTTGATGAAGAGAGCCTTGTTCAAGTGCATAGTAAACCAATGGATAGCTAGCCATGCCATCTACCATGGCTAATGCCACCAAATCAGACATGGTTTAAATTTTTGTGCAACTAGCTAGCTGCTCAGATTGATTTTGACTGGATACTTTATTCTGTCATGCATTAAACAGTACTAGAATATGGTGAATATACCAAAGGTCACTGTTGTGGATATCTTCTATCATCCGAAGTACTTCAAATCTCGTCGATATTATTCCTGGCACACGCATTGTGGCGGTTCTAGCTTTGAAGTTGGTTAATGTTATACCTGGGGTAAGAGAAGCTCAGCCAAAGTGCTATCTTGAGGCGATGAATTTCTTTTTGGTTGTTCATGCTCCATTCATTTGAAAAGAGTATTAGTTTGGTAACACGACACACAATGATGTATGGGAAATTAGTTTGTAAAGAGTAGTAGTTTGAAAAGAGCTAAATTCTTGTTGTATTAGGTCTGTAACATTTAAGCTCAGAAATTATCAGTTTAATAGATATATGACGAGGATAAAAATGTTGAATGCATTGATAAATGAAATTTCTCAGCCACAGTTTTGTTGAGCGTCTGAACGTTTTAGAGATTTCTGCATACAATCTTTCATGTTGGAACTAAATTGTCCCAGTTATGCATGTGAGTGTTGTGGTAGGGACATGACGAGATCGTGATGACTGGATTAATTTACAGTTTATTTGGGTACCCATCAAGTTGGTGTTCGAAGCGGCCAATATTTTTGTCTACTCTGTTGTCTGCTTAGCTAGACGGTCACATGTTCAGAACCACTCTTAACGACACAATGATCATGGTAATTGTTTCATAGTTCTACGCCTTGTAGTTATGCTTCTTCTATACTCTCCTTGAACATCTCCGTCGATCGAATAATGCACTTTCCTGTTTGTAGATTGCAAATATATCTATCTGATGCTTCAATGACAAATCGATGATCAATAGATCAGGCTTTGTGCTTCAAATCCGTCGGACCTCGAAGGCGATGGCAAAGATTTATGCGGATTTGGCTTTTGATACGAAGCATCCATTCATGTTCATAATCTGTTGTGATCGTGCTTGCTTAATTTGGTTGCACTTTTTCGGGGGAATTTTTCAACAGTGTCTTCAGTAAAACGATTATTGGAAGTAACACGACAGCCTAGGTGGTAATACTGTTTGTCGTTTACATGTTTTATGACATCCTAATAAGCTTAAACCAAAATCATGGAGATTGGGAACCTACCATACACAGGAGGCGGCACGCCCTCCCAATGATGTTGTGGTAGCATTGAGGAAGATTCGCCGGTCACCACGGTCGGCTGCCTTGCACGTCACCACTACTAGCAAGTTCATGCCAATAACGGGTCACCTCTTTTGTTAAGCAGTGCAAATAATACTGAACATTCTATCCAATTTATAGTAGAAAATAGTAGATCATGCTAACGGCAACTGCTACATCATTAGCAATTCAAAATCAACAAGGACTTTCAGATTTGTTCTTGTTTTACCAAAACGTGACAGGAAAATGGATGAATAATTATAAAGTATATGTTTATGCATATCGTACATCGAAACAAGAGAAGGACATACATGTAAACTATGTTGGGTAACTTCATTGGATTCTTACCTGATTTTGAGTTAATTCATAACAAATGCCACAATTAACTGTCTATGATTTTCCATTCCACACAATGCAGCTAATTATCTATCGCCATCACAAGAATCAAGAAAGTCATATATCTCATTATCCTGGGTGCTCGACTACTCGCAAAAAACATAATACTCCAAACCACAAAAAACAAGGGCAACGACGACATCAACATATTCAACATATTCTTCATACTTAAAGGTTGCGCCTGGATTTAATTGGGCATAAGGCAACATCCGAGAGTTACACCACAATCACGTGCATGACAACTATAATGTTAGCAAGATTCTTAAAGTCCTTCAATTACAGAAGATTTCCTCAACAGTGACTTTTTGTCTTTTAGCCTTTTAGCATAGAGACGTGGTTTCTTTAGCACATTTTTGAAGGCCAGGTTTTTATGCACTGGAGCAAGGCTCTCTTCATGTAAGCTGAATCTTGAACCAGGGATGAATCCTGTAAAAAAGGCGTGTGCCTCGGTGACTGAAAGAAGCCTCTAGAACTTGACAACTAGGATCATATGAGTAAACCTTTTTCTGAAACTCAGCGTGAACCAAGTGATTGCTAGTAGCAATCACAATCTTCTTCCCCGACTTACAGTTACCAACACTACCAATAACCCTCACAATCTGTGGCTCGGCCCAATTCACTTTTTACCTTTCCAAACAAATCAATTCGATGATTCAGCGACCAATCACCGGAGCCATAATCCAGCAGTCCCCCAAATCTCCATGGTGCTACCATGAGGGATTATGTTGCGAAGGTCTCGGACAATGCATAGCTGGTCATCCATCACAACCAGGTGCTCTCCTTCTGACTGGGACGAGGAGGGTAGATGCTCTCTCGGTCCCCAGAACGGCGGTGAACGGACACATCCGAAGGTCTCCTCCTGCGACAGAAAAGGATATGATAGCAGCGCTTGCCCTTTTGACGATAATAGAAGGATTGATCAACCAGTGCAGAAATCCATTGGCAAAGACAGGTGGTATTTTGTTCATCGCTGCGTGACGAACTGCAGAATTTGCAAACTGGGACCATTTGAAGGGTACTCCTCTAGTCGCCGGCCTCCAGTGATCAGCTCCACGTGTGTACACATCACACCTGATCGTCTCCTTCTCATCAGATAACCCATTGATCAACCTGACGACCTTGTACTCCCTTGTCCGGGCATCAAATCCCAGTCCGGCACTGGAATCGTATGTCGGAACACGGTGAGGTGGCAGACGCGTGATCGCCCGTGTAGCCGCATTGCAAACATAGTAAGCCGGCGCGGCGGCGTCATACAGGAGGGTGAGCCCGCAGCATGGCGAGGGCGTCACCACTTCGACGGAGTTGCGGCGGGCGCAGTCGAAGGTGAAGAGTAGGTCGTCTACGGGGCTTGACGGCGAGCACGCGTACACAGCGACGGAGCCGAATGTTGCTGCGGGCGAGAGCACGAGGAGCTTCGAAAGTTGCCTAATCTGCAAATGCAGGTGTATGTTAATTATTGATATTCCATCAGATTTCTCTTAAAACCCAAGGAAAGTGTGAATCATGACTATTAGAAAAATTAAGGAGTAATTGACTAGTTGGCTGGCAAAGTACTAAGTGCATGGTACAGACAGAAACATGCATCAACATGGAAGAAACTGAGCTCAGAACTGACTTCAGATCTACAAAATAGCAGTTTTCTGCAGTATGCAATGCATAAACAGAGATTCACGGCCAATCATCTTAGAATGTGGCAAGAAATACATGCATACCAACAGCTAGAGTCTAGAGATACTAAGCAATAACAGAACCCTCGATCAAATCTACAGTAACATCACCAATCAGGTCACGCTTGTATGTTACAAATCGAAGACTCAAAGGACCTCAGTGTGTTTCAAAAACCTTACCTCTCTTGCTCCCAGCTCAGTAAAGAAGTGGTCGAGCAATGAACGCTTTGCCTCACAGACTTGGCAGTAGACAATAGATTTTGGAATGGAGTTCCTCAATGTTGAAGATACCATGTTAACATATGCCACAACAGTGAGGTTGAGTAGTAAATACAAATAAAAATATCTATGATCGGCAACATTCAGCAGACAAGTGGTCTGAACACCGTATAAACCCATACCATTATATATGATGATAATGATGATTGTGCTGCATAAGTTCAGATGGTTTATGTGAAGAGTAACCCCACAAAGCATATTAATCCTAAGTTCTTCTAAGCACATCAGCTGCAGAAGATGAACGAGGTGAGAATCTTGTATACTAAGTCTTGTGACAATTTTGCTGATTTGTTCACTAAATCATTACCGGCACCATCCTTTGAGAGACGTGTGCCTGGAATCGATATAATAAGACTTAGGGAGATGCAAGGTTCACAAACTCATTGTTAAAATCTCGGTCCCGATGATCGAGTACTCAACTTGAAGGTTGAGTGAATTATACTCTTTTTTCCTTGAGTGAGTATTCCTGATGTTTCTCACATGAGGTTTTTGACGAGGCAATTCGTGCAATACAATAACGCATATTGTGCGCTCTTTCTCCATATTTTTTCCACTGGGTTTTTTGGAGTCTTGACGTATGGATATACGGATAACTGTCCAAGGGGGAGTGTTGGGAAACCAACAGCCCACAGGACAGGGTGCGGCCTGGCTTGCCCGTTGCACCTCCTGTTGACCGAACGTTTTCCTCACTTAACGTTATGTAGGTACTTATCCCCTACCCCTAGCTATATAAAAAGGAGAGCACTCTTTGTATGTATAGTTGATCAATGAATAATAAACAGAGCTCTACCCCTACTTCTCTGTGTGAATTTTACTTTCTATACGTGTGTGTGATCGACTACGCCTACGACACTTCCGCTGCAGAAGATGTGTGCGTGCGACCTGGTGCGGAGCTGCCTTTGTTGGGAGGAAGGAAACAAACTAATCAATGTGTCTATCCCTTGCCTTTTTTCTCCTCGCACAGTAAATCGATCGACGTGGCATAGCCCAGTGATGGTCCTCTACTTGCACTTGGAGAGTGTAATTTGTATAGTCTAGATTTTTTTTATTTGGTACATTCATAATTACCCCTCGTATTTAACAAATGAAACATACAACCTTTCTAGAAACTTTTATCAGCATTAGATCTTTATCCATTGTATTTAAGGGAACTATAATAGAAGCATTTTGCATCAAATATACATGTTTTCCATTCATCTAGGTAGTACAAATTAATACATGAAGACATACAATTTTTTCGCTAATCTAAAAAAACATACCAATTATATTTTAGAAGTCTAAATTTTTTAACAACTAGTATTAGTACCATTGGAATATATACTTCAAATTTAAATCAATTGTATTTTTACCATCAAGAACTAAAGTATATAATGGTACTTCTGGATCTTAAAATTAGTTGCATTATTACTTGGTTCATTTTGCGTATAATGAAAATTATAATAGTTAAGATCACATATCGAAAGAATGGGTCATAATTATATAGAAATAAATATGTTTAATATAAATCAATGATGGTCGTCTATTCAGTTCGTACCGGATACACCATGCTTGTGGGTCAGACATCGACAATGGTGAGTACAATACTAAATAAGTAAATATTAATTTGTTGGAGATCACCATACCTACACATCCGGTAGCAGCTCTAGGCGTATGCAATCATGTATGGGAAATTAGTCTGTAAAGAGTAGTAGTTTGAAAAGAGCTAAATTCTTGTTGTATTAGGTCTGTAACATTTGGGCTCAGAAATTATCAGTTTGGTGGATATATGACGAGGATAAAAATGTTGAATGCATTGATAAATGAAATTTCTCAGCCACAGTTTTGTTGGGCGTCCGAACGTTCTAGAGATTTCTGCATACAAGCTTTCATGTTGGAACTAAATTGTCCCAGTTATGCATGTGGGTGTTGTGGTAGGGACATGACGAGATCGTGATGATTGGATTAATTTCTAGTTTATTTGGGTGTTCAAAGCAGCCAATATTTTTGTCTACTCTGTTGTCTGCTTAGCTAGACGGTCACATGTTCAGAACCACTCTTAACGACACAATGATCATGGTAATTGTTTGCACTGTTCTACGCGTTGTAGTTATGCTTCTTCTATACTCTTCTTGAACATCTCCGTCGATTGAATAATGCACTTTCCTGTTTGTAGATTGCAAATATATCTATCTGATGCTTCAATGACAAATGGAACAGTGCAAACAATCTTATATCTATCTGACCGAGAAGGCGATGGCAAAGATTTATGCGGATCTGGCTTTTGATACAAAGCATCCATTCATGTTCATAATCTGTTGTGATCGTGCTTGCTTAATTTTCTGTAGGTATATGCAACTTTTTCGGGAATTTTTTCAACAGTTTCTTCAGTAAAACGATCTTAATACCACTGGAAGTAACACCACTGGCTAGGTGGTAATACTGTTCGTCGTTTACATGTTTTATGACATCCTAATAAGCTTAAACCAAAATCATGGAGATCGGGAACCTACCATACACAGGAGGCGGCACACCCTCCCAATGATGCTGTGGTAGCATCGAGGAAGATTCACCGGTCACCATGGTCGGCTACCTTGCACGTCACCACTACTAGCAAGTTCATGCCAGTCATGGGTCACCTCTTTTGTTAAGCAGTGCAAATAATACTGAACACTCTACCCAATTTATAGTGCAAAATAGTAGATCATGCTAACGGCAACTGCTACATCATTAGCAATTCAAAATCAACAAGGACTTTCAGATTTGTTCTTGTTTATCAAAAAATGAACAAGAGAACTCCCACAAAACAGGGAAACGGATGAATAATTATAAAGTATGTTTATGCATATCATACATCGAAACAAGAAAAGGACATACATGTAAACTCTGCCGGGTAACTTGCTTGGATTCTTACCTGATTTTGAGTTAATTCATAACAAATGCACAATTAACTGTCTATGATTTTCCATTCACACAATGCAGCTAATTATCTATCGCCATCACAAGAATGTCAAGAAAGTAATATCTCCATTAACCTTAATGCTCGACTACTCGCCAAAAAAAAACATAATACTCCTACAAGCCAAACTGCAAAACACAAGGGCAAGGATGACATCAAACATATTCGACATATTCTTCATACTTAATGTTAGCAAGAATCTTAAAGTCCTTCAATTACAGAAGATTTCGACAACAGAGACCTTTCGTCTTTTATCCTTTTAGCATGGAGCCGTAGTTTCTTTAGCACACTTTTGAAGGCCAGGCCTTCTTCATGAGTTTTATGCACTGGAGCAAGGCTCTCTTCAAGCAAGCTGAATCTTGAACCAGGGACGAATCCCGTAAAAAAGGCGTGTGCCTCGGTGACCGAAAGAATGCTCTCTAGAACTCGACGGCTAGGATCGTATGAGTAAACCTTTTTCTGAAATTTGTCGTGAACCAAGTGATTGCTAGTAGCAATCACAATCTTCTTCCCCGACTTGCGGTTACCAACACTACCAATAACCCTCACAATCTGTGGCTCGGCCAATTCACTTTTTATCTGCCCAAACAAATCAATTCGATGATGCAGCGACCAATCACCGGAGCCATAATCCAGCAGTCCCCAAATCTCCAAGGTGCTTCCATGAGGGATTCCGTCGCGAAGATCCCGGACAATGCACAGCTGGTCGTCCATCACAACCAGGTGCTCTCCTTCCGACTGGGACGAGGAGCGCAGATGCTCGCTTGGTCCCCAGAACGGCGGCGAACGGACGCATCCGAAGGTCTCCTCCGCGACAGAGAACGATATGATAGCAGCTCTTGGCCTTCTCATGATAAGAGAAGGATTGACCAACCAGTGCAGGAATCCCTTGGCGAACACGGGTAGCATTTTGTTCACCGCCGCATGATGAACCGTGGAATTTGCAAACCAGGACCATTTGAAGGGCACTCCTCCGGTCGCCGGCCTCCAGCGATCAGCTCCGGCGTGCACACGTCACACCTGATCGTCTCCTTCTCGTCGGAAACCCCATTGATCAACCTCACGACCTTGTACTCCCTTGTCCCGGCGTCAAATCCCAGTCCGGCACTGGAATCGTACGTGGGAACACGGTGAGGCGGCAGGCGTGTGAGCGCCCTTGTAGCCGCATTGCAAACATAGTAAGCCGGCGCGGAGGCGTCGTACAGGAGGGTGAGTCCACAGCATGGTGAGGGTGTCACCACTTGGACGGAGTTGCGGCGGGCGCAGGCAAAGGTGAAGAGTAGGTCGTCTACGGGGCTTGACGGCGAGCACGCGTACACGGCGACGGAGCCGAATGTTGCTGCGGGCGAGAGCACGAGTAGCTTGGGTGCAGGCGGCAGCATCTTGGAGGCCGCCATGTGGAGGCTGCGGAAATCCTTGGAGGACAGCGTTGCGGCCCAGGAGGGACAGACGGAGTGGAAACGCAGGATGGATTTGACCGGGAGCCGGAGTAGAACCTCCAGTATCATGTCATCAGGGAGCAACGGTGCCGATGGAGATACAATGGCCCTCTTCCTCTTGTTGCTTGTGATTCGGAGCACCTCCGCCGCCTTCTTCTTGGTGGCCTCGCTGCGATTTGGACCCCAAGATCACACGGGAAGAGAGTTTATTTTGGGGGTGCTGCTGCGGCTCCAGCCAGCGTGAGGCACTGAGTCGATGACCAGCACCCTGAGATCGAGCTCAAGAAATGGCACCCCCACTCAAAATGAGCAACAAGAATGGATACAACTTCCGACTACGCTGCGATGCATTACATACAAATTTGGAAAAGTCGCTCTCAACTCTATCCCACAACTCTGCATATCATGAAGCATTTATTCCATTTTGTCAAACATCACGAATACACTGCAGAAGGGGACATCTACAACAGTCCTTTGAAATTGTTCATTAGGTTCTGACTTGTTGCTTGACAAATAAACCGGCAAGGTGCCAGAGCGCAATCCACACGCTATTTGAGCGTGCCAGGTTTGGCATCAAATGTGTACTGGAGGACCAAAGATACAAGAGGACTTGCGTTATGGAAATCAATAACATGAACTCGTACGTGATACAGACAAGGTACAGCAGAAAGGTGTCCCCTAGAGAGAGAGATCCTCAAGCACAAGGAACAAAACGCACAATTAAACACATGACACACCTCACAGCTGCTGTCATCTAATAAGAATATAATATGACCTAGAACGGAAACAAAGAATCAGCTATATATGCCCCCCAAGAACAGGGAAGAGGAGAGATCGATGTCACCAAACAAGGAGTAAAGGTGAACACACACTAGGGCACGATAAGTCGACAAAAAATTATTTTGACCATGCAACCGCGTCGATCTCTGCTTGGGCGCTCCGGTACAGCTCCAGCCTCTTGGCGAGGTTTGTCCTCCGCTCCATGACCGCGGGGTCCTCGTCGAGGAGCTTCGAAAGTTGCCTAATCTGCAAATGCAGATGTATGTTAATTATTGATATTCCATCGTATTTCTCTTAAAATTAAAAATCAAGGGAAGTATGAAACATGATAAAAAACTAGGGAGTAATTCACTAGTTGGCTGGCAAAGTACTAGTGCATGGTACAGACAAAAACATGCATCATCATGAAGAAACTTAGCTCAGAATCGACTAAAGATCTACAGATTAGAGGTTTTCTAAAATACGCAATGAATAAACAGAGAGTCCATGTTAGACTCTGGTGAGAAATACATGCATACAAACAGCTAGAGTTTAGAGATGATAAAAGGAAAAATAAACTCTCTGAAAAAATATATTAAGCAATAAAAGAACCCTATATCAAATCTTACAGTAACATCACCAATCAGGTCACACTTGTATGTTACAAATCAAAGGCTCAAAGGACCTCCACGTGTTTCAAAAATCTTACCTCTCTTGCTCCCAGCTCAGTAAAGAAGTGGTCAAGCAATGAGCGCTTTGCCTCACGGACTTGGCAGTACACAATAGATTTTGGGATGGAGTTCCTCAATGTTGAAGATACCATGTTAACATATGCCAGAACAGTTGTCCCTGAGGTTGAGTAGCAAATACAAATAAAAATATAAGCTATCTATCAAGCAATACACAAAGACATGCTAAATAGAGAACATATCAGGTGAGACTCAATTGTGACCAAATATGCAAATTTGGCTGGTTCAAATTCTAATTCAAGATTAAGTAATATGTCAACCTTGAAAGAAGATGACTGTCATTGGGCAAGTTATGGAAGGGTATAATAAATGGGTACATAAAAGATAGATGCCTTACCAATTCGTCTTAGATAAGAATCATTGTATCTATCGAAAATAGAGTGGCTTGGGTTTCCACCCTTCTCAACATCCTGAGGAAGCTTCCTGAAGAAATCTACAGTTAAGTAGCTTGTTTCCATATCAACCAGCTTTAATGTGTTCTTCTTGCTTTCATCCCTCATTCTTTCCAACGACTCAAAAGCTGCATTGCCAACTTCCACACGAAGAGTGGGGAACTGCTTGAGCTCCTGGAGAAAGGTAAATGAACATTTCGGGTGAGCATTTAACCAGCATTTTTAATTAATTAGACTACCTTTTCTTTTGAAATCCACTTATATATCTGCCTACAATCTTAATGCTCAAAATTCTGCAGAAGATCTTAGTTTGTATCGATAATAAATACCTATCCGATGCAAGTTCTAACTTTATTTTGATATGCCACATCCCCACCCTTTAAAAAATCAAACACTACAATTTTATTTACTCATCACACCACCAGAGAGCACATATGCTAGAAAACATTATGATTGCATCAAACAGATAGTGTAAGAAAATGTATTTGGTAGGAACTGCCGAACGACTTACATGAGTTTCATTTATAGCCTTGTGGACTAGTTCCTTTAGGATTCCATGTACCTGTATTAAACCAGTATTGCTGAATAAGTAACAAGCTGGATGCTCGGTGAACCCAGTGACAAAAATAAATAATTTTGAACTGTTGAAACTTCTATTAAGCAGATTAATCTAGCCGGCATACCGTGTCAACAGCTGCCTCAGCAGGACCTCTGATACTAACAAGACAAGATTCTATGAGGCGCCGATATCCTTGTTCTGGAGCTATCAAGTGAGGCTGGTATCCATCAGCTTCTGTTATGAGCTTCCTCACATTTTCCATTGACAGTTGCTTATCAAACTGCAACCGTTTAATTGCCACAGGAAATTGATTGTCAAAGACATGGTAAATTTTCTCACCACCAGGGCGCCTGGATAAAACAACATTTGGTTGGTGTGCATGATTAGAAAAGCAATAGCACAGCAATCTCACAGAATAACAAGCACATAAGTGAGAATAAAGAGGAAATTAGGAAAGTTGCAGATAGCAGAAAGGAATGATAATGTGACATTTTGACAAGATATTGCACCACATTAGCAGTAAATTGTTTAGTTGCTCATTCAGCAAAGCGGCTCAAGGGTCATGTGAATAAGATATTAGTTATTTCAACATCGGTGAGAATAAAGAGGGTCAAAACAACAGAAAATTGACTGGTAACACAAAATTGCCAGACCAGCTATGCACGGTAGTGAGTCTAGTATTCGTCTTGTATTCCAAGCTTAATTATTAGATGGTCCCTTTCATCTGATAGGAAATTGCTATGGCAATTGTACAACTAAGACTAGTCAACCAACAACCAACACTATAAAGGGCAACCTGGTGCATGTAGCTCCCGCTTGCGCAGGGTCCAGGGAAGGGTCCGACCACTTTGGGTCTATAGTACGCAGCCTTTCCCTACATTTCTGTAAGAGGCTGTTTCCAGGACTTGAACCCATGACCTCATGGTCACAAGGCAGCAGCTTTACCACTGCGCCAAGGCTATACAATAAGTTTATTAAAGACAAATCGAACATTAAGAATTTTCTGTGCAAATACAAGAAACAAGAACAATCTACTAGACAAGAGACCAAACAGCATATATATTATTATATTTTAAACTATCGACCTGTGTTGCACGACACACATACACGCCACAACACCAAAATATTCAACAAGATAGGAATTTTACTAGTATTAGAATGCCTATATGCAGATCAGGAAAGATTAAATGTTACCATTCAAAAATACAAAAGACCTGCTAGGTATAGCAGACATTATATTAAAAGAACTGAGTGAAAGAGAAATCCGTTTAACACATACACTCCATCCAGATGCTCTTTGTAGATGCCATCAAACATGCGGCATATTTCCATAATCGTGTACAGCTTTCCCTGAGTGTCACAAAATATGCATTTAGCATAATGTATGCAAGTTTATTGAGCGCTGAGCAAAGAAAGGAAAGTCGCACTTAGACCCATATCGTGCAAAACTGGAAAGAATCTTAAAAGGATTCAAGAAAGGGATGTCACAGAAATATGACTATTAAGGTGGAAGGTTAAAAATCAAGAGATGTTCATTTACTTTGCTCCAAGCAGCATAAGCCATAAAACACAATCCTATCATGCGCAAATCAAACTGAACATTAGAAGGATGGACATCAACAGTGCACAAGAATTTATCAAGAGTACATTTACTTACAGTCAATAACTAAGGCCATAAAAATAAAGACGGATGATAATAAATGTATGCCGGATCAGGTCAAACAAACTCATTTGATTAAAGAAGAAGCAAACTCCAGACTTACTCCAGCATCATTAGCGATGGGCTTTCCAAGACGAGTAAGTTCAGTTTCCAGCTCTGCAACTGTCTTTGTTATAAGAGACTGGAGACCCGGGATTCTTGATTTAATAACAGACTCCAAATGCTGCACTTACACCAAAAGGAAGTTAAAAAAACAGCATAACATGTATTCTGCATTAAAGAGCAAAGGCATACCTTTGATAGACTCTTTGCTAAATGTTCTGATCCCATCCTATGAGCGAGATGCTTGTATTCCGGTGTGTTTGAGAAATAGTCACGCTCTCTACGCCTAGCAGCAATCATGTCCACACTCTTGTTGATATCTTGCTGGGATCGATTGACAACACCAATCCATGGAAACTGGAGACGGTAAGATCTTCCTTCCAGTATCTGCACAATCAAGCTAAGTTAGAGATCTGGTTCATGAAAATCTAGGATGGTCAATTATCAGATTAGCAAACATATGTTCTAACACATGTTATCTGTTTGTAGCTGGGATAACATTGGTGAGTGAAAACACAGTAATCAGGGGGTAGTTAGAACTGAAGTTGTGTTTGGATTGTGTACAAAATGTACTTCACCAACTTTTTGGCCATGACCAAAAGTTTGGTCTTTATTTGGATGGCTACCAATTTTTTCGCATGCCAAATGCCACTTAGCCCACTCTAGTTCAATTTTGTTGACAACTTTGGCTAACTCATGGGCAAGCAAAACCTTCACCATATTATGGCTAGCCAGCTTTTTGGTAGGGCGGGTTTGGGCTTAAAGCAAAACTGCCTTGAGTTTCTTTAAACAAACATCAACTCAAAAGTTGGGGCATACATAGGAAGATTAAAACTCCATGGTATTAATGGTATCAGTCCATATATAGTCATACTGAAATGGCTGGCCATACAGTTCTCGAGGGGAAACTTATGGAATGGTTTGGGCAAAGTGAGGCATAATTGTCAACAAAGATTACTAGTAGTAACAAGATTGGGTGGTCAGTACAATACCAAGCACCTTAAGCAACATCACAGTAAGGAAGACAGCATAATAACTATACAAAAACACACAAGCGTTTAACACTTGATTGTTAACTAGTCCAAACTTACATCAACAGCATCGGTGCCCTTGTCCATTAAATCAATTTTCGTGAGCACACCAAAGGTTCTTTCACCTGAATCAACAAGTAAAGTTCAAGCTCAGAAATGACTAAAATTGCCAAGAGCAATGGTACTTGAATTAAACAGAATTATTATATTATGCCAATTTTCCTTTTCATTAACAGAGTTAGCCCACAATAGGATCACACAAAAAAAATCAAACATATCAAACCAAGTGTCAATATAATATGGTTGATATCCACAAAGATAAATTACAAGGTACAGGTATTATCAGTAGTTATATTTATGTCTCCTATTGGTTCAAGAAATAAGGTGAAGATAACATCAGTTTGAAGCTTCGTAGCCTAAAAGGACAAAAACCCAGGACAATAAGATTTCAGAGACACTAGTGACAGGAACATAACATGACATTAACCACATTACCCAAAATGCAGCTGCAGCAATGGCATACCTTTTGGGTCAACTTCCCGTGAAATCTTGATAGCATCAGAAGTCGCAAGGTCCTGATTGGCTGGCGAAACAGCCAAAATGATGCAGTTGGGCTGAAAAAAACACCCAAAAAAATGTTGTTTACACAGTGCATGACAAGTAATTAGCCCCAACATGCTACTATATGGGATATGGCTCAGAAGAAAGCATTTTAGACCAAATATGCATTACACAAATACTTGTAAATTTGTACATAACCAAATAAAGAACCATCTTATCCAGGCAAGATAAGCATGGTAAGCAATGATAAGGAACAAATACTGGGAAGCAACATTTAAGCAGGTTACACTTAAATACCTTTTCGATGAATGAACGGACCATGTTTTCAATTTCCTGAACAATACTCTCCGGCTGACCCTCTAACAAGCATAAAGACAGTAGTAAATAAAAGAATGAACATCTTAAACAAGAATAATAGAAGAACGATGGCTCATAAGTTCTAGTCACTTACCAACAGCAACTTTAGTAAGCCCAGGAAGATCAATAAGAGTCAGATTCACAACTGCAATGATAAGCAGTGTTACTACATGACAAAAGTGAGGAGAACAAACCATACAAAGTAGCAAGGGGCAGATACAGTATAGCTATCCAATCAATGACAGGGATGACTCAGAACTAAACTGATCAAGGAAAAAGCTTAAGGTAAATCACAATACCAGCAGCAAACAACAACCTTTTGAATTGAAAAATGGAGGTGCATGACTATTTGATAAAGCACTAACATAACACCATTAAAACACTCCCCAATTGTACAGAACTACAGATATATTACAGGCATTGCTTCTGACCATCTTACCGTATGGAGAAAATATGCTTAAATGGATGGGGACAGATGATATT
This sequence comes from Triticum aestivum, assembly GCF_018294505.1. Lineage (NCBI taxonomy): Eukaryota > Viridiplantae > Streptophyta > Magnoliopsida > Poales > Poaceae > Triticum > Triticum aestivum. Next base: position 645,061,051 of record NC_057795.1, read on the forward strand.
CCCTTTCCATGGCCGGTTTGTCTGTCAGTTTCATCAGCTATCTCCTTCCTCACCATGGCTGCAACGACACAAATTTCATCATGTGCCGAGTAGCATCGAGGTGAACTATAAGAAAATGAATTAAAAGAAGCACTTAACAAGAATTTTGCCAACAATTGCAAGGCTTAGCTTATCTTTTAGGAAATAACAAGCTACTCCCTCCATCCCATAATGGATGTATAACATCTTATATTATGGGACAGAGAGAGTACGGCTTAGTGCAGCAGTTTGAATAACAGTGAGTTCTGACATCAAATTGGATGTTTTGATGAGCCTCACGAACTCAAATTACATTCCACATATGCCAATATGGTTCAATATTATCACAATAACCCCTCAACCATGCATTAATCCTAATATTATCATCATAGCACTTGAAAACAAGACGAAGAATAGATGAATTACCGAAATCGGTGAATCTCTTCCTGGGGACATGCATGAACTCTGCATACTCTCTGTCTCCATCAATCCTATGGAGTTGCAGAACCAGCGGGCGACGGGTGACAATGCCTGCAGAATCAAAGCAAACAGAACAAACCAATGCGTCAGAAAAACAAAACAGAAGGCTAAAGTCGACAAGCTCTAACTGCTTGAATAACCATACCTGAACCCCTGGGTAGGAAATCCTTTCCAACAACGCTCTCCAGCACTGAAGATTTGCCCGAACTCTGCAGTGTGCCAAAGGAGTCCAAACGTCAAAACACAGAACCGCATATGGCATACCCACTCGTACTGAGATGCGCTTGAACTACTCGTAACAGCCCGAGTTCATGCAGAACTGCTTGCTTGAAACTAGGAGGATTCTCATTACGCGAAACAGCACACCCCCTAGTTGATCCCAAGCAGTAGCAGTAGTAGTAGTACCTAGCTTCCTAGCAGTCTAGCACTACACCATTACTGGTCATGCGGGCAGCTACGTGCGACGAAACTATATAGCAGATTCAAACAAGCAGCAGCGGCCCAAATCTAGCTGCCAGCGCCTACGGCAGCCGCAGATCCGAGCACGGCCAGACCGCTTGTCCGCAGCCAAATCGCGCGGTCCGACCAGCGAGCTCGCGAGATCCACCAGACACAGCTGAGGCCCCAGATCCGGCGGGGAGCAGAGGAAACGAACCTGGCCGCCGACGACGGCGATGGACGGCAGCGAGTCCCAGAGGGTGGGGAGGGCGCTCTCCTCGCCGTGGTCGCCGAGCGCCGTGCAGGCGCGCTGCAGCTTGTTGACGAGCGAGATCAGGTTCTCCATGGCCGCCGGCGCGGGATCTGGCCGGATCCGATCGCGCGGCCGCGGGCGGGATCGAGGCGGTGGAGGGGGGAGCGGGGGAGACGAGACGACGCCGACTGCTGAGCTGAGCCGCGTCGGTCGGGCTCCAGCTGCGGATGGGCGCGGTCTGGTGCGCGTGGAGTTGGTTTGGGTTTGGGGAGGGGAGGGGAGGGGAAGGGGGTGCTTCGTGGGGAAGAAACGGAGCGTGCGGCCGTGCTGCGCGAAATACCGGATAGCCCCCTCGTTTCTTCTTACTGCCGCTTGTGAGGTTCGAATTTTGAACTTCTTAACTTGGTAATAAATGTGAACTGAAATTCCAAACATGCTTTGACCCGACGATTGCTCGATATTTTTGGACACCATTAGCTGGCGAACGTTCGCTGGGAGGGGGTGGCATTTGCGAACGATTTCGTTGGCATTTTTAATTGTGAGGGATGGCAGTTTTTCAGAGCGACTTGATTGATCTGAGGCCACCGTTTCTATCATAAGACAATTTTTTGTTTAAAACCGTCACCATTTGATCTCGTCTCAAACTGAAACTGCGATAAAAAGGGGCTCGTTTGCCACCCCTCTCCCAATGAACGGTCACCATATAGGATTTTTTATATGTTTTAGATGAATTCGGGTCTCTTAGTTCTGTCTAGTACTTTAAGTTAGGATTTCTTTTCCTTACAAGGGCAGTGTTCAGACAATGGAGGCGTCTCAGCTTTGAGCTGGTCTTTCGGGTCCTAATTGTCCTTGAGCATGTTCACTTTTTTTATAAAGGGAATATATTAATATCGCAAAGATACCAATTAGACCCAGCCTCTGCACCAGCAAGACATCGAAAGATATATCAAAGATGCACACAGCTAAGAACAAAAAAAAAAGAGAGAAATATAAAACAAAGAAAGAAAACAAAAGGCCCGTCGGCCGAAGTGATGAAACACTCACACCAACAACACTCTAACCACCATCAAAGACAACACCCGAACCGCAAAAGAGGTTCTTTAAAAATGACGCCTTCAAAAAGAAAACAATGCATAAGTGTTGTCGTCGCCCGATCAAGGATCTTAAGTTTTCACCCTGGAGAAAGTTCGAGATCTCAAAACAATGTCTTTAGCAATGTCATTGCCAAGTACAACCAATGAAGGCCAGACCTTGGGCTTTCAACCGGAAAATCGCGGCTCGGTACGCAAGAAGTACCACTAGAAATGTTGTCCACCTATGTTGTCGTCCCCTCCTGCCAAGGCCGCTGCTGCAACACAACCTGTGCCGCAAGTCTTCATAACAACCAAAACTCCTCTCCTTCCTTACAAGCCACCAATCGCAGCCACCATGACTTTCTTCACCACTGTCAATGCCACGAAAATCCATATGTAGACATGTCCCATAGCATCGGCAAGACAGCGAAGCTTCGCGCAAAAATTAAAATATGGTCTCAACATCAAAAAAGTCACTAGGCAAATTTGAATTCTTGAGGACATGCATCGATCTACCTGCAATCCCCTTAATCATTTATGTGTTGCATATAAATATTGACTATACCAACTTTATATGACGACTTGGTGAAATGTGTTAACTTTTTTCCGCGACAACTTATGCTATTGTACAACTTCACATCTTCGAATGAACCTCGATGTCATGCCATGAAAGGTGTACTAGATTACTTTTTTATCTATTAAATTTATTATAAAAGTTCATTGAAAGTACAAAACACCCCGAAAAAAAGAATTACTTTGAGGTCTCTGGACCACCGAATGGACACTCTTGCTGTCAGAGCGAGCCGTCAAGGCGCTATTGTCATCACTCGCATACCAGAGTTGACCTGACCTTTTTGATGACAACTGAGAAGTCTTTGAGCACGTACCCCTAAGGACCAACGCTCCGGAGCCGTTGATAACCCATAAGTATAGGGGATCGCAACAGTTTTCGAGGGTAGAGTATTCAACCCAAATTTATTGATTCGACACAAGGGGAGTCAAAGAATATTATCAAGTATTAGCAGTTGAGTTGTCAATTCAACCACACCTGGATAACTTAGTATCTACAGCATAGTTTTTAGTAGCAAAGTAGTATGATAGTAACGGTAACAGTGGCAAAAGTAACGATAGCAGTTTTGTAGTAATTTTAATAGTAGCAACGGTAAAGTAAATAAGCAAAACACAATATGTGAAAAGCTCGTAGGCATTGGATCAGTGATGGATAATTATGTCGGATGCGATTCTTCATGTAATAGTTATAACATAGGGTGACATAGAACTAGCTCCAGTTCATCAATGTAATGTAGGCATGTATTCCGAATATAGTCATACGTGCTTATGGAAAATAACTTGCATGACATCTTTTGTCCTACCCTCCCATGGCAGCGGGGTCCTAATGAAAACTAAGGGATATTAAGGCCACCTTTTAATAGAGTACCGGACCAAATCATTAGCACTTAGTGAATACATGAACTCCTCTAACTACGGTCATCACTGTCAGGACCCCGACTCAATGCCACATCGATCTAGCATGTAACACCCCATATCACTTTGCGGCCTCACGCACGGTATTCCCACGGGTGTCGCCTTACCTTTGCCCGGGACCGTTTGCGCCTTTTGGCACACGTATATGATAGTGTCGCTAGCATCCATATGATAAGGAGCCCGGGCTGACATGGCTAGTCGTAAACCCAAAGTGGCACAAACTTACAGGGACAGGCATCCATGACCCAACATCGAACGTGTCGGTCATCAGCGAGTGAATCCAGGCTGTAGCACTGGGCTAGCAGGACTCCGGTGAACCGGGCTGTAGCGGGCTAACAGGACTCCGGTATTCATCGCGTGACATTTCCCCGAAGGGACAGACACAGGAACGAAGAAGGACACATGCCGGCCAGCCTAAGTGTTCCGGAGCAGTAGCAAGCTACCATGGCTCAGTGGAAACACTAGGAGACATTTCCCGGTAAGAGAGGCTACTAAGGATAAACAACTAGATGGTCAGATCCCACACATACCAAGCATTTCAATAACATACACACAATATGCTCGATATGTGCAAATACAACATGGCATCACAACATGACTCTACGACTCAAGTAATTATTCAATAGGCTCCGAGGAGCGAGATATTACAAACATGGGTCTCATGACCCAACACTCAGAGCATACAAATCAAAGCACAAGCGGAAGCTTATCATGTCTGAGTACAGACATCTATAAATGAAAAAGGCTGAGAAGCCTGACTATCTACCAGATCCTGCCGAGGGCACAAGATCGTAGCTGAGGTAACAAGCTAAACGTCGAAGTCCACGCGGAACTACTAGTGAGACTGAAGTCTCTCTGCAAAAACATAAAATAGGCAAACGTGAGTACAAATGTACCCAGCAAGACTTACATCAGAACTAACTACATATGCATCATTATCAACAAAGGGGATGGTGGGGTTTAACTGCAGCAAGCCAGCTTTGACTCGGTGGCTATCCTGAACTACGACTGCAATGTAACTCTTTTGAGGTGGCGCACACGAGTCCACATATTCACCATATCAATACACCACTATGGATCCGCTCCCGTCTCCCTACGAGAACGCCATCCATAGCACTCACGCTTATCTTGCGTATTTTAGAGTATCCACTTTCACTTGTCTATGAACTGATATAAGCAACCCAGAAGTCCTTTACCGCGGACACGGCTATTCGAATAGATGATGTTAACCCTGCAGGGGTGTACTTCTTCATACATGTTTCCACCACTTAGCGTCTGCACACGACATGTGCTCGGCAGACTTCAAGCGAAAGCCGACGTGGGTGTAGACCACGACCTACCTAAACACTCAAGTCTCTAGTCCAGGTTTATCGCCTATTCGGGTTCCATCCATGAGGAGATCCGGCCGGAGTTTCGCTCACAGCCCCAAACGATGTGAACAGGGTTCCGTGACACCAAACGGGCGCCCGGTTTACCCGGCCACGTGCCTACCGCATCACAGCCCACCCCTACGGTCAGCGCTGCCACGGCCTCCAGCATACTACAAACACCAGAAACTACTTGCAACTCCTGGACAGAGGACAAGGGTGATAAGAAGTCGAGAGGGGTCCATTGGTTTCAGGGCCCAATGCATGGTAGTAGCTGAATCATGGATCACAAACACAGAACTCAGTTCCTGAGGACGGCTGCAATGAGACAACCCACCATGTACTCCTACATGGCCTCTCACCGCTACCTTTACCAAATCGTGTTCACACACTTAGCTCACACACAGTAGGACATGTTCACACACCTCTGATTCATCCCCGATGAATCAGACCTGACTCAACTCTAAGCAGTAGCAGGCATGACAAACAACATGAATGAGTAGGCACAATCAGGGCTCAAACAACTCCTACTCATGCTAGTGGGTTTCATCTATTTACTGTGGCAATGACAGGTCATGCAAAGGATAAAGGGGTTCAGCTACCGCAGCAAGTAACAGATGAATCGTTGTTGTCCTAATGCAGTAAAAGAGAGCAGGAGCGAGAGAGTGGGATTGTATCGGAATGAACAAGGGGGTTTTGCTTGCCTGGCACTTCTGAAGATAACATTGAGTCTTCATCAGTGTCAACGATCACATCATCGGAACATCGTCTACCGGGAGGGAACAGATACCGGCAACAAGGAAGACATACAATCAATGCAATGCACAATATGATGCATGCTCATGACATGGCAACATGCTGGTGTTTTGAGCTAATGCAACTAGCAACAGATTAAATGAAGTTGGTTTGAATACAAGATTCAAATTCAAACTCCATATGTGATTATTCAAATGCCATTTAATTGATTTGTGCTAAACAGCAGCTATAAGTTGTTCTAACATACATGAAAATGGTACAGATGGATTCCTTGAATTTTTCTGATAATTTTTCATATATAAATTATTTAATTTGGAGTTATGGTTGAATTTCTATGATTTTTAGAAGTTTAGAATATATTCTGGAATTATTAAATCATTTAAGATTTATTTAAATTCCAGAAAGGAATTATTGCGTCAGCATGACGTTGGCATGACGTCACAGGTCAACAGGGGCTGGTCCGGTCAAACCTGACGTGTGGGGACCACACGTCAGTGACACAGTTAACTAACCTAAGTTTAATTAGAGCCTGGCCCACATGTCAGTGTCAGCAGGGGGGGGTAATTAGTTTAACTAACTCGATTAGTGCTAATCCTAATTAGCTAACAGGGCTGGGCCCACCTGTCATTGAGTCAGGGCGTCCAACTGGGGTCAAAACTCGCCGGACTTGGTCCACGGCTCGTCGCCGGTGAAGCCCGAGACGGCGGAGGGGGTCGGAATTCCTCCTCCGGCGACCAAATGGCCGGCGGAGGGCAGCTACGTGACGCTGAAGATCCCGCGCGTCGAGTGGTGCGGTCAGTTAGGCCGGGGGCGACCTATATCGACGGCGGCGAGCTCAAAGGCGGCGGCCGGAGCACGGCGAGGTCGGGGTTGGCGCTAGGGGGCACGGCAGGTCGCACGGGTGGGCGCGCTCGGCTCCTGGAAGGGTGCTGAGCACGTTGCCGTGCTCGGGAGTTAGCTACGGTGGCTCTAGCACCGTCTGCGTCATCGCCGGCGGCGAGGAACGGTCGGCTCCGACAGCCAGGGTGGTTAGAGGGCGCGGACGGGCACGGAGAGAGAGGGGAAATGGACAGGGGCTCACGGTGAGTTCGAAGAGAAGGTCGGCGTGCTCGGGGAGGCGGTGGAGACGGCGAATCAACGGCGGCGGTGGTCGGAGCCCGAGGTGGAAGACGACGGCGATGGCGATGTTCCGGGCCCTCCCGGCTTGCGTGGCTCATCGAAGATGAAGAAGACAACGTGGCGGAGCTTCTGGGCGCGTCGGGTTTGCGTGGGGTGGCCGGTGTCCGCGAGGGAGCTCGTCGGTGGCGGCGGCTCCGTTCGGTCGCGGGAGGGAGAGAGAGCAGAGGGGGAATAGGGACGGAGGGAGAGCGAGAGGGGTTCCAGGGAGAGTGAGAGAGAGGCCAGGGGTGTCGTGGCGTCTCCAGGCGCATCGAGGAGGGAGGCAACCAGGCAGGAGGTGGCCAAGCGCGACGGCGGTGCTCGCCACCGAGCTGCTTCGTGCGCTGGCACGGGAAGAAGACAGGAGAAGGGGGGCCAGGTGGGCTGGGCCGCGCAGGTGGGCTGCACAGTGTTGGGCTGTGGGTGGCTGCCAGGTAAGCTCCAGGTGAGATTTCTCTCCTCTGTCTTTTATTTATTGTTTTCTATTTTGTTCTGTTTTGTTTTGGTTTAGGAATAAATACTAAACCATTTTATAAAATCCTGAAAATAATTATGTGGCTAGAACTAAAATATACCAAACCACATAAAAGGTTCCAGTAATTATTGGACATATATTATTTATATATCAAATATATATCCAATGCAAATAGCTATTTATTTAATTCAAAGGCCCAAAATAATTAACTCTGAGATACCAAAAATATTGTTTTGAGTTTTACCTCTTTGCAATATTTTCAGAGACTAAAAGGAGCATTTTCTTGGACTTCTTTGAGGAGCTTTTAATGTTGATCATTTTTAGAAGGTTTCCGAGGCTTTGAAAATTCCTCAATTCAAATTTCATTTGAAATAAAACATGATGCTCACATGAGATCTAGCCTAGTGCATTACCAGAAGCTAGGGATGTGACAACTCACCCCCACTAAACAAGAATCTCGTCTCGAGATTCAAGCGTAGGGTAAGGTGAAAAGGAAAACGCAACTAGTATAATCTTCACGATCCAGGTTGCACTTCATAGGAACGTTGATTCGATCACCATCATTGTCTTGAAGTCTTGCTCTGAGAAATCCTGTCAACATGACATGGAGGGAAGAAGGAGACTCTAGAAGGGTCGATCTTCTCGAAGATCGAACAACTCACGGAATGAGACATAGGACCATCTCTCGGGTTGAGACACGAGATACACATCAAGAGGGGTGGAAAGAAACGGATAACGAAGGTTCACTAGGTAGACAACAATTTCACGCTTAAGAAGGTGGTAAACGATTGTCAACGTAGCGAGGAGTTGAGTTGCCATGATACCATAACGATACACCTTAGGGAAGGTGACTCGTAGAGATATCCCCTTAAGTGGCAAAAAGAATTACTTTTGATTCAGAGATCATTGAAACTCTTTAAACCAGCCTAAGACAATTCTCGAGCGATCGTTTGGAGGGGGTCGGTAGAATGGCATACTCAAACTTGGATGATGTGGATTACCTTGTTGAAGACAACGTAATGGATGAATTTGCTTACCACCGGAAATGGAAGAGACCCATGGTAGAATGGCACATTGACGGTGCAAGCTGGGAACAAAATGCAAATGCTGGGAATGATTCTGGTAACTGTGGAAGAACCCAACAATAGAGAGTGAATTCGTTGTTTGAAAAGATCATAGCATTGCCGAGGAAACTGAGAGGAATCCCAATTAGTGCTGATGATAACACCTAGCGTTTGTGCGTGCTCTCAAGAACTTGAGCATTTCCACAATCATCAGGGTTTTATCAACATCCGTGTCAAGGGTGCTGACAACACAACATACTACCATGATGAATAGCGATGGATGATGCAGATGCAAAGGAGGATAACACTTTCTCAAATTTCACCCTTGGCGGGGCCAAGGAAATAAAATCTGGATGATCGACCGAGAGACATTTAGCACTCCGCTTCTAATGTTCTCCTTGATGTGCTAGTGTAACCCATTCATAGATATGGTTTGATATCTAGAACATCAAGTAAAAGGTCGGACTTTGGGAGCAATAGAATCCATAAGGAACAGTTACGGAGGTAAATCCTACGAAATCCTTATGGGGAGGTGGCCAACTTCTTCAATCAAGATATTATAATAACAGGTCTTCCGGCTAGGTGTGTTGGCCACGACATCCACTTTACCGGTTATCGAGGGACCAATATTATAGTTCTTGGAAAATGTTCCAACCATCATATCTGCCTGAGATTCAGATCTGGTTGGTGTCAGGATATTCCAGACTCATCGAGTCTAGGAAGAAAATGAAAGTTTGCAACACAAATCGACGAGATGACGTTGCGAGATTCTTGGGAAATGAACTACGATAGCAAGCTCCAAAACATGAGCTGGTTCTGCTACACATGTGTGAACACGCTGCCTCAGACAAACATGATCACATGGTAGTCTTACAATAAAACACTACCGAGTTCTGGTTGGGAACCATCAGCGAGGATATCGAAGTTCTTTCATAAGTCCGGATTAGCTCTTATGAAGATACTCCTTCTCCTTGAACAAATCAATTAGTGGCTTGGGGTGCTACGGAATACATATGGAATGATGATGATCAGTCTAACAGACCACAGAATCCTTCGCACGTGCATGACTGATTTGGGATGATTCTAGAGGAAACAAAAATAGACTTTCTCGAACTCACGGCGGCAACTTACATCAAATGCACGTGAATCAAAGGAGGTCACTTCTTTCATCCAAATATATACTTCATGAACGGGGCATGAAGAAAATGCCTATAAAAGTTTCCAACACTAGGTTGATGTTCAACATGAATCATGGGGGAGACAAAATGCTGCTGATGGGCTCAACAACAACTCATCGGAATTTCCATATCACTGGACTTCCACCATCATGTGAACACGGTGATAGTATTGGTCAGACCAAAAGATGTAATGGTGTATGCTCGAGGGATCAACCACGAATAAGACAACATTACGAGCATCGTTGGTACTGACTTGATTTGACGATAGTCCACACTCAAATCAAAGGATTGATAAGACAGTAGGTGCAGCAACTGACCACAGGGACCAATCGATGAAGATATCATCTTTCTTCAACACACACTACACAAGAATATCCCTTTGGAACGAACTAAGTCAGGCAAGCTTTTATCTTCCAACCCTCCAAGTTGTCGTTTAGCTTAACCAACTAGCTCAGGGATATCTAACACCGATTCTTGGAGAGAAGGTGGTTCACAAGAAACCAACTTGATCACGAGCTCAACATAGCGGTCAGGTGACAACCTGGTAATACTTCCGAGAAGATCTTCGGAAATCACGAACCACCGATATGTTACTAAGCTCGAGAACAATCTTGCTTTTCAGGGCAAGATGATATGATCAAATGAGCGAGGACTTGACAAAATCCTAACTCATCAATCAAAGAGTGCACCAGGAAATAAGGACTAGGTAGCACGATCAATCTTAGAATGGTGATTTAATAACCAACACACTAAGAATGAAATTATTGTCCTTTAACTACCCAGCAACGAGGTTGCTAGGCGTATTGATTTCACACATCACAATTCATTTGTTGGTATTCCGGTTGCGACAACACGGAACCGAGGGATGAATAATGATGGCGAGAAGTATTACTACATCAAGAATTCACGAGAGCCGGTGCAATCCTTATGAAAATCCTGACATAAAGACGGTAATACTTCAAGGTAGAACAGAACCAAAAGCTGGATTGGCATTTGATCTGCGGAATACAACTACTTTGACCCAATCCTAGATATGGATGGGGTACTGGAGTTTGTTTCTCCAAGTCATTCAGGACAGAATGGCTTGACGGACCACAAGGGTAATAGGCATCGATAAACGAATGCATGCATACTCTTGACTATCAATTGATAGACGAGGGTCAGAATGCAACTAAAGAGAACAACTCAAAAGGAACATATAATTTTCTGAGTTGTGGATGCATAGATTAGTATGTCGAACCAAGTTCAACATATTTCTTCCGGATAACCCATGCAGAAAGGTAGAACTAGCAGAGTCACGATTTATGAATGGAGAACTCCTCAAGAATAATCTTGTTGTGATATTTCAGTTCAACGAGGAACTTCTGCCATAAGTAGTTCATGGTATTTGGAAGAAGGATGTACCACGAACCTCGAGGACTATCGCAAAGTTACTAATATCCTAAAGGCACTAGCAATTACTATCAACATGAAGTAGGTAGAGTGAATCTCGGGTTCAAGAACCTAGGAACATAATACCTATTACTAAGTAGCATCACGGGATGCTTTCGAGAATGATGGCCAGAATCATCACACTGGGAACACAAATCATGGCTAAATTACTAGATGATCCCCTAAGACACCTAGGGTCATAATAATATCTCCAACATATATGTCAGGGTAACGGAGTACCTCAACTCACTGATTAGTGTGGTTAATCTGGCCCATGGGAACATTGAAACGGGAAGAAAGGATTTGCAAATGCATCAGACTACTTAGAAACCTGGGATGACTCGGACAGCATAACGGCTGCAAATGCTCAGAAAAGATTTGAGACATTCACAAAAATGGTGGCATAACCACTCAGAAGCACAATATCAAGGTTTGGAGATCAACAGTTAACATACAGAAGTAGTAGGAACTGAACTCAAGCTTAAATCCAACAATCTTATAAGTCTACGGATTAGTAACACGTGATCCTGATGGAAAGAAGAGATAGCCTAGTTCTTAATCCCCGTAGAAGAGAAGATGATGACTCAGATCAGAAGGCCATGAGGTATAAGGAGTAAAAAGAGCCTCACGTTCCATCCCACAATCAATTCCCTTATATAACTAAGAATTTCTAGACTCAACTTCGACCAGTTTGGCTTGGTAACCCTACAGGCAGCCTGGCTCTGATACCAACGCTGTCAGGACCCCGACTCAATGCCACATCGATCTAGCATGTAACACCCCATATCACTTTGCGGCCTCACGCACGGTATTCCCACGGGTGTCGCCTTACCTTTGCCCAGGACCGTTTGCGTCTTTTGGCACACGTATATGATAGTGTCGCTAGCATCCATATGGTAAGGAGCCCGGGCTGACATGGCTAGTCGTAAACCCAAAGTGGCACAAAACTTACAGGGACAGGCATCCATGACCCAACATCGAACGTGTCGGTCATCAGCGAGTAAATCCAGGCTGTAGCACTGGGCTAGCAGGACTCCGGTGAACCGGGCTGTAGCGGGCTAACAGGACTCCGGTATTCATCGCGTGACATTTCCCCGAAGGGACAGACACAGGAACGAAGAAGGACACATGCCGGCCAGCCTAAGTGTTCCGGAGCAGTAGCAAGCTACCATGGCTCAGTGGAAACACTAGGAGACATTTCCCGGTAAGAGAGGCTACTAAGGACAAACAACTAGATAGTCAGATCCCACACATACCAAGCATTTCAACAACATACACACAATATGCTCGATATGTGCAGATACAACATGGCATCACAACATGACTCTACAACTCAAGTAATTATCCAATAGGCTCCGAGGAGCGAGAAATTACAAACATGGGTCTCATGACCCAACACTCAGAGCATACAAATCAAAGCACATGCGGAAGCTTAACATGTCTGAGTACAGACAACTATAAATGAAAAAGGCTGAGAAGCCTGACTATCTACCAGATCCTGCCGAGGGCACAAGATCGTAGCTGAGGTAACAAGCTAAACGTCGAAGACCACGCGGAATTACTAGTGAGACTGAAGTCTCTCTGCAAAAACATAAAATAGGCAAACGTGAGTACAAATGTACCCAGCAAGACTTACATCAGAACTATCTACATATGCATCATTATCAACAAAGGGGATGGTGGGGTTTAACTGCAGCAAGCCAGCTTTGACTCGGTGGCTATCCTGAACTACGACTGCAATGTAACTCTTTTGAGGTGGCGCACACGAGTCCACATATTCCCCATATCAATACACCACTATGGATCCGCTCCCGTCTCCCTACGAGAACGCCATCCATAGCACTCACGCTTATCTTGCGTATTTTAGAGTATCCACTTTCACTTGTCTATGAACTGATATAAGCAACCCAGAAGTCCTTTACCGTGGACACGGCTATTCGAATAGATGATATTAACCCTGCAGGGGTGTACTTCTTCATACATGTTTCCACCACTTAGCGTCTGCACACGACATGTGCTCGGCAGACTTCAAGCGAAAGCCGACGTGGGTGTAGACCACGACCTACCTAAACACTCAAGTCTCTAGTCCAGGTTTATCGCCTATTCGGGTTCCATCCATGAGGAGATCCGGCCGGAGTTTCGCTCACAGCCCCAAACGATGTGAACAGGGTTCCGTGACACCAAACGGGCGCCCGGTTTACCCGGCCACGTGCCTACCGCATCACAGCCCACCCCTACGGTCAGCGCTGTCCACGGCCTCCAGCATACTACAAACACCAGAAACTACTTGCAACTCCTGGACAGAGGACAAGGGTGAATAAGAAGTCGAGCGGGGTCATATTTCAGGGCCCAATGCATGGTAGTAGCTGAATCATGGATCACAAACACAGAACTCAGTTCCTAAGGACGGTTTCAATGAGACAACCCACCATGTACTCCTACATGGCCTCTCACCGCTACCTTTACCAAATCGTGTTCACACACTTAGCTCACACACAGTAGGACATGTTCACACACCTCTGATTCATCCCCGATGAATCAGACCTGACTCAACTCTAAGCAGTAGCAGGCATGACAAACAAACATGAATGAGTAGGCACATCAGGGCTCAAACAACTCCTACTCATGCTAGTGGGTTTCATCTATTTACTGTGGAATGACAGGTCATGCAAAGGATAAAGGGGTTCAGCTACCGCAGCAAGTAACAGATGAATCGTTGTTGTCCTAATGCAGTAAAAGAGAGCAGGAGCGAGAGAGTGGGATTGTATCGGAATGAACAAGGGGGTTTTGCTTGCCTGGCACTTCTGAAGATAACATTGAGTCTTCATCAGTGTCAACGATCACAACGTCGGAACATCGTCTACCGGGAGGGAACAGATACCGGCAACAAGGAAGAAATACAATCAATGCAATGCACAATATGATGCATGCTCATGACATGGCAACATGCTGGTGTTTTGAGCTAATGCAACTAGCAACAGATTAAATGAAGTTGGTTTGAATACAAGATTCAAATTCAAACTCCATATGTGATTATTCAAATGCCATTTAATTGATTTGTGCTAAACAGCAGCTATAAGTTGTTCTAACATGCATGAAAATGGTACAGATGGATTCCTTGAATTTTTCTGATAATTTTTCATATATAAATTATTTAATTTGGAGTTATGGTTGAATTTCTATGATTTTTAGAAGTTTAGAATATATTCTGGAATTATTAAATCATTTAAGATTTATTTAAATTCCAGAAAGGAATTATTGCGTCAGCATGACGTCACAGGTCAACAGGGGCTGGTCCGGTCAAACCTGACGTGTGGGGACCACACGTCAGTGACACAGTTAACTAACCTAAGTTTAATTAGAGCCTGGCCCACATGTCAGTGTCAGCAAGGGGGGGTAATTAGTTTAACTAACTCGATTAGTGCTAATCCTAATTAGCTAACAGGGCTGGGCCCACCTGTCATTGAGTCAGGGCGTCCAACTGGGGTCAAAACTCGCCGGACTTGGTCCACGGCTCGTCGCCGGTGAAGCCCGAGACGGCGGAGGGGGTCGGAATTCCTCCTCCGGCGACCAAATGGCCGGCGGAGGGCAGCTACGTGACGCTGAAGATCCCGCGCGTCGAGTGGTGCGGTCAGTTAGGCCGGGGGCGACCTATATCGACGGCGGCGAGCTCAAAGGCGGCGGCCGGAGCACGGCGAGGTCGGGGTTGGCGCTAGGGGGCACGGCAGGTCGCACGGGTGGGCGCGCTCGGCTCCTGGAAGGGTGCTGAGCACGTTGCCGTGCTCGGGAGTTAGCTACGGTGGCTCTAGCACCGTCTGCGTCATCGCCGGCGGCGAGGAACGGTCGGCTCCGACAGCCAGGGTGGTTAGAGGGCGCGGACGGGCACGGAGAGAGAGGGGAAATGGATAGGGGCTCACGGTGAGTTCGAAGAGAAGGTCGGCGTGCTCGGGGAGGCGGTGGAGACGGCGAATCAACGACGGCGGTGGTCGGAGCCCGAGGTGGAAGACGACGGCGATGGCGATGTTCCGGGCCCTCCCGGCTTGCGTGGCTCATCGAAGATGAAGAAGACAACGTGGCGGAGCTTCTGGGCGCGTCGGGTTTGCGTGGGGTGGCCGGTGTTCGCGAGGGAGCTCGTCGGTGGCGGCGGCTCCGTTCGGTCGCGGGAGGGAGAGAGAGTAGAGGGGGAATAGGGACGGAGGGAGAGCGAGAGGGGTTCCAGGGAGAGTGAGAGAGAGGCCAGGGGTGTCGTGGCGTCTCCAGGCGCATCGAGGAGGGAGGCAACCAGGCAGGAGGTGGCCAAGCGCGACGGCGGTGCTCGCCACCGAGCTGCTTCGTGCGCTGGCACGGGAAGAAGACAGGAGAAGGGGGGGCCAGGTGGGCTGGGCCGCGCAGGTGGGCTGCACAGTGTTGGGCTGTGGGTGGCTGCCAGGTAAGCTCCAGGTGAGATTTCTCTCCTCTGTCTTTTATTTATTGTTTTCTATTTTGTTCTGTTTTGTTTTGGTTTAGGAATAAATACTAAACCATTTTATAAAATCCTGAAAATAATTATGTGGCTAGAACTAAAATATACCAAACCACATAAAAGGTTCCAGTAATTATTGGACATATATTATTTATATATCAAATATATATCCAATGCAAATAGCTATTTATTTAATTCAAAGGCCCAAAATAATTAACTCTGAGATACCAAAAATATTGTTTTGAGTTTTACCTCTTTGCAATATTTTCAGAGACTAAAAGGAGCATTTTCTTGGACTTCTTTGAGGAGCTTTTAATGTTGATCATTTTTAGAAGGTTTCTGAGGCTTTGAAAATTCCTCAATTCAAATTTCATTTGAAATAAAACATGATGCTCACATGAGGTCTAGCCTAGTGCATTACCAGAAGCTAGGGATGTGACAATCACCGAGAAGTATCCCGATTATTGTCACTTCGGGGTTGTCGGATCATAACACATAATAGGTGACTATAGACTTGCAAGATAGGATCAAGAACTCACATATATTCATGAAAACATAATAGGTTCAGATCTGAAATCATGGCACTCGGGCCCTAGTGACAAGCATTAAGCATAGCAAAGTCATAGCAACATCAATCTCAGAACATAGTGGATACTAGGGATCAAACCCTAACAAAACTAACTTGATTACATCATAAATCTCATCCAACCCATCACCGTCCAGCAAGCCTACGATGGAATTACTCACGCACGGCGGTGAGCATCATGAAATTGGTGATGGAGGATGGTTGATGATGATGACGGCGACGAATCCCCCTCTCCGGAGCCCCGAACGGACTCCAGATCAGCCTTCCCGAGAGAGATTAAGGCTTGGCGGCGGCTCCGTATCATAAAACGCGATGAAACTTTCTCTCTATTTTTTTTCCTCCGCGAAAGCAAATATATAGAGTTGGAGTTGAGGTCGGTGGACATCCGGGGGGCCCAAGAGGCAGCGGGCGCGCCTAGGGGGAGGGAGGTGCCCCCCACCCTCGTGGACAAGGTGTGGGCCCCCGGCCTTGATTCTTTCGTCAGTATTTTTTATATTTTCCAAAAGTAATCTCCGTGGATTTTCAGGTCATTCCGAGAACTTTTGTTTCTGCACAAAAATAACACCATGGCAATTCTGCTGAAAACAGCGTCAGTCAGGGTTAGTTTCATCTAAATCATGCAAGTTAGAGTCCAAAATAAGGGCAAAAGTGTTTGGAAAAGTAGATACGACGGAGACGTATCAACTCTCCAAGCTTAAACCTTTGCTTGTTCTCAAGCAATTCAGTTGACAAACTTAAAGTGATAAAGAAAAACTTTTACAAACTCTATTTGCTCTTGTTGTTGTAAATATGTAAAGCCAGCATTCAAGTTTTCAGCAAAGATTATGAACTAACCATATTCACAATAACACTTAGGTCTCATGTTTACTCATATCAATGGCATAATCAACTAGCGAGCAATAATAATAAAACTCGGATGACAACACTTTCTCAAAACAATCATAATATGATATAACAAGATGGTATCTCGCTAGCCCTTTCTGAGACCGCAAAACATAAATGCAGAGCACCTTTAAAGATCAATGACTGACTAAACATTGTAATTCATGGTAAAAGAGATCCAATCAAGTCATGCCCAACATAAACTAATAGTAATGCATGCAAATGATAGTGTGCTCTCCAGTTGGTGATTTTTAATAAGAGGGTGATGACTCAACATAAAAGTAAATAGATAGGCCCTTCGCAGAGGGAAGCAGGGATTTGTAGAGGTGCCAGAGCTCAATTTTGAAATAGAGATGAATAACATTTTGAGCGGTATACTTTCACTGTCAACGTAACAACTATGAGATCTCGATATCTTACATGCTACATACATTATAGGCGGTTCCCAAACAGAATGGTAAAGTTTATACTCCCCCACCACCAACAAGTATCATGCCCGAAACAATGGGTGCCTCCAACTAGCAATAATCCTGGGGGAGTTTTGTTTAATTATTTTGATTTGCTTTGATCTTTTTGATCATGGGACTGGGCATCCCGGTTACTAGCCATTTTCTCGTGAATGAGGAGCGGAGTCCACTCCTCTTGAGAATAGCCCACCTAGCATGGAAGATACAGACAACCCTAGTTGAAACATGAGTTGCTCGAGCATACATAACAGATTTTCATTTGAAGGTTTGGAGTTTGGCACATACAAATTTACTTGGAACGGCAGGTAAATACCGCATATAGGAAGGTATGGTGGACTCATACGGAATAACTTTGGGGTTTATGGAGTTTGGATACACAAGTAGTATTCCCGCTTAGTACAGGTGAAGGCTAGCAAAAGACTGGGAAGCGACCAATTGAGAGAGCGACAACAGTCATGAACATGCATTAAAATTAATCAACACCGAGTGCAAGCATGAGTAGGATATAATCCACCATGAACATAAATATCGTGAAGGCTATGTTGATTTCGTTTCAACTTCATGCGTGAACATTTGCAAAGTCAAGTCACTCGAATCATTCAAAGGAGGATACCACCCTATCATACCACATCACAACCATTTTAATAGCATGTTGGCACCCAAGGTAAACCATTATAAACTCCTAACTAATTAAACATGGCATAAGCAACTATAATCTCTAATTGTCATTGCAAACATGTTTATTCATAATAGGCTGAATCAGGAATGATGAACTAATCATATTTACAAAAACAAGAGAGGTCGAGTTCATATCAGCTTTTCTCATCTCAATCAGTCCATCATATATCGTCATTATTGCCTTTCACTTGCATGACCGAATGGTGTGTATAATAATAATAGTGCACGTGCATTGGACTAAGCTGGAATCTGCAAGCATTCAATTCAAGGGAGAAGACAAAGTAATATGGGCTCTTGGTTAAATCAACAATCATGCATATGAGAACCCCTAAACATTTTCATTATGGTATTCTCCTCTCGACCCCCAAAGGAAAGAAAAGAAATAAAATTATTTACACGGGAAAGCTCCCAACAAGCAAAACAAGAACGAGAAATCTTTTTGGGTTCTCTTTTAATTATTACTACAAGCATGGAAATTAAACTAACTAATTTTTTTTAGTTTTTCTTAAGGTTTATCAAACACACAAGAAGATAACTAGAAAAAGGAATTAAACTAGCATGGATAATATAATGAAAGAGTATGAGCACCGACAACTAGAATGAGTGTGTGAACATGAATGTAATGTCGGTGAGAAATATGTACTCCCCCAAGCTTAGGCTTTTGGCCTAAGTTGGTCTATGCTCATGGAGCGCGGCTACTCTTCCCGGTGTACTGAGGAGTGTCATTGTACTGCCACTGACTGGCGATCTCTTCCGGATCCCACTTAAGATGATGGACGGTAAGGGTCCAGTGGTGGTTCCAGCTCAGGCTCTGGAGCTGATGTCTGGCTTTGGTGCGCGTACACAGCCGACGACAAGATGAGGTAATGGCCTGCAGTTAAATCAAACAAAGAAGGCGCAGTCAAGATAATAGTCTCATTGTGTTTCTTATTAAATCTCAAGTTATACAGAAGCATATTATCATCATTGTTAACAATAAACTCATGTGCTACCATGCTCTTATAATCTAGAAAAGTAGGGGCAACAATTTTTCCTCTTTCTCATAATGCCTAATAGGTATCTCGAAATGTCTAGCAAGGCGTGCAGCATAGATACCTCCAAAGATGGGCCCCTTGGTACGGTTCAAGCTTAATCGTTTAGCAATAACGGCACCCATACTAAAAGAGTTATCACGGAATAAAGCATGGAACAAAATAATAATATCAGGAACACTAAGGTTTCCATAGTTTTCACGACCAATTAAACATCGACTAGCAAATATGGCAAAGTAGCGTAAAACAGGAAAATGTATGCTAGTGATTCTTGCTGGGAAACCTTCCTCGATTCCCCTATAGTAATAGTATCAATAAAACCATCTACATCCTTACGATGTGATTCCTCTAAGCCGCCCTCAAAGGGTATTCTACAAACCGCGCAAAAATTATGTAATGACATTTCCTTAGCCTCATCATATAAATGAAAAGCTACCAAAGGAGGTGAATTCTTAGGATAATAGTAGAAGTTTTGCACTAAAGTATTGGTAGGTAAGAGATACTGTTCGATCCGGTCATGGAGGAAGTCGGTGAGGCCCGCATTATCAGCCACAGAATAAAAGTCTTCATAAATTCCGGCTGCTCTCAAGAAATTATCACAAGGCCACTCACACGGCCTTACTTCCGGTACGCGAGAAAGATTATACTTGGCCTTTTCTTTCTCCTTAGCTTGTTTATCCTTGGAGCTTTGGCTAGAAGAGCCTGATACGTCTCCGTCGTATCTATAATTTTTGATTGTTCCATGCCAATATTCTACAACTTTCATATACTTTTGGCAACTTTTTATATTATTTTTGGGACTAACATATTGATCCACTGCCCAGTGTGAATTCCTATTTGTTGCATGTTTTATGTTTCGCAGAAACCCCATATCAAACGGAGTCCAAACGGGATAAAAACGGACGGAGAATTATTTTGGAATATTTATGATTTTTGGGAAGTAAAATCAACGCGAGACGATGCCCGAGGTGGCCACGAGGCAGGGGGCGCGCCTGCCCATACTGGGCGTGCCCTGACCCTCGTGGGCCCCTCGTAAGGCGGTTGACGCTCTTCTTTGGCCGCAAGATAGCTAATTTTTGGAAAAATATCTGGGCGAAGGTTTCAATCCAATCAGAGTTACGGATCTCCGGATATAAAAAAACGGTGCCAGGGCAGAATCTAGGAGCGCAGAAACAGAGAGAGACAGAGAGATAGATCCAATCTCGGAGGGCCTCTCGCCCATCCCACGCCATGGGAGCCAAGGACCAGAGGGGAAACCCTTCTCCCATCTAGGGAGAAGGTCAAGGAAGAAGAAGAAGAAGGGGGGCTCTCTCCCCCTTGCTTCGGGTGGTGCCGGAGTGCCACCGGGAGCCATCATCATCACCGCGATCTTCACCAACAACTTCACCGCCTTCATCACCAACTCTTCCCCCCTCTATGGAGTGGTGTAACCCCTCTCTTACCCGTTGTAATCTCTACTTAAACATGGTGCTCAACGCTATATATTATTTCCCTATGATGTATGGCTATCCTATGATGTTTGAGTAGATCCGTTTGTCCTATGGGTTAACTGATGATCGTGATTGGTTTGAGTTGCATGTTTTATTATTGGTGCTGTCCTATGGTGCTCTCCGTGTTGCGCAAGCGTGAGGGATCCCCGCTGTAGTGTTTGCAATATGTTCATGATTTGCTTATGGTGGGTGGTGTGAGTGACAGAAGCACAGACCCGAGTAAGTAGGTTGTTTGCGTATGGGATGAAGAGGACTTGATGCTTTAATGCTATGGTTAGGTTTTACCTTAATGATCTTTAGTAGTTGCAGATGCTTGCTAGAGTTCCAATCATAAGTGCATATGATCCAAGAAGAGAAAGTGTGTTAGCTTATGCCTCTCCCTCAAATAAATTGCAATAGTGATTACCGGTTTAGTTATCGATTGCCTAGGGACAAATAACTTTCTCGTGACAAAAAGTTGTCTACTAAAACTAACTTAGTTGTGTCTTTATATAAACAGCCCCTACTTTTTATTTACGTGCTCTTTATTATCTTGCAAACCTATCCTACTACACCTACAAAGTACTTCTAGTTTCATACTTGTTCTAGGTAAGGCGAACACTAAGCGTGCGTAGAGTCGTATCAGTGGCAGATAGGACTTGAGAGAATATTTGTTCTACCTTTAGCTCCTCATTGGGTTCGACACTCTTACTTATCGAAAGAGGCTACAATTATCCCTACACTTGTGGGTTATCAGAGCCCCTCAAAAATCTCTTCATCATTTTCTGAAAATTTCTGAATTTTTTAGTAACTTCAAAATAAAAGTGAATCAAACTCAACAAAACTGATAGCAACTACTCCTACAAGTGCCTAGAGCCTATATCATGCACTAGAATTACTTGGGACCTCATAAATTTGACATGCAAGCTCAAGAATAGGGTCACCTAGGCAGCAAAACTTTGCAATGAATAAAGCACTAGAATAAAAACTAATTGGACCATTGGAGGAGTCACATACCAAGGAACAATCTCCCAAAGTAGTTTTGTGAATGGAGCTTTGAGCAAGGAGATCGAAAATCGCAGCAAAATGAGCTAGAACTCGTGCTTGAGCTGGATGGGAATTTTTTTTTGGGAGGAAGAAGAAGTGTGTGGGTGTAGGAATAAGTGGAGGAGGGCCACCATGGGCCCACGAGGCAGGGGGCGCGCCCTGGACCCTCGTGGCCAGGTGCTTGCCCCCCCTGTTGTGTTCTTAGTGCCTAAAATCCTCAAATATTCTAGAAAAAATCATACTAAATTGGCAGGGCATTTGGAGAATTTTTATTTTTGGGATATTTTTTATTGCATGGATAATTCAGAAAACAGACAGATAATACTATTTTTGCTTTATTTATTCTAAATAACAGAAAGTAAAAGGAGGGTATAGAAGGTTGTGCCTTCTCATTTTCATCCATCTCATGATCATCAAAAGGAATCCACTAACAAGGTTGATCAAGTCTTGTTAACAAACTCATTCCGAATAACATGGAACCGGAGAAATTTCGAATAACACTAGGTTACCTCAACGGGGATATGAACATCCCCAATAATAAGAATATCATATTTTTTCTTGACACTAGGAAGAGGAAGTTCAAAACCTCCAATAATGATAGTCTGAATTTTTCCAATAGAATTGATGCTATGAACTTGAGGTTGTTTTCTCAGGAAGTGTACCGTATGCTCATTACCATTAACATGAAAAGTGACATTGCCTTTGTTGCAATCAATAACAGCCCCTGCAGTATTCAAAAAGGGTCTACCAAGGATAATCGACATACTATCGTCCTCGGGAATATCAAGAATAACAAAGTCCGTTAAAATAGTAACGTTTGCAACCACAACAGGCACATCCTCACAAATACCGACAGGTATAGCAGTTGATTTATCAGCCATTTGCAAGGATATTTCAGTAAGTGTCAACTTATTCAATTCAAGTCTACGATATAAAGAGAGAGGCATGACACTAACACCGGCTCCAGGATCACATAAAGCAGTTTTAACATAGTTTCTTTTAATGGAGCATGGTATAGTTGTTACTCCTGGATCTCCAAGTTTCTTAGGTACTCCACCCTTAAAAGTATAATTAGCAAGCACGGTGGAAATTTCAGCTTCCGGTATATTTCTTTTATTTGTAATGATATCCTTCATGTATTTAGCATAAGGATTCACTTTAAGCATATCAGTTAAGCGCATACATAAGAAGATAGGTCTAATCATTTCAGCAAAATGCTCAAAATCCTCATCATCCTTTTTCTTGGATGGCTTAGGAGGAAAATGCATGGGTTTCTGAACCCATGGTTCTCTTTCTTTACCGTGCTTCCTAGCAACAAAATCTCTTTTATCATAATGTTGATTCTTTGATTGTGGGTTATCAAGATCAACAGCAGGTTCAATATCTACATCATTATTATTGCTAGGTTGAGCATCAACATGAACATTATCATTAACATTATCACTAGGTTCATGTTCATCACCAGATTGTGTTTCAGCATCAGAAATAGAAATATCATTTGGATTCTCAGGTGTGTCTACAACAGGTTCACTAGAAGCATGCAAAGTCCTATCGTTTTTCTTTTTCTTCTTTTTAGAAGGACTATGTGTATCTACATTATTTCTCTGAGAATCTTGCTCGATTATCTTAGGGTGGCCTTCAGGATACAAAGGTTCCTGAGTCATTCTACCAGTTGTAGTTGCCACTCTAACAGCAAAATTATGTTTATTATTTAATTCATCGAGTAAATCACTTTGAGCTTTAAGTACTTGTTCTGCTTGAGTGGTAACCATAGAAGCATATTTGATAATGAGTTTAAGTTCACCTTTAACTCTAGCCATATAATCACTGCAAGCGACCAATCATGTAAGCATTACTCTTTAATTCTTTACCAGCATAAGCATTAAAACTTTCTTGCCCAGCCATAAAATCATCAAATTCATCTAAACATTGGCTAGGAAATTTAGTAGATGAGATTTCAACTTTATCATATCTATAGAGAGAATTTACCTTTACTACCTGTGTCGGGTTATCAAGACAATGTGTTTCTTCAATAGGTGATGTCTACTACACAACCTTCTTCTTGTAGACGTTGTTGGGCCTGCAAGTACACAGGTTTGTAGGACAATAGCAAATTTCCCTCAAGTGGATGGCCTAAGGTTTATCAATCCGTAGGAGGCGTAGGATGAAGATGGTCTTTCTCAAGCAACCCTGCAACCAAATAACAAAGAGTCTCTTGTGTCCCCAACACAACCAATACAATGGTAAATTGTATAGGTGCACTAGTTCGGTGAAGAGATGGTGATACAAGTGCGAAATAGATAGTAGATATAGGTTTTTGTAATCTGAAATAATAAAAACAACAAGGTAACTAATGATAAAAGTGAGCGTAAACGGTATTGCAATGATAGGAAACAAGGCCTAGGGTTCATACTTTCACTAGTGCAAGTTCTCTCAACAATAATAACATAGATAGATCATATAACAATCCCTCAACATGCAACAAAGAGTCACTCCAAAGCCACTAATAGCGGAGAACAAACGTAGAGATTATGGTAGGGTACGAAACCACCTCAAACTTATTCTTTCGGATCAATCTATAAAAGAGTTTGTACTAGAATGACACCTTAAGACACAAATCAACCAAAACCCTAATGTCACCTAGATACTCCATTGTCACTTCAAGTATCCGTAGGCATGGTTATACGATATGCATCACACAATCTCAGATTCATCCAACCAACATAAAAGTACTTCAAAGAGTGCCCCAAAGTTTCTACTGGAGAGTCAAGAACGTGTGTCAACCCCTTTGCATAGGTTCATGGGCGGAACCCGCAAGTTGGTCACCAAAACATACATCAAGTGGCACATGATATCCCATTGTCACCACAAATAAGCACGGCTAGACATACATCAAGTGTTCTCATAAAAGACTCAACCAATAAGATAACTTCAAAGGGGAAACTCAATTCATCACAAGAGAGTAGAGGGGGAGAAACATCATAAGATCCAACTACAATAGCAAAGCTCGGGATACATCAAGATCGTGCCATAGAGGGAACACGAGAGAGAACACGAGAGAGAGAGAGAGATCAAACACATAGCTATTGGTACATACCCTCAGCCCCGAGGGTGAACTACTCCCTCCTCGTCATGGATAGCGCCGGGATGATGAAGATGGCCACCGGTGATGGGTTCCCCCTCCGGCAGGGTGCCGGAATGGGCTCCCGAGAGGTTTTTGGTGGCTACAGAGGCTTGCGGCGGCGGAACTCCCGATCTATCTTGATATCTGATGGTTTTAGGGTACATAGGCATATATAGGCGAAAGAGGTCGGTCGGTAGGTGCTCGAGGGGTCCACGAGACAAGGGGTCGTGCCCTGTAGGGGGGGCCTATCTCCTGGGCACCTCGAGGATCTTCTGACTTGATCTCCAAGCCTCCTGGATGATAATCTTCCAAAAAAACACGTTGCCGAAGGTTTCATTCCATTTGGACTTCGTTTGATATTCCTTTTCTTCGAAATACTGAAACAGGCAATAAAAAAGCAATCTGGGCTGGGCCTCCGGTTAGTAGGTTAGTCCCAAAAATGATATAAATGTGTAAAATAAAGCCCATAATCACTCAAAACACATAGTAATATAGCATGAATGCTTCATAAATTATAGATACGTTGGAGACGTATCAATAGGCGGTAGATTAAGACCATGTATTTCTTCAATAGGAGGTAAATTCTTAACATCTTCAGCTTTAATACCTTTTTCTTTCATTGATTTCTTTGCCTCTTGCATATCTTCAAGACTGAGAAATAGAACTCCCCTTTTCTTCGGAGTTGGTTTAGGAATAGGCTCAGGAATTGGCTCAGGAAGAGTCCAATTGTTTTCATTAGTCAACATATTATTCAATAGTAATTCAGCTTGGTCGACTGTTCTTTCCCTGAAAACACAACCATCACAACTATCCAAGTGGTCCTTGGAAGCATCAGTTAGTCCATTATAGAAGATATCAAGTATTTCATTTTTCTTAAGAGGGTGATCAGGCAAAGCATTAAGTAATTGGAGAAGCCTCCCCCAAGCTTGTGGGAGACTCTCTTCTTCAATTTGCACAAAATTATATATTTCCCTCAAGGCAGCTTGTTTCTTATGAGCGGGGAAATATTTAGCAGAGAAGTAATAAATCATATCCTGGGGATTACGCGCACAACCAGGATCAAGAGAATTAAACCAAGTTTTAGCATCACCCTTTAATGAGAATGGAAATATCTTAAGGATATAATAGTAGCGAGACTTCTCATCATTAGTGAACAGGGTGGCTATATCATTCAATTTAGTAAGATGTGCCATAACAGTTTCAGATTCATTGCCATAAAAAGGATCAGATTCAACCAAAGTAATTATCTCAGGATCGACAGAGAATTCATAATCCTTATAAGTAACAAAGATAGGTGAAGTAGCAAAAGTAGGGTCATATTTCATTCTAGCATGTAGAGATTTCTGTTTAAGTTTATCTAATAACTTCTTAAGACCGGATCTATCATTGCAAGCAAGAAGATCTCTAGCAGTTTCTTCATCCATAACATAACCCTCTGGAACAACAGGCAATTCATATTTAGGGGGGAACCTTCATCATCACTATCTTCAATAATATCATTTTCAATAATTTCATTCTCTCTAACCCTAGCAAGTTGTTCATCAAGATATTCACATAATGGCACAGTAGTATCAAGCATAGAAGTAGTTTCGGTTGGGGAACGTTGCAGAAAATAAAAAAATTCCTACGATTTCACCAAGATCCATCTATGAGTTCATCTAAGCAATGAGTGATAGGAGTGCATCTACATACCTTTGTAGATCGCGAGCGGAAGCGTTCAAGAGAACGGGGATGATGGAGTCGTACTCGTCGTGATCCAAATCACCGATGACCAAGTGCCGAACGGACAGCACCTCCATGTTCAACACACGTATGGAGCGGATGACGTCTCCTCCTTCTTGATCCAGCAAGGGGGAAGGAGAGGTTGATGAAGATCCAGCAGCACGACGGCGTGGTGGTGGATGCAGCAGAGTTCCGGCAGGGCTTCACCAAGCAACTACGAGAGGAGGAGGTGTATCAAGGGGAGAGGGAGGCGCCAAAACTTCAGGTGCGGCTGCCCTCCCTCCCCCCTCCTTTATATAGGCCCCCAGGGGGGGCGCCATCCCTAAAGATGGGATCTCTAGGGGGGCGGCGGCCAAGGGGGTTGGAGTGCCCCTCAAGGCAAGTGGGGCGCCCCCTCCCCTAGGGTTCCCAACCCTAGGCGCAGAGGGGGGCCCAGGGGGGGCGCACCAGCCCACCAGGGGCTGGTTCCCCTCCCACTTCAGCCCACGGGGCCCTCCAGGATAGGTGGCCCCACCCGGTGGACCCTCGGGACCCTTCCGGTGGTCCCGGTACAATACCGGTGACCCCCGAAACTTTCCCGGTGGCCGAAACTGCACTTCCTATATATAGTTCTTCACCTCTGGACCATTCCGGAACTCCTCATGACATCTGGGATCTCATCCGGGACTCCGAACAACTTTCAGTTTGCTGCATACTTATATTCATACAACCCTAGCGTCACCGAACCTTAAGTGTGTAGACCCTACGGGTTCGGGAGACACGCAGACATGACCGAGACGGCTCTCCGGTCAATAACCAACAGCAGGATCTGGATACCCATGTTGGCTCCCACATGCTCCTCGATGATCTCATCAGATGAACCACGATGTCGAGGATTTAATCAACCCCGTATACAATTCCCTTTGTCAAACAGTACATTACTTGCCCGAGACTCGATCGTCGGTATCCCAATACCTCGTTCAGTCTCGTTACCGGCAAGTCACTTTACTCGTACCATAATGCATGATCCCGTGACCAGACACTTGGTCACTTTGAGCTCATTATGATGATGCATTACCGAGTGGGCCCAGAGATACCTCTCCGTCATACGGAGGTGACAAATCCCAGTCTTGATCCGTGTCAACCCAACAGACACTTTCGGAGATACCTGTAGTGCACCTTTATAGTCACCCAGTTACGTTGTGACGTTTGGTACACCCAAAGCACTCCTACGGTATCCGGGAGTTACACGATCTCACGGTCTAAGGAAAAGATACTTGACATTGGAAAAGCTCTAGCAAAAAGAACTACACGATCTTGTGCTATGCTTAGGATTGGGTCTTGTCCATCACATCATTCTCCTAATAATGTGATCCCGTTATCAACGAAATCTAATGTCCATAGTCAGGAAACCATGACTATCTGTTGTTCAATGAGCTAGTCAACTAGAGGCTTACTAGGGACATATTATGGTCTATGTATTCACACGTGTATTACGATTTCTGGATAATACAATTATAGCATGAATAAAGACAATTATCACGAACAAGGAAATATAATAATAATCCTTTTATTATTGCCTCTAGGGCATATTTCCAACAGTCTCCCACTTGCACTAGAGTCAATAATCTAGTTACATTGTGATGAATCGAACACCCATAGAGTTCTGGTGTTGATCATGTTTGCTCGCGAAAGAGGTTTAGTCAACGGATCTGTGACATTCAGATCCATATGTACTTTGCAAATATCTATGTCTCCATCTTGAACATTTTCACGGATGGAGTTGAAACGACGCTTGATGTGCCTGGTCTTCTTGTGAAACCGGGGCTCCTTGGCAAGGGCAATAGCTCCAGTGTTGTCACAGAAGAGTTTGATCGGCCCCGACGCATTGGGTATGACTCCTAGGTCGGTGATGAACTCCTTCACCCAAATTGCTTCATGCACTGCCTCCGAGGCTGCCATGTACTCTGCTTCACATGTAGATCCCGCCACGACGCTCTGCTTGCAGCTGCACCAGCTTACTGTTCCACCATTCAACATATACACGTATCCGGTTTGTGACTTAGAGTCATCCAGATCTATGTCGAAGCTAGCGTCGACGTAACCCTTTACGACGAGCTCTTCGTCACCTCCATAAACGAGAAACATGTCCTTTGTCCTTTTCAGGTACTTCAGGATATTCTTGACCGCTGTCCAGTGTTCCTTGCCGGGATTACTTTGGTACCTTCCTACCAAACTTACGACAAGGTTTACATCAGGTCTGGTACACATCATGGCATACATAATAGATCCTATGGCTGAAGCATAGGGGATGACACTCATCTCTTCTTTATCTTTTGCCGTGGTCGGGCATTGAGCCGAGCTCAATCTCACACCTTGCAATACAGGCAAGAACCCTTTCTTGGACTGATCCATTTTGAACTTCTTCAAAATCTTATCAAGGTATGTGCTTTGTGAAAGACCTATGAGGCGTCTCGATCTATCCCTATAGATCTTGATGCCTAATATGTAAGCAACTTCTCCAAGGTCCTTCATTGAAAAACACTTATTCAAGTAGGCCTTAATGCTGTCCAAAAGTTCTATATCATTTCCCATCAAGAGTATGTCATCTACATATAATATGAGAAATGCTACAGAGCTCCCACTCACTTTCTTGTAAACGCAGGCTTCTCCATAAGTCTGCATAAACCCAAACGCTTTGATCATCTCATCAAAGCGAATGTTCCAACTCTGAGATGCTTGCACCAGCCCATAAATGGATCGCTGGAGCTTGCATACTTTGTTAGCATTCTTAGGATCGACAAAACCCTCCGGCTGCATCATATACAGTTCTTCCTTAAGATGTCCGTTAAGGAATGCCGTTTTGACGTCCATCTGCCATATCTCATAATCATAGTATGCGGCAATTGCTAACATGATTCGGACGGACTTCAGCTTCGCTACGGGAGAGAAAGTCTCATCGTAGTCAACCCCTTGAACTTGCCGATAACCCTTAGCGACAAGTCGAGCTTTATAGATGGTAACATTACCATCCGCGTCCGTCTTCTTCTTAAAGATCCATTTGTTTTCTATCGCTCGCCGATCATCGGGCAAGTCTGTCAAAGTCCATACTTTGTTTTCATACATGGATTCTATCTCGGATTGCATGGCTTCAAGCCATTTGTTGGAATCTGGGCCCGCCATCGCTTCTTCATAGTTCGAAGGTTCACCGTTGTCTAACAACATGATTTCCAGGACAGGGTTGCCATACCACTCTAGTGTGGAACGTGTCCTTGTGGACCTACGAAGTTCAGTAGCAACTTGATCCCAAGTACCTTGATCATCATTATTAATTTCCTCTCCAGTTGGTGTAGGCACCACAGGAACATTTTCCTGAGCTGCACTACTTTCTGGTTCAAGAGGTAGTACTTCATCGAGTTCTACTTTCCTCCCACTTACTTCTTTCGAGAGAAACTCTTTTTCCAGAAAGGATCCGTTCTTGGCAACAAAGATCTTGCCCTCGGATCTTAAGTAGAAGGTATACCCAATGGTTTCCTTAGGCTATCCTATGAAGACGCATTTTTCCGACTTGGGTTCGAGCTTTTCAGGTTGAAGTTTCTTGACATAAGCATCGCATCCCCAAACTTTTAGAAACGATAGCTTAGGTTTCTTCCCAAACCATAATTCATACGGTGTCGTCTCAACAGATTTAGACGGAGCCCTATTTAAAGTGAATGTAGCTGTCTCTAGAGCGTATCCCCAAAATGATAGAGGTAAATCGGTAAGAGACATCATAGACCGCACCATATCCAATAGAGTGCGATTACGATGTTCGGACACACCGTTACACTGAGGTGTTTCAGGCGGCATGAGTTGTGAAACGATTCCACATTTCCTTAAGTGCGTACCAAATTCGTGACTTAAATATTCTCCTCCATGATCTGATCGTAGGAACTTTATCTTTCGGTCACGTTGATTCTCTACCTCATTCTGAAATTCCTTGAACTTTTCAAAGGTCTCAGACTTGTGTTTCATCAAGTAGACATACCCATATCCACTCAAGTCATCAGTGAGAGTGAGAACATAACGATATCCTCCGCGAGCCTCAAAGCTCATTGGACCGCACACATCGGTATGTATGATTTCCAATAAGTTGGTTGCTCGCTCCATTGTTCCGGAGAACGGAGTCTTGGTCATTTTGCCCATGAGGCATGGTTCGCATGTGTCAAATGATTCATAATCGAGAGACTCTAAAAGTCCATCAGCATGGAGCTTCTTCATGCGCTTGACACCAATGTGACCAAGGCGGCAGTGCCACAAGTATGTGGGACTATCGTTATCAACTTTACATCTTTTGGTATTCACACTATGAATATGTGTAACATTACGTTCGAGATTCATTAAGAATAAACCATTGACCATCGGGGCATGACCATAAAACATATCTCTCATATAAATAGAACAACCATTATTCTCGGATTTAAATGAGTAGCCATCTCGTATCAAACGAGATCCAGATACAATGTTCATGCTCAAACTTGGCACTAAATAACAATTATTGAGGTTTAAAACTAATCCCATAGGTAAATGTAGAGGTAGCGTGCCGACGACGATCACATCGACCTTGGAATCATTCCCGACGCGCATCATCACCTCGTCCTTCGCCAGTCTCCGCTTATTCCGCAGCTCCTGCTGTGAGTTACAAATATGAGCAACGGCACCGGTATCAAATACCCAGGAGTTACTACGATTACTGGTAAGGTACACATCAATTACATGTATATCAAATATACCTTTAGTGTTTCCGGCCTTCTTGTCCGCTAAGTATTTGGGGCAGTTCCGCTTCCAGTGACCCTTCCCTTTGCAATAAAAGCACTCAGTCTCAGGTTTGGGTCCATTCTTTGACTTCTTCCCGGCAACTGGCTTACCGGGCGCGGCAACATCCTTGCCGTCCTTCTTGAAGTTCTTCTTACCCTTGCCCTTCTTGAACTTGGTGGTTTTATTGACCATCAACACTTGATGTTCTTTCTTGATTTCTACCTCTACCGACTTCAGCATTGAAAATACTTTAGGAATGGTTTTCACCATCCCTTGCATATTGTAGTTCATCACAAAGCTCTTGTAGCTCGGTGGGAGCGGCTGAAGGATTCTGTCAATGACTGCCTCGTCTGGGAGGTTAATGTCCAGCTGGGACAGGCGGTTGTGTAACCCAGACATTTTGAGTATGTGCTCACTGACAGAACTATTTTCCTCCATCTTACAACTGTAGAACTTGTCGGAGACTTCATATCTCTCGACCCGGGCATGAGCTTGAAAAACCATTTTCAGCTCCTCGAACATCTCATATGCTCTGTGTTGCTCAAAACGCTTTTGGAGCCCCGACTCTAAGCTGTAAAGCATGCCGCACTGAACGAGGGAGTAATCATCAGCATGTGACTGCCAAGCGTTCATAACGTCTTGGTTCTCTGGGATGGGTGCTTCACCTAGCGGTCCTTCTAGGACATATGCTTTCTTGGCAGCTATGAGGATGATCCTCAGGTTCCGGACCCAGTCCGTATAGTTGCTGCCATCATCTTTCAGCTTGGTTTTCTCTAGGAACGCGTTGAAGTTCATGTTGACATGAGCATTGGCCATTTGATCTACAAGACATATTTGCAAAGGTTTTAGACTAAGTTCATGATAATTAAGTTCATCTAATCAAATTATTTTAATGAACTCCCACTCAGATTAGACATCCCTCTAGTCATCTAAGTGTTACATGATCCGAGTCGACTAGGCCGTGTCCGATCATCACGTGAGACAGACTAGTCATCATCGATGAACATCTCCATGTTGATCGTATCTTCCATACGACTCATGTTCGACCTTTCGGTCTCTGTGTTCCGAGGCCATGTCTGTACATGCTAGGCTCGTCAAGTTAACCCTAAGTGTTTTGCATGTGTAAAACTGTCTTACACCCGTTGTATGTGAACGTAAGAATCTATCACACCCGATCATCACGTGGTGCTTCGAAACGACGAACTTTAGCAACGGCGCACAGTTAGGGGAGAACACTTTCTTGATATTGTTATAAGGGATCATCTTATTTACTACCGTCGTTCTAAGTAAACAAGATGCATAAACATAATAAACATCACATGCAATTATATAATAGTGACATGATATGGCCAATATCATATAGCTCCTTTGATCTCCATCCTGGGGCTCCATGATCATCTTCGTCACCGGCATGACACCATGATCTCCATCATCATGATCTCCATCATCATGTCTTCATGAAGTTGTCATGCCAACAACTACTTCTACTTCTATAGCTAACGCGTTTAGCAATAAAGTAAAGTAATTTACATGGCGTTCTTCAATGACACGCAGGTCATACAAAAATAAAGACAACTCCTATGGCTCCTGCCGGTTGTCATACTCATCGACATGCAAGTCGTGATTCCTATTACAAGAACATGATCTCATACATCACAATATATCATTCATCATTCATCACAACTTTTGGCCATATCATATCATAAGACAATTGCTGCAAAAACAAGTTAGACGTCCTCTAATTGTTGTTGCATCTTTTACGTGCCTGCAATTGGGTTCTAGCAAGAACGTTTTCTTACCTACAAATAACCACAACGTGAATTTGTCAACTTCTATCTACCCTTCATAAGGACCCTTTTCATCGAATCCGCTCCAACTAAAGTGGGAGAGACAGACACCCGCTAGCCACCTTATGCAACTAGTGCATGTCTGTCGGTGGAACCTGTCTCATGTAAGCGTACGTGTAAGGTCGGTCCGGGCCGCTTCATCCCACAATACCGCTGAAGCAAAATAAGACTAGTAGAGGCAAGCAAGTTGACAAGATCTATGCCCACAACAGATTTGTGTTCTACTCGTGCAATAGAGAACTACGCATAGACCTAACTCATGATGCCACTGTTGGGGAACGTTGCAGAAAATAAAAAAATTCCTACAGTTTCACCAAGATCCATCTATGAGTTCATCTAAGCAACGAGTGATAGGAGTGCATCTACATACCTTTGTAGATCGTGAGCGGAAGCGTTCAAGAGAGCGGGGATGATGGAGTCGTACTCGCCATGATCCAAATCACCGATGACCAAGTGCCGAACGGACAGCACCTCCACGTTCAACACACGTACGGAGCGGATGACGTCTCCTCCTTCTTGATCCAGCAAGGGGGAAGGAGAGGTTGATGAAGATCCAGCAGCACGACGGCGTGGTGGTGGATGCAACAGAGTTCCGGCAGGGCTTCACCAAGCAACTACAAGAGGAGGAGGTGTAGCAAGGGGAGAGGGAGGCGCCAAAACTTCAGGTGCAGCTGCCCTCCCTCCCCCCTCCTTTATATAGGCCCCCAGGGGGGGCGCCTGTTGGGGAACGTAGTAATTTCAAAAAATTTCCTACGTACACGCAAGATCATGGTGATGGCATAGCAACGAGAGGGGAGAGTGTTGTCCATGTACCCTCGTAGACCGTAAGCGGAAGCGTTATGACAACGCGGTTGATGTAGTCGTACGTCTTCATGATCCGACCGATCCAAGTACCGAACGTACGGCACCTCCGAGTTCAGCACACGTTCAGCTCGATGACGATCCCCGGGCTCCGATCCAGCAAAGCTTCGGGGATGAGTTCCGTCAGCACGACGGCGTGGTGACGATGATGATGCTCTACCGGCGCAGGGCTTCGCCTAAACTCCGCGACGATATGACCGAGGTGGAATATGGTGGAGGGGGGGCACCGCACACGGCTAAGGAACGATCCGTAGATCAACTTGTGTGTCCTGGGGTGCCCCCTTGCCCCCGTATATAAAGGAGGGAGGGGGGAGGCCGGCCGGCCCTTGTGGGCGCGCCAAGGAGGAGGAGTCCTCCTCCTAGTAGGAGTAGGACTCCCCCTTTCCTACTCCTACTAGGAGGGGAAAGGAAGGGGGAGAGGGGGGAAGGAAAGAGGCGGGCGCCGCCCCCCCTCCTAGTCCAATTCGGACCAGAGGGAGAGGGGGCGCGCGGCCCACCCTGGCCGCCCCTCTCTCTTTTCACCAAGGCCAATGTGGCCCATTATCTCTCCCGGGGGGGTTCCGGTAACCCTCCGGCACTCCGGTTTTCTCCGAAAACGTCCGGAACACTTCTGGTGTCCGAATATAGTCGTCCAATATATAAATCTTTATGTCTCGACCATTTCGAGACTCCTCGTCATGTCCGTGATCACATCCGAGACTCCGAACAAACTCCGGTACATCAAAACTTATAAACTCATAATAAAACTGTCATCGTAACGTTAAGCGTGCGGACCCTATGGGTTCGAGAACTATGTAGACATGACCTAGAACCATTCTCGGTCAATAACCAATAGCGGGACCTGGATGCCATTGGTTCGTACATATTCTACGAAGATCTTTATCGGTCAAACCGCATAACAACATACGTTGTTCCCTTTGTCATCGGTATGTTACTTGCCCGAGATTTGATCGTCGGTATCCAATACCTAGTTCAATCTCGTTACCGGCAAGTCTCTTTACTCGTTCTGTAACACATCATCTTATAACTAACTCATTAGTTACAATGCTTGCAAGGCTTAGGTGATGAGTATTACCGAGAGGGCCCAGAGATACCTCTCCGACAATCGGAGTGACAAAACCTAATCTCGAAATACGCCAACCCAACATGTACCTTTGGAGACACCTGTAGTACTCCTTTATAATCACCCAGTTACGTTGTGATGTTTGGTAGTACCCAAAGTGTTCCTTCGATAAACGGGAGTTGCATAATCTCATAGTTACAGGAACATGTATAAGTCATGAAGAAAGCAATAGCAATATACTAAACGATCAAGTGCTAGGCTAACGGAATGGGTCATGTCAATCACATCATTCTCCTAATGATGTGATCCCATTAATCAAATGACAACACATGTCTATGGTTAGGAAACATAACCATCTTTGATCAACGAGCTAGTCAAGTAGAGGCATACTAGTGACACTATGTTTGTCTATGTATTCACACATGTATTATGTTTCCGGTTAATACAATTCTAGCATGAATAATAAACATTTATCATGATATAAGGAAATAAATAATAACTTTATTATTGCCTCTAGGGCATATTTCCTTCAGTCTCCCACTTGCACTAGAGTCAATAATCTAGTTCACATCACCATGTGATTTAACACCAATATTCACATCTGCATGTGATTAATACCCATAGTTCACATCATCATGTGATCAACACCCAAAGGGTTTACTAGAGTCAATAATCTAGTTCACATCGCTATGTGATTAACACCCAAAGAGTACTAAGGTATGATCATGTTTTGCTCGTGAGAGAAGCTTAGTCAACGGGTCTGTCATATTCAGAGCCGTATGTATTTCGCAAATATTCTATGTCCACAATGCTCTGCACGGAGCTACTCTAGCTAATTGCTCCCACTTTCAATATGTATCCAGATTGAGACTTAGAGTCATCTGGATTGGTGTAAAAGCTTGCATCGTTGTAACTTTTACGACGGGCTCTTTTATCACCTCCATAATCGAGAAACATCTCCTTAGTCCTCACTAAGGATATTCTTGACCCATGTCCAGTGATCTACTTATTAGATCAAAATTGTATTCCTTTGCCAAACACAGAGCAAGGTATACAATAGGTCTGGTTCACAGCATAGCATACTTTATAGAACCTATGACTGAGGCATAGGGAATGACTTTTCATTCTCTTTCTATTTTCTGCAATGGTCGGGTCTTGAGTCTTACTCAACTTCACACCTTGTAACACAGGCAAGAACTCCTTCTTTGACTGTTCCATTTTGAACTATTTCAAAAATTTATCAAGGTATGTACTCATTGAAAAATCTTATCAAGCGTCTTGATCTATCTATATAGATCTTGATGCTCAATGTGTAAGCAGCTTCACCGAGGTCTTGCTTTGAAAAACTCTTATTCAAGTATCCTTTCATGCTATCCAGAATTTCGATATCATTTCCAATCAACAATATGTCATCCACATATAATATTAGAAATGCTACAGAGCTCCCACTCACTTTCTTGTAAATACAGGCTTCTTCAAAAGTCTGTATAAAACCATATGCTTTGATCAACTCATCAAAGCGTATATTCCAACTCCGAGATGCTTGCACCAGTCCATAGATGGATCGCTGGAGCTTGCACACTTTGTTAGCATCTTTAGGATTGACAAAAACTTTCTGGTTGCATCATATACAACTCTTCTTTAATAAATCCATTAAGGAATGCAGTTTTGACATCCATTTGCCAGATTTCATAAAATGTGGCAATTGCTAACATGATTCAGACAGACTTAAGCTTCGATACGAGTGAGAAAATCTCATCGTATTCAACACCTTGAACTTGTTGAAAACCTTTCGCAACAAGTCGAGCTTAGTAGATAGTAACACTACTATCAGTGTCCGTCTTCCTCTTGAAGATCCATTTATTTAACATGGCTTGCTGATCATCGAGCAAGTCAATCAAAGTCCATACTTTGTTCTCATACATGGATCATATCTCAGATTTTATGGCCTCAAGCCATTTCGTGGAATCTGGGCTCATCATCGCTTCCTCATAGTTCGTAGGTTCATCATGGTCTAGTAACATGACTTCCAGAACAGGATTACCGTACCACTCTGGTGCGGATCTTACTCTGGAAGACCTACGAGGTTCTGTAGTAACTTAATCTGAAGTTTCATGATCATCATCATTAACTTCCTCACTAATTGGTGTAGTAGTCACAGGAACAGATTTCTGTGATGAACTAATTTCCAATAAGGGAGCAGGTACAGTTACCTCATCAAGTTCTACTTTCCTCCCACTCACTTCTTTCGAGAGAAACTTCTTCTCTAGAAAGGATCCATTCTTGTTAACGAATGTTTTTCCTTCGGATCTGTGATAGAAGGTGTACCCAACAGTTTCCTTTGGGTATTCTATGAAGACGCACTTCTCCGATTTGGGTTCGAGCTTATCAAGTTGAAAACCTTTTTCATATAAGCATCGCAACTCCAAACTTTAAGAAACGACAGCTTAGGTTTACTGCTAAACCATAGTTCATACGGTGTCGTCTCAACGGATTTAGATGGTGCCCTTTTAACGTGAATGCAGCTGTCTCTAATGCATAACCCCAAAACGATAATGGTAAATCAGTAAGAGACATCATAGATCGCACCATATCCAATAAAGTGCGGTTACGACGTTCGGACACACCATAACGTTGTGGTGTTCCAGGTGGCGTGAGGTGCGAAACTATTCCACATTGTTTTAATTGAAGACCAAACTCGTAACTCAAATATTCGTCTCCGCGATCAGATCGCAGAAACTTTATTTTCTTGTTACGATGATTTTTCCACTTCACTCTGAAATTCTTTGAACTTCAACTATTTCAGACTTATGTTTCATCAAGTAGATATACCCATATCTGCTCAAATCATCTTGTGAAGGTCAGAAAATAACGATACTTGCCACGAGCATCAACACTCATTGGATCGCATACATCGGTATGTATTATTTCCAATAAGTCAGTAGCTCGTTCCATTGTTCCGGAGAATGGAGTTTTAGTCATCTTGCCCAATAGGCACGGTTCGCAAGCATCAAATGATTCATAACCAAGTGATTCCGAAAATCCATCTTTATGGAGTTTCTTCATGCGCTTTACACCGATATGACCCAAACGGCAGTGCCACAAATAAGTTGCACTATCATTATTAACTTTGCATCTTTTGGCATCAATATTATGAATATGTGTATCACTACGATCGAGATCCAACAAACTATTTTCATTGGGTGTATGACCATCGAAGGTTTTATTCATGTAAACAGAACAACAATTATTCTCTGACTTTAAATGAATAACCGTATTGCAATAAACATGATCAAATCATATTCATGCTCAACGCAAACGCCAAATAACATTTATTTAGGTTTAACACTAATCCCGAAAGTATAGGGAGTGTGCGATGATGATCATATCAATCTTGGAACCACTTCCAACACACATCGTCACTTCACCCTCAACTAGTTTCTGTTTATTCTGTAACTCCTGTTTCGAGTTACTAATCTTAGCAACCGAACAAGTATCAAATACTCAGGGGTTACTATAAACACTAGTAAGGTACACATCAATAACCTGTATATCAAATATACCCTTGTTCACTTTGCCATCCTTCTTATCCACCAAATATTCAGGGCATTTCCGCTTCTAGTGACCATTTCCTTTGCAGTGTAATCACTCAGTTTCAGGCTTTGGTCCAGCTTTGGGCTTCTTCGCGGGAGTGACAACTTGCTTGTCATTCTACTTGAAGTTCCCTTTCTTTCCCTTTGCCCTTTTCTTGAAACTAGTGGTCTTGTCAATCATCAACACTTGATGCTCTTTCTTGATTTCTACCTTCGTTGATTTCAACATCACGAAGAGCTCGGAATCGTTTTCGTCATCCCTTGCATACTATAGTTCATCACAAAGTTCTACTAACTTGGTGATGGTGACTAGAGAATTCTGTCAATCACTATCTTATCTGGAAGATTAACTCCCACTTGATTCAAGCGATTGAAGTACTCAGACAATCTGAGCACATGCTCACTAGTTGAGCGATTCTCCTCCATCTTTTAGCTATAGAACTTGTTGGAGACTTCATATCTCTCAACTCGGGTATTTGCTTGAAATATTAACTTCAATTCCTGGAACATCTCATATGGTCCATGATGTTCAAAACATCTTTGAAGTCCCGATTCTAAGCCATAAAGCATGGTGCACAAAACTATCAAGTAGTCATCATATTGAGCTAGCCAAACGTTCATAACGTCTGCTTCTGCTCCTGCAATAGGTCTGTCACCTAGCGGTGCATTAAGGGCATAATTCTTCTGTGCATCAATGAGGATAAACCTCAGATCGCGGATCCAATCCGCATCATTGCTACTAACATTTTTCAACACAATTTTCTCTAGGAACATATCAAAATAAACATATGAAAGCAACAACGCAAGCTATTGATCTTACAACATAATTTGCAAAATACTACCAGGACTAAGTTCATGATAAATTTAAGTTCAATTAATCATATTACTTAAGAACTCCCACTTAGACAGACATCTCTCTAGTCATCTAAGTGATCACGTGATCCAAATCAACTAAACCATAACCGATCATCACGTGAGATGGAGTAGTTTTCAATGGTGAACATCACTATGTTGATCATATCTACTATATGATTCACGCTCGACCTTTCGGTCTCCGTGTTCCGAGGCCATATCTGCATATGCTAGGCTCGTCAAGTTTAACCTGAGTATTCCGCGTGTGCAAAACTGGCTTGCACCCGTTGTAGATGGACGTAGAGCTTATCACACCCGATCATCACGTGGTGTCTGGGCACGACGAACTTTGGCAACGGTGCATACTCAGGGAGAACACTTCTTGATAATTTTAGTGAGAGATCATCTTAAAATGCTACCGTCAATCAAAGCAAGATAAGATGCATAAAGGATAAACATCACATGCAATCAATATAAGTGATATGATATGGCCATCATCATCTTGTGCTTGTGATCTCCATCTTCGAAGCACCGTCGTGATCACCATCGTCACCGGCGCGACACCTTGATCTCCATCGTAGCATCGTTGTCGTTACGCCATCTATTGCTTCTACGACTATCGCTACCGCTTAGTGATAAAGTAAAGCAATTACAGGGCGTTTGCATTTCATACAATAAAGCGACAACCATATGGCTCCTGCCAGTTGCCGATAACTTCGGTTACAAAACATGATCATCTCATACAATAAAATATAGCATCACGTCTTGACCATATCACATCACAACATGCCCTGCAAAAACAAGTTAGACGTCCTCTACTTTGTTGTTGCAAATTTTACGTGGCTGCTACGGGCTTAGCAAGAACCGTTCTTACCTACGCATCAAAAACCACAACGATAGTTCGTCAAGTTGGTGCTGTTTTAACCTTCGCAAGGACCGGGCGTAGCCACACTCGATTCAGCTAAAGTGAGAGAGACAGACACCCGCCAGCCACCTTTAAGCACGAGTGCTCGTAACGGTGAAACCAGTCTCGCGTAAGCGTACGCGTAATGTCGGTCCGGGCCGCTTCATCTCACAATACCGCCGAACCAAAGTATGACATGCTGGTAAGCAGTATGACTTGTATCGCCCACAACTCACTTGTGTTCTACTCGTGCATATAACATCTACGCATAAAACCTAGGCTCGGATGCCACTGTTGGGGAACGTAGTAATTTCAAAAAAATTCCTACGCACACGCAAGATCATGGTGATGGCATAGCAACGAGAGGGGAGAGTGTTGTCCACGTACCCTCGTAGACCGGAAGCGGAAGCGTTATGACAACGCGGTTGATGTAGTCGTACGTCTTCACGATCCGACCGATCCAAGTACCGAACGTACGGCACCTCCGAGTTCAGCACACGTTCAGCTCGATGACGATCCCTGGGCTCCGATCCAGCAAAGCTTCGGGGATGAGTTCCGTCAGCACGACGGCGTGGTGACGATGATGATGTTCTACCGGCGCAGGGCTTCGCCTAAACTCCGCGACGATATGACCGAGGTGGAATATGGTGGAGGGGGGGCACCGCACATGGCTAAGGAACGATCCGTAGATCAGCTTGTGTGTCCTGGGGTGCCCCCTTGCCCCCGTATATAAAGGAGGGAGGGGGGAGGCCGGCCGGCCCTTGTGGGCGCACCAAGGAGGAGGAGTCCTCCTCCTAGTAGTAGGACTCCCCCTTTCCTACTCCTACTAGGAGGGGAAAGGAAGGGGGAGAGGGGGGAAGGAAAGAGGGGGGCGCCGCCCCCCCTCCTAGTCCAATTCGGACCAGAGGGAGAGGGGGCGCGCGGCCCACCCTGGCCGCCCCTCTCTCTTTCCACCAAGGCCCATGTGGCCCATTATCTCTCCCGGGGGGGGGGGGGTTCCGGTAACCCTCCGGCACTCCGGTTTTCTCCAAAAACGTCCGGAACACTTCCGGTGTCCGAATATAGTCGTCCAATATATCAATCTTTATGTCTCGACCATTTTGAGACTCCTCGTCATGTCCGTGATCACATCCGAGACTCCGAACAAACTTTGGTACATCAAAACTTACAAACTCATAATAAAACTGTCATCGTAACGTTAAGCGTGCGGACCCTACGGGTTCGAGAACTATATAGACATGACTTAGAACCATTCTCGGTCAATAACCAATAGCGGGACCTGGATGCCATTGGTTCCTACATATTCTACGAAGATCTTTATCGGTCAAACCGCATAACAACATACGTTGTTCCCTTTGTCATCGGTATGTTACTTCCCCGAGATTTGATCGTCGGTATCCAATACCTAGTTCAATCTCGTTACCGGCAAGTCTCTTTACTCGTTCTGTAACACATCATCTTATAACTAACTCATTAGTTACAATGCTTGCAAGGCTTAGGTGATGAGTATTACCGAGAGGGCCCATAGATACCTCTCCGACAATCGGAGTGACAAAACCTAATCTCGAAATACGCCAACCCAACATGTACCTTTGGAGACACCTGTAGTACTCCTTTATAATCACCCAGTTACGTTGTGACGTTTGGTAGTACCCAAAGTGTTCCTCCGATAAACGGGAGTTGCATAATCTCATAGTTACAGGAACATGTATAAGTCATGAAGAAAGCAATAGCAATATACTAAACGATCAAGTTCTAGGCTAACGGAATGGGTCATGTCAATCACATCATTCTCCTAATGATGTGATCCCATTAATCAAATGACAACACATGTCTATGGTTAGGAAACATAACCATCTTTGATCAACAAGCTAGTCAAGTATAGGCATACTAGTGACACTATGTTTGTCTATGTATTCACACATGTATTATGTTTCCGGTTAATACAATTCTAGCATGAATAATAAACATTTATCATGATATAAGGAAATAAATAATAACTTTATTATTGCCTCTAGGGCATATTTCCTTCAGTCTCCCACTTGCACTAGAGTCAATAATCTAGTTCACATCACCATGTGATTTAACACCAATATTCACATCTGTATGTGATTAATACCCATAGTTCACATCTTCATGTGACCAACACCCAAAGGGTTTACTAGAGTCAATAATCTAGTTCACATTGCTATGTGATTAACACCCAAAGAGTACAAAGGTATGATCATGTTTTGCTCGTGAGAGAAGCTTAGTCAACGGGTCTGTCATATTCAGAGCCGTATGTATTTCGCAAATATTCTATGTCCACAATGCTCTGCACGGAGCTACTCTAGCTAATTGCTCCCACTTTCAATATGTATCCAGATTGAGACTTAGAGTCATCTGGATTGGTGTAAAAGCTTGCATCGTTGTAACTTTTACGACGGGCTTTTTTATCACCTCCATAATTGAGAAACATCTCCTTAGTCCTCACTAAGGATATTCTTGACCCATGTCCAGTGATCTACTTATTAGATCAAAATTGTATTCCTTTGCCAAACACAGAGCAAGGTATACAATAGGTCTGGTTCACAGCATAGCATACTTTATAGAACCTATGACTGAGGCATAGGGAATGACTTTTCATTCTCTTTCTATTTTCTGCAATGGTCGGGTCTTGAGTCTTACTCAACTTCACACCTTGTAACACAGGCAAGAACTCCTTCTTTGACTGTTCCATTTTGAACTATTTCAAAAATTTATCAAGGTATGTACTCATTGAAAAATCTTATCAAGCGTCTTGATCTATCTATATAGATCTTGATGCTCAATGTGTAAGCAGCTTCACTGAGGTCTTGCTTTGAAAAATTCTTATTCAAGTATCCTTTCATGCTATCCAGAATTTCGATATCATTTCCAATCAACAATATGTCATCCACATATAAT
Source organism: Triticum aestivum (assembly GCF_018294505.1). Taxonomy (NCBI): domain Eukaryota; kingdom Viridiplantae; phylum Streptophyta; class Magnoliopsida; order Poales; family Poaceae; genus Triticum; species Triticum aestivum. The sequence goes on from NC_057795.1 coordinate 645,104,516, forward strand.
ATTAGAAATGCTATAGAGCTCCCACTCACTTTCTTGTAAATACAGGCTTCTTCAAAAGTCTGTATAAAACCATATGCTTTGATCAACTCATCAAAGCGTATATTCCAACTCCGAGATGCTTGCACCAGTCCATAGATGGATCGCTGGAGCTTGCACACTTTGTTAGCATCTTTAGGATTGACAAAAACTTTCTGGTTGCATCATATACAACTCTTCTTTAATAAATCCATTAAGGAATGCAGTTTTGACATCCATTTGCCAGATTTCATAAAATGTGGCAATTGCTAACATGATTCAGACAGACTTAAGCTTCGATAAGAGTGAGAAAATCTCATCGTATTCAACACCTTGAACTTGTTGAAAACCTTTCGCAACAAGTCGAGCTTAGTAGATAGTAACACTACTATCAGTGTCCGTCTTCCTCTTGAAGATCCATTTATTTAACATGGCTTGCTGATCATCGAGCAAGTCAATCAAAGTCCATACTTTGTTCTCATATATGGATCATATCTCAGATTTTATGGACTCAAGCCATTTCATGGAATCTGGGCTCATCATCGCTTCTTCATAGTTCGTAGGTTCGTCATGGTCTAGTAACATAACTTCCAGAACAGGATTACCGTACCACTCTGGTGCGGATCTTACTCTGTAAGACCTACGAGGTTCTGTAGTAACTTAATCTGAAGTTTCATGATCATCATCATTAACTTCCTCACTAATTGGTGTAGTAGTCACAGGAACAGATTTTTGTAATGAACTAATTTCCAATAAGGGAGCAGGTACAGTTACCTCATCAAGTTCTACTTTCCTCCCACTCACTTCTTTCAAGAGAAACTTCTTCTCTAGAAAGGATCCATTCTTGGCAACGAATGTTTTGCCTTCGGATCTGTGATAGAAGGTGTACCCAACAGTTTCCTTTGGGTATTCTATGAAGACGCACTTCTCCGATTTGGGTTCGAGCTTATCAAGTTGAGAACCTTTTTTCATATAAGCATCGCAACTCCAAACTTTAAGAAACGACTGCTTAGGTTTACTGCTAAACCATAGTTCATACGGTGTCGTCTCAACGGATTTAGATGGTGCCCTTTTAACGTGAATGCAGCTGTCTCTAATGCATAACCCCGAAACGATAATGGTAAATCAGTAAGAGACATCATAGATCGCACCATATCCAATAAAGTGCGGTTACGACGTTCGGACACACCATAACATTGTGGTGTTCCAGGTGGCGTGAGCTGTGAAACTATTCCACATTGTTTTAATTGAAGACCAAACTCGTAACTCAAATATTCATCTCCGCGATCAGATCGCAGAAACTTTATTTTCTTGTTACGATGATTTTTCCACTTCACTCTGAAATTCTTCAACTATTTTAGACTTATGTTTCATCAAGTAGATATACCCATATCTGCTCAAATCATCTATGAAGGTCAGAAAATAACGATACTTGCCATGAGCATCAACATTCATTGGATCGCATACATCGGTATGTATTATTTCCAATAAGTCAGTAGCTCGTTCCATTGTTCCGGAGAACGGAGTTTTAGTCATCTTGCCCAATAGGCACGGTTCGCAAGCATCAAATGATTCATAACCAAGTGATTCCGAAAATCCATCTTTATAGAGTTTCTTCATGCGTTTTACACCGATATGACCCAAATGGCAGTGCCACAAATAAGTTGCACTATCATTATTAACTTTGGCATCAATATTATGAATATATGTATCACTATGATCGAGATCCAACAAACTATTTTCATTGGGTGTATGACCATTGAAGGTTTTATTCATGTAAACAGAACAACAATTATTCTCTGACTTTAAATGAATAACCATATTGCAATAAACATGATCAAATCATATTCATGCTCAACGCAAACGCCAAATAACATTTATTTAGGTTTAACACTAATCCCGAAAGTATAGGGAGTGTACGATGATGATCATATCAATCTTGGAACCACTTCCAACACACATCATTACGTTGTGACGTTTGGTACACCCAAAGCACTCCTACGGTATCCGGGAGTTACACGATCTCACTGTCTAAGAAAAAGATACTTGACATTGGAAAAGCTCTAGCAAAACGAACTACACGATCTTGTGCTATGCTTAGGATTGGGTCTTGTCCATCACATCATTCTCCTAATGATGTGATCCCGTTATCAACGACATCTAATGTCCATAGTCAGGAAACCATGACTATCTGTTGATCAACGAGCTAGTCAACTAGAGGCTTACTAGGGACATATTATGGTCTATGTATTCACATGTGTATTACGATTTCCGGATAATACAATTATAGCATGAATAAAGACAATTATCATGAACAAGGAAATATAATAATAATCCTTTTATTATTGCCTCTAGGGCATATTTCCAACAGTTTCATCATAAGTATCGTGCATAGCAGAAGTGTCATCATCAATATGCGACATATCAGAATTCATAGCAGTAGCAGGTTTAGGTGTCGCAAGCTTACTCAAAACGGAAGGAGAATCTAGTGCAGAGCTAGATGGCAGTTCCTTACCTCCCCTCGTAGTTGAGGGAGAAATCTTAGTTCTTTCATCTTTCAAGTTCCTCATAGTGATCAGCAGGTATAAATCCCAAGTGACTCAAAGAATAGAGCTATGCTCCCCGGCAATGGCGCCATAAAATAGTCTTGATAACCCGCAAGTATAGGGGATCGCAACAGTTTTCGAGGGTAGAGTATTCAACCCAAATTTATTGATTCGACACAAGGGGAGCCAAAGAATATTCTCAAGTATTAGCAGTTGAGTTGTCAATTCAACCACACCTGGATAACTTAGTATCTGCAGCATAGTATTTAGTAGCAAAGTAGTATGATAGTAACGGTAACAGTGGCAAAAGTAACGATAGCAGTTTTGTAGTAATTGTAACAGTAGCAATGATAAAGTAAATAAGCAAAGCACAATATGTGAAAAGCTCGTAGGCATTGGATCAGTGATGGATAATTATGTCGGATGCGATTCCTCATGTAATAGTTATAACATAGGGTGAATCAGAACTAGCTCCAGTTCATCAATGTAATGTAGGCATGTATTCCAAATATAGTCATACGTGCTTATGGAAAATAACTTGCATGACATCTTTTGTCCTACCCTCCCGTGGCAGCGGGGTCCTAATGGAAATTAAGGGATATTAAGGCCACCTTTTAATAGAGTATCGGACCAAATCATTAGCACTTAGTGAATACATGAACTCCTCAAACTACGGTCATCACCGAGAAGTATCCCGATTATTGTCACTTCGGGGTTGTCGGATCATAACACATAATAGGTGACTTTAGACTTGCAAGATAGGATCAAGAACTCACATATATTCATGAAAACATAATAGGTTCAGATCTGAAATCATGGCACTCGGGCCCTAGTGACAAGCATTAAGCATAGCAAAGTCATAGCAACATCAATCTCAGAACATAGTGGATACTAGGGATCAAACCCTAACAAAACTAACTTGATTACATGGTAAATCTCATCCAATCCATCACCGTCCAACAAGCCTATGATGGAATTACTCACGCACGGTGGTGAGCATCATGAAATTGGTGATGGAGGATGGTTGATGATGACGACGGCGACGAATCCCCCTCTCCGGAGCCCCGAACGGACTCAAGATCAGCCTTCCCGAGAGAGATTAGGGCTTGGCGGCGGCTCCGTATCGTAAAACGCGATGAAACTTTCTCTCTAATTTTTTTCCTCCGTGAAAGCAAATATGTAGAGTTGGAGTTGAGGTCGGTGGACATCCGGGGGGCCCACGAGGCAGCGGGCGCGCCCAGGGGGAGGGACGTGCCCCCCACCCTCGTGGACAGGGTGTGGGCCCCCGGCCTTGATTCTTTCATCAGTATTTTTTATATTTTCCAAAAGTAATCTCTATGGATTTTCGGGTCATTCTGAGAACTTTTGTTTCTGCACAAAAATAACACCATGGCAATTCTGCTGAAAACAACGTCAGTCCGGGTTAGTTTTATCCAAATCATGCAAGTTAGAGTCCAAAACAAGGGCAAAAGTATTTGGAAAAGTAGATACGACGAAGACGTATCAGCCGTCGACCATTGAATCGATATGAGGAACCTGGCATCAAACCTCATCATCGCGTACGCACAATGAGAAACACTATCCTTGCTGCCCTGAGGAGTTGTCAGGAATCTACGTCGATGCTCCTTTCAATGCGTCCGAACAGACGAACTTGAGGAAAGTGGAGCCTGGAAACTGAATTAAAGAAGAAGTGGCATCATCCATCTGAGCTCTACCTACGCAGAGTCGAGGCACCAAAATTCACCTCCATGCACCGGCCGTCAGAGAGGCAAATCAACGGGCTCGTCGGCGGAGATTGAGGGAAGGAAGGTGTTACCCCAATCTCCTTCAGAGATGGGAAAGAAATATTATCCAAGATTACTGAAGTTTATTATTTTTAAGACCCACGTATTGAGTCCAGCTTTAACCCACGCCCCACATCAGAACTTGAGCTTCTCAACTTTTTTATGTGGAATGTTTTATTTTGGACCTCAACAGCCAGCAAATGTTTGTTGGGAGGCCTGACATTTGCAAAACATTACTCAAAAGCCCAAAGGGCAAGTTACATCATAGATTACAACAGAGGAGAGGTACATGCGCCAAGACACGACATCCTCCCTACTTACAAGGTCCTTAAATCTAAAGGTCCAAAGAGTGAAATCCGAAATGATGTTTCGAAGGGTAACTAGGGGTGAGTGTAGCTCATCGCGGAAGACATGAGCATTTCTGGAGTCCCAAAGCTTCCAGAGGATGGCGAGAGCAACGGTAGGCAAAATGTTGATGTCAAGGCCAACCGGTGTTGGCGTATCCCAAATGAGGTCGATGGAGAGAGGTGACTGAAGCCCCAAAAGGGACCACACCTGAGCCGCGCAAGGGCAAAGAATGACGAGGTGCGACGCATCCTCCAGTGTGAGACCACACTCCTCCAGTGTGAGACCACGCTGGGGGCATGAGGAGTTCGGAGAGATGGACTTGTGGAGAAGATTCGCCATCGTGCTCAGCTTGTCACGACAAAGGAGCCATCTGAAGATCTTAACCTTGATAGGAGCCATGGAGCTCCAAATGTACCTGGCATTGAGGTTGATCTCGTGGTTGGAGGAGAGCAACGAGTAGGCGCACCTCGAGGAGAACAAGGAGCCATGGGTGAGGAACCTGTCATCCGGTGCTTCGCTGGTGGTGACATCATGCAACAAAGACAAAACGGACGCAAGCTCAATAGAAGCAAGATAGGTTAGGCAATTCCTCATATCAGCGTGTAAACCATTAATCATGACATGACAGAGGGGAAAGTGGGGGAAAGTGGAGTGAGAGAAAATGTGGGGGTAAGCTTATGCTAGAGGAGTAGTAAGAGAAAATGAACCAGGACATTTGCAACCATTTTTGGAAAACACTAACAATCACCCGGCGGATCGCTTGACCGCATCCGCCGCGTGCTCCACTTGCCACATGCTTTCCCGAGGCACACACTCAATATATTCCCCTAGAACCAGAAGCATCGTGTGTTCGCTGTCGTGAAGTGCTTGCAACAAGTGAGGTTCTGCAAGAGGACCTATATTGCAAAAAGATTCTGCAAAAGAAAAATGTTGAGAAAAAAAATCCGCAACATGACCTCTGTTGCAGAAGTTTTCGCGAATGTTACATAAAGCTATGCGACATGACCTCTCTTGCAAAAGGTTGTACAATACAGTCATTATTGCAATTGTCAAGACGAGGTAGAACGAATGGCCGTCGAGCGGCGGATCTTTAAAAATGATCCGCCGGCTGACCCGTAGCGTGCCCCAATATTTTTATGGCAAATTCTTAGAACACATGACAATTTCTGTCAACAGAGGATTTTGCTGTGAAAATTGTCGGGTTGGCTTTGAAGATCCTTAAAAAAGACTTTTAAACTTTTTTTGTTGAAATTTGAACTGTTAAAACTTGTTGAATACAGAAGGACATGGGTGCGCGTGCGTACGGCATGTGGCGTCGCGCGATCTGGTGCGTGTGCGGTGCGGTTGGGGCCGCCGGTGGGTGGTCGCGATCCACGAAGGGCCCCCGTGGGGACCGGCTCGCATGGCGTTTGAAATTCGAACGTCCGTCGCCTTCTTCTTTCTAGCCGTTTGATTGATTGATGGTGGAGCGGCTGCATGCTGTTGCACGTACTGGAGCTGCAGCGTAGCATAGTTGCTTCTTTCACTAATGTCAAGCGAGATGAGTGACAGCGCGGCGTAGTGAGATGAGTTTGCCAGCATTATTTACCCAATAATGCTAAAGATACGGGCAATTCTAACGGACTTTTACAGGATGGTAACGTGGCCTAATCTAATTGCTCTCCCTCTGATTTTTAGGATGGGGCCGTCTCCCTTAATCAAAGTCCAATCAATCACACTCAGCGAGCCTGTAAATCCTCCGTAGAACGCCTGTACGTCTAGCATTACTCTTATTTACCATCCGCTTGACTAGCCTACACACTGCGTCAAAGCGTCCGTCACTGGTTTTTTTTTTGAGGCAACCGTCACTGTTTGTTGCATTGGGCTATGCCACGTTCGGCCTGGTCATGTCTCAGTTTTGGGCTCATCAACCCGTACCGAGCCCATGATAATCCATGCACGTCGGCTTCCGCTCAAAGGCCCAAAACCAGCGGAGCTGTCCGAACCGTAGCGCAGCATTCGCAGTTTCGCACCGGAGAATAAGATCTCACGCAACCCTAGCAGCTCCTAGCAACCACCCCGGCGCTGATCAGCTGCCGGCGCGCGCACCGCACGCACGATGCTGCGGCCGTTCCTCGCTGGCCGTCACCCTCGCCATCTCCTCTCCCGTCGCCACGAGTGCCGCCGCCTTGGCCGCCGCGCGGACACGATCCCGTCCCGGAGCTACATGTCGTCCGAGGACGAGACGACGGACAGCGACATCGATCGCTGCTTGGAGGCCAAGGTCGTATCACCTACCTCTGCTAACCGATACGGCCGCGCGTCCCATCTGTACCTGGTGCTCGACGACTGGAAGAAGGGCTTCAGCATCAACAAGCTGGACCTGCACGACGGCTCGGACGGCGGCGACTTGGCCCTGCGGCCTCCGGTCCACTGCCAATCAAGCGAACAAACTAAGCACTGGGGCTTCGCTGCCGTTGGCAGCAACATCATCGCCACCGGAAATCTAAGCTCCTCGGGGAGAGGTTGCGTCACCCTCGCTTACGACACCGAGACAGCGGGGCTGCCTATCATCTCTGATCTTCCGAAACCATTGCATCGTCATTGGATCCACGCCGCGGCTGCCGGGAACAAGCTGTACGCCTTCGTGGGCAACTTGGATGATCAGGAGGGTTCCTACAAAGGATGCATGCATCGCCTCGAAGATGTGCCTCAGCCGACGGACAGGGAGGCGTACTGCTGGGCAAAAAGAGACCACTGGTCATGGAGTAGCATCCCTTCTACACTCCCTTTCAACGTGTACCATATGTTGTCGATCGCAATGCATCCAGAGGGAGGAGGGCGCACACTGTTTGTATCCGTGGAGGGGGGTGGAGCCTCAGACCCCTGGAGCAAGGGCAAAGGCGATGGTTACTTGGACGTCTTCGGTGAGGACAACCCCTCCCGCACCTACTCCTACGACATCGAGAGCGGCAAGTGGACGGGGCATTGCGAGTGGAGTCTACCCTTTTTCGGCCAAGTCCACTACGACAAGGAGCTCGACGCATGGTTGGGCTCCACAAGGCGCATGGAGACCCAGATGGCTACATCTCCTCCTGCGACGTCATTTGTCCCAACGAGAGCCCCGCGCAGCCTGCCTGGAAGTTATGAGCGGAGAGGTTGTTCGATCCTCATGCGGAGGCCATGAGGCTATACAGGGATAGGCCCATCCCAGCTAGTCTTGTGTACATGGGTGACAGTACCTATTGTCTCGTCGAGGTTGTGCCTCAAGAAAGATTTAAGCGGAGGCGATGCAACAGCACCGGTAGCAAGTGCATGATCCGTTTGTCGATGTTTCAACTCAAGTACGGCAAAAACGGCGAGCTCAGAACCACCGCGCACAGGCCTAACCGCTCCTACCTCTTTCCCAAATATAATGAGGGTTTTCAGGTGCATGCATTCTGGATGTGATGGAGGTTGTATGGCACCATGTGTTGGATGCATGGCGCATGGTTAAAATTAATTTGAATCTCCCGTGAATTGCTACAATATTTATGAGGTTGTCTGGTGGGTGCTTGTTAAATGCTTAATTTTTCGGATCATTACATGTGTTCTAGCTAGACACACTTTAAGTTGGACTATACGAACTTTAAGTTGGATTACATGAATTTTTGGTGTCTGGGAAGAAGTGAAACTTGTATGATCTGTTTCAATGTTCTGAGAAATAATTATCTTGCAATTAACAAACACTAGGGGCGTAAATGCACCTGCGCCGCTTAGGTTGTAACTGTTTTGTCTAGTGTGCTTCCATGCCCCCCCCCCCCCCCCCCGCCCTGAATTTTCGGTTGTGGTGCATGAGTAAAGCTCTGGATTTCATCCTCTCTATTTTGGGTGATTTCTAAAATCGAGCTTCGTTGTGCAAATATGGCATGCGGCCATGCTCCGAGTCCAATGCATTTTGAGGCGGAGGCCATCTTCATTTTTTGGAGAATCAGATCTCCAAATCTAGATGAATAATGGTGAGTTGGTCGTGGCATCATAACATTAAACTATAAAGCAGAAAAGATAGCTAATAAAAAGAAAAATTAGACAATACAGGTTGTGAAGAGGCGATCTCTCGTGATATGAAAACCCAGTGTTGATTCAACTTCAGTACATGCACCACAAACAATTATGGTTCTTCCATGTGACAACTGATTGCTCCATGATTCTAAGACTTCTTGGAACCAGAATGATTTGCCGAACTTTTGTACACGGAGAAGTGAATAAAACACCGATAGCAATGCTAAATAGGAGAATTTTATCCTACCGCCAATACTTTGGTATTGTACTAACTTTATGGGTCAAGATTGATCACATACTTGAGAATATCCAATAAACACACCTTTGTGAGCCAGTTTAGCTGCTCATCACAATTACCTAATCTAGTAAGAAACAAATGAAAATAATTTAGAGTGTAGAGTATCCTTTAATAATTAAGGTTCATGGTAACCCAGGAATGTCACATGAGTTAGAAGTTTAACATGAAGCACAATGACCAGCATGCATTTTTTAAACAGATGAATCAAGTCTGACACACTAATAGGGTTACAACATAACTCAGTTGTCAACTTTCATTTGTGTGGACAAAAGGATATCCCCTTTTTTGATCCAGTGGTCTTCACACCAGTTATATACCGTAGCTACAAACACTACTTTTGAGTCGAAATAGGCACATTCTTGAGACACCCGAGCTTATCCGACACCAATTTGTATAGCAACTAATCAAACACCCTTCTCCTTAGATGGTGGGGGGATTCCATTCTTCCAAATAAACTCTATAGCTAACCAATGGATGTATGAGGACCGAGGGGCCCGCTCCACCAATGCGTGCTTTAAAATTTTAAAAATTATTGCAAAAAATACAATAAAAATGAAATGCAGACAAACCGTATCAATCCACCGATGTTAGAGAATACAGAGTAGATCCCCAAAAAAATATTGTAATCATTCATTTGACATAAGAACTTAACCCCGAACACATTCATAATGAGCTCCTCAATCACTTGCAGAATTGAACATCTCTACTCCTAAAGGGGGAGTTGATAGTATCGCCTCACTTTCAACCAACCCAATATTTTGCCTGCGAGCATCTTACAAGAGACATTTCGCTCGAGCGCAAGCAATTTGGGCCCGCCCATTTGACGCTTGCATTAACTAAATCAAATAGGCACTTTCCCAAAACAATGACATGCATTAACTCATCAAATCTTAAGAAAAGCTGAATCAAATCATGCATTAATTCATTCAAATCAATCAACACTTTCGCAAAACAACGTCATGCATTAACTCATTCAAATCAAATCTTAAGAAAATATCAATCGAATCGGCACTTCATAAAAACAACATCATGCATTAACTCATTCAAATCAAATCTTAAGAAAATCTCAACTAAATCCAAACTTTCCTTGCCTTCCACTCCTCATACCCAAATGAAATGAAATCTTGCCAAAACAATCAACTATAATCAAAGTTCGCAGGCCCATTTGACGCCTGCATGCATTTTTTAAATTTTGTATGTTTCATTTTTGGTTTCTTTTTTATGTTTTATTTTTTATCGCTAACATATTATTTTGAGCTCGGCATCTCTACTGTTAAAAGGGCAATACGTAGGTCGGTTCTTCCTTTGTTACTACCCACACCATCGATCGACAGGACCCCCTCGACCCCCCTCCCATGGATTTTCTTTTTGCCGATCTCCACCACTGATTTTCCTTCACCAACCCACCAATTTTTTTTACTCAACAAACTTTCCATGCCCAAAAAACCTAAACTTCCGTATATTCGAGCAGCGAGCCACTCACCCCCTCCTTGTGCGAGCCACTCCTCTTCCCAATTACCCTCGCACCTACTATGGTCCATTGCGTCGCTGCCGCATGGTTGCTCTTCGACCAGCCGCGCCTCCTGCCGCTCCGACCCCCACTTACCTCCCAGCACGCTGCCCTCGGGCCACTCTTTCCCGCTCTCCTTCCTCGCTTTCCCTGCAGCCGCCACCTTGGGGTTGGCAAACTCAGCGGTCGTGGGGCGGGACTCAGAAGCCACATCGACTTGGGCGTGCGGCGGCGATGACTTGGGTCGAGCGAATGCAACATGGGATGTTCGCCACGATGCACGGCCACAAAACGAAGATGGAGGGTCGTGCACCTGCTGGTGCGAATGCTCGCAAGAAATTGGTGTTGGGGAACGTAGCAGAAATTCAAATTTTTTTACGCATCACCAAGATCAATCTATGGAGATTCTAGCAACAAGAGAGGGAGAGGATGAGCATCTTCATACCTTTGAAGATCGCTAAGCGGAAGCGTTACAAGAACGTGGATGATGGAGTCGTACTCGCGGCGATTCAAATCGCGGAAGATCCAATCTAGCACCAAACGGACGGTGCCTCCGCGTTCAACACTCGTACAGCCCCGGGACGTCTCGTCCTTCTTGATCCAGTAAGGGGAGAGGAGAAGTTGAGGGAGAACTCTGATAGCACGACGGCGTGGTGGTAGTGGAGCTCATGGTTCTCCAGCAGGGCTTCGCCAAGCACTACGGAGGAGGAGGAGGTGTTGGAGGATGGAGAGGGCTGCGCCAGGGGAAGGGTGTGGCTGCCCTCCCACCCCCTCACTATATATAGGGGGAAGGGAATAGGGGGCCGGCCCCTCTAGATGGATCTAGAGGAGGGGGCGGCGGCCAGGGGAAACCCTAGATGGGTTTGGGCGCCCCCAAGCCGGGGGGAAGGCTGCCCTAGGGGTGGCGCCCCTGAAGGAAATATGCCCTAGAGGCAATAATAAAGTTATTATTTATTTCCTTATTTCATGATAAATGTTTATTATTCATGCTAGAATTGTATTAACCGGAAACATAATACATGTGTGAATACATAGACAAACATAGTGTCACTAGTATGCCTCTACTTGACTAGCTCGTGAATCGAAGATGGTTAAGTTTCCTAGCCATAGACATGAGTTGTCATTTGATTAACGGGATCACATCATTAAGAGAATGATGTGATTGACATGACCCATTCCGTTAGCCTAGCACTTGATCGTTTAGTATGTTGCTATTGCTTTCTTCATGACTTATACATGTTCCTGTAACTATGAGATTATGCAACTCCCGTTTGCTGGAGGAACACTTTGGGTGCTACCAAACGTCACAACATAACTGGGTGATTATAAAGGAGTACTACAGGTGTCTCCAAAGGTACATGTTGGATTGGCGTATTTCGAGATTAGGTTTTGTCACTCCGATTATCGGAGAGGTATCTCTGGGCCCTCTCGGTAATGCACATCACTATAAGCCTTGCAAGCAATGTAGCTAATGAGTTAGTTACAGAATGATGCATTACGTAATGAGTAAAGAGACTTGCCGGTAACGAGATTGAACTAGGTATTGGATACCGACGATCGAATCTCGGGCAAGTAACATACCGATGACAAAGGGAACAACGTATGTTGTTATGCGGTTTGACCAATAAAGATCTCCGTAGAATATGTAGGAGCCAATATGAGCATCCAGGTTCCGCTATTGGTTATTGACCGAGAATAGTTCTAGGTCATGTCTACATAGTTCTCGGACCCGTAGGGTCCGCACGCTTAAGGTTTCGATGACAGTTATATTATGAGTTTATGAGTTTTGATGTACCGAAGGAGTTCGGAGTCCCGGATGAGATTGGGGACATGACGAGGAGTCTTGAAATGGTCGAGACGTAAAGATCGATATATTGGACGACTATATTCGGAGTTCGGAAAGGTTCCGAGTGATTCGGGTATTTTTCGGAGTACCGGAGAGTTACGGGAATTCGCCGAGGAGTATATGGGCCTTATTGGGAATAGAGGAGAGAGGCCAAAAGGAAGGAGGCCTGCGCCCCCCCTCTGGTCCTAATTGGACAAGGGGGCCGACCCCCTTTTCCTTCTTCCTCTCCTCCTCTTTTCTTCTCTAACAAGGAAAGGAGGAGTCCTACTCCCAGTGGGAGTAGGACTCCCCCCTTGGTGCGCGTCCTCCATAGGCCGGACGCCTCCCCCCTTGCTCCTATATATATGGGGGCAAGGGGGCACCCCAAAGACACAACAACAATTGATCCTTGAGATCTATTAGCCGTGTGCGGTGCCCCCCTCCACCATAGTCCTCCTCGATAATATTGTAGCGGTGCTTAGGCGAAGCCCTGCGACGGTAGAACATCAAGATCGTCACCACGCCGTCGTGCTGACGGAACTCTCCCTCGACACTCGGCTGGATCGGAGTTCAAGGGACGTCATCGAGCTGAACGTGTGCTAGAACTCGGAGGTGCCGTAGTTTCGTTGCTTGATCGGTCGGACCGTGAAGACGTACGACTACATCAACCGCGTTGTTCTAACGCTTCCGCTTTCGGTCTACAAGGGTATGTAGATTACACTCTCCTCTCTCGTTGCTATGCATCACCATGATCTTGCGTGTGCGTAGGAAATTTTTTAAATTACTACGTTCCCCAACAGTGGCATCCAAGCCTGGTTTTATGCGTAGATGTCATATGCACGAGTAGAACACAAGTGAGTTTTGGGCGATACAAGTCATACTGCTTACCAGCATGTCATACTTTGGTTCGGCGGTACTGTGAGATGAAGCGGCCCGAACCGATATTACGCGTACGCTTACGCGAGACTGGTTTCACCGTTACGAGCACTCGTGCTTAAAGGTGGCTGGCGGGTGTCTGTCTCTCTCACTTTAGCTGAATCGAGTGTGGCTACGCCCGGTCCTTGCGAAGGTTAAAACAACACTAACTTGACGAACTATCGTTGTAGGATGCGTAGGTAAGAACGGTTCTTGCTAAGCCCGTAGCAGCCACGTAAAATTTGCAACAACAAAGTAGAGGACGTCTAACTTGTTTTTGCAGGGCATGTTGTGATGTGATATGGTCAAGACGTGATGCTATATTTTATTGTATGAGATGATCATGTTTTGTAACCGAAGTTATCGGCAACTGGCAGGAGCCATATGGTTGTCGCTTTATTGTATGAAATGCAAATGCCCTGTAATTGCTTTACTTTATCACTAAGCGGTAGTGATAGTCGTAGAAGCAATAGATGGTGTAACGACAACGATGCTACGATGGAGATCATGGTGTCGCGCCGGTGACGATGGTGATCACGACGGTGCTTCGAAGATGAAGATCACAAGCACAAGATGATGATGGCCATATCATATCACTTATATTGATCCCATGTGATGCTTATCCTTTATGCATCTTATCTTGCTTTGATTGATGGTAGCATTATAAGATGATCTCTCACTACATATCAAGAAGTGTTCTCCCTGAGTATGCACCGTTGCTAAAGTTCTTCGTGCTGAGACACCACGTGATGATCGGGTGTGATAGGCTCTACGCTCAAATACAACGGGTGCAAAACAGTTGCGCACGCGGAATACTTAGGTTAAACTTGACGAGCCTAGCATATAACAGATATGGCCTCGGAACACGGATACCGAAAGGTCGAGCGTGAATCATATAGTAGATATGATCAACATATTGATGTTCACCGTTGAAACTACTCCATCTCACGTGACGATCGGACATGGTGTAGTTGATATGGATCACGTAATCACTTAGAGGACTAGAGGGATGTCTATCTAAGTGAGAGTTCTTGATTAATATGATTAATTGAACTTAAATTTATCATGAACTTAGTCCTGGTAGTATTTTGCAAATTATGTTGTAGATCAATAGCTTGCGTTGTTGCTTTCATATGTTTATTTTGATATGTTCCTAGAGAAAATTGTATTGAAAGATGTTAGTAGCAATGATACGGATTGGATCCGTGATCTGAGGTTTATCCTCATTGCTACACAGAAGAATTATGTCCTTGATGCACCGCTAGGTGACAGACCTATTGCAGGAGCAGATGCAAACGTTATGAATGTTTGGCTAGCTCAATATGATGACTACTTGATAGTTTTGTGCACCATGCTTTATGACTTAGAATCGGGACTTCAAAGATGTTTTGAACGTCATGGACCATATGAGATGTTCCAGGAATTGAAGTTAATATTTCAAGCAAATACCCGAGTTGAGAGATATGAAGTCTTCAACAAGTTCTATAGCTAAAAGATGGAGGAGAATCGCTCAACTAGTGAGCATGTGCTCAGATTGTCTGGGTACTACAATCGCTTGAATCAAGTGGGAGTTAATCTTCCAGATAAAATAGTGATTGACAGAATTCTCTAGTCACCATCACCAAGTTAGTAAAACTTCGTGATGAACTATAATATGCAAGGGATGACGAAAGTGATTCCCAAGCTCTTCGTGATGTTGAAATCGACGAAGGTAGAAATCAAGAAAGAGCATCAAGTGTTGATGATTGACAAGATCACTAGTTTCAAGAAAAGGGCAAAGGGAAAGAAAGAGAAACTTCAAGTAGAATGGCAAACAAGTTGTCACTCCCGTGAAAAAGCCCAAAGCTGGACGTAAGCCTGAAACTGAGTGCTTCTACTGCAAAGGAAATGGTCACTGGAAGTGGAACTACTCCAAATATTTGGTGGATAAGAAGGATGGCAAAGTGAACAAGGGTATATTTGATATACAGGTTATTGATGTGTGCCTTAGTAGTGTTTATAGTAGCCCCTGAGTATTTGATACTTGTTCGGTTACTAAGATTAGTAACTTGAAACAGGAGTTACAGAATAAACAGAGACTAGTTGAAGGGGAAGTGACGATGAGTGTTGGAAGTAGTTCCAAGATTGATATGATCATCATTGCACACTCCCTATACTTTCGGGACTAGCGTTAAACCTAAATAAATGTTATTTGGCATTTCCGTTGAGCATGAACATGATTTGATCGTGTTTATTGCGATATGGTTATTCATTTAAAGTTAGAGAATAATTGTTATTCTGTTTACATGAATAAGACCTTCGATGGTTACACACCCAATGAAAATAGTTTGTTGGATCTCGATCATAGTGATACACATATTCATAATATTGATGCCAAAAGATGCAAAGTTAATAATGATAGTGCAACTTATTTGTGGCACTGTCGTTTAGGTCATATCGGTGTAAAACGCATGAAGAAACTCCATACTGATGGGCTTTTGGAATCACTTGATTATGAATCACTTGGTACTTGCGAACCGTGCCTCATGGGCAAGATGACTAAAATGCCGTTCTCCGGAACTATGGAGCGAGCAACTGATTTGTTGGAAATCATACATACTGATATTTGTGGTCCAATGAATGTTGAGGCTCGCGGCGGGTATCGTTATTTTCTCACATTCATAGATGATTTGAGCAGATATTGGTATATCTACTTGATGAAACATGAGTTTGAAATAATTGAAAGGTTCAAAGAATTTTAGAGTGAAGTGGAAAAATCATCGTAACAAGAAAATAAAGTTTCTATGATCTGATCGCGGAGACGAATATTTGAGTTACGAGTTTGGTCTTCAATTAAAACAATATGGAATAGTTTCACAGCTCACGCTACCTGGAACACCACAATGTTATGGTGTGTCCGAACGTCGTAACCGTACTTTATTGGATATGGTGCGATCTATGATGTCTCTTATCGGTTTTACCACTATCGTTTTGGGGTTGTACATTAGAGACAACTGCATTCACGTTTAAAAGGGCACCATCTAAATCCATTGAGACGACACCGTATGAACTATGGTTTAGCAGTAAACCTAAGCTGTCGTTTCTTAAAGTTTGGAGTTGCGATGCTTATATGAAAAAAAGTTTCAACCTGATAAGCTCAAACCCAAATCGGAGAAGTGCGTCTTCATAGAATACCCAAAGTTAACTATTGGGTACACCTTCTATCACAGATCCGAAGGCAAGTTATTCATTGCTAAGAATGGATCCTTTTTAGAGAAGGAGTTTCTCTCGAAAGAAGTGAGTGGGAGGAAAGCAGAACTTGATAAGGTAACTGTACCTTCTCCCGAATTGGAAAATAGTTCATCACTGAAATCAGTTCCAGTGATTCCTACACCAATTAGTGAGGAAGCTAATGATATTGATCATGAAACTTCAGATCAAATTTCTATTGAATTCAGACAAATCACACATGGTTTAAACCTATACTATCTCTATCTTCTTATCTTTACATTTAACATAATTATACTCCTAACATCCGTAAAAAAAAAGAGCCCTCTCCACATGGTATGTTTGTTGTTCGTAGCAACTGCATGTTACAGTAAGCTAGATTTGTCTTGAAATGTGAGTTTGTGAGACATGGGTCATCCACTCAACTTCATTCTCCCTTTAATAATATGTGAAGAAATATTAAACAAGACCACATACTGTCAGCCACATTTGACAAGCTTGTGACAGAAATGAGGTGTGTTGTGCACCACTACCACGAATTTAGAGTTGTGACGCTAGCCTACGCACCGAACTGAATGACCTGCCTTCTTGAATTTGTGTGTTATTATCGACTTCTTTTGGGGTTTATTCCCGGTTTGTATGGCTGTAATAAGCTTCTGGTGGTGTGAATACTAGATGCAGAGGCCGGCCAATGTATATTGTGGAAAATCACTGAAAATATCATTTCCAAAAAGACAAAATGAAGAAATGGAATCAGCGCAGTGACATGGAAGACATTATTGTTTGCACATATATTTCAATTTTTTTTTGCGAGAGACATATATTCAAGTTTAATGACAAGTACGGCTACTTAATCAGATACTTGTATTTTTTTACAAACACTTCACAATATGATTTTTTATTTGACAATATCAAAGCATCACTTTTGTTTTAGGGAACATGACACATTTTACACTTTTGTTAGCAGAAGTATTACCGTGTACCTGTTATGTAATACACACTAGCAAAAACCCGGTTAATTGGTTTGCATAGCGAATCAACGATTTATTCATCTGCTCAGCAAGATCAACGGAGATTGTAATGTTCAGATTGCTTCTATTCTCCAGTATCTGTTGGAGACCCTGCTTACTCTAAGATGGTGATATCACACCTTACACTGAAAGCATCGTCTTTCAGGTAGCCGGATCCCTCCAAGACGCTCCTCTCGATGAGCTTCCCACCATGTCCTCGCCCATGGGAGAATTCGCGTGGTGAACTGCTAGCCCTACTGCACACTGGCACCGGGTTTCTGTCCTGGCCGAGCAAATTGATCTCGTACCGCGCTTTGACAGCGCCTTCATCATCATCACAGGTGTAATTACACATGATGACGATGGATATCCAGCCGGCGTCCTCTGAGGTTTGGCCGTCGGGGTAGTATTGCATACTCCAGTGACGGCCTCCGATGACGAACACCATGGACGTGACGCATCTGCCATTACCGAGCCCTTTGGTTTGGGAGTAGCCGTCTATCTTGAGAACGTGTGATCCGGATACGGCGGTGGCCTGGTCGATGATGATCTGCACGAGGGAAGGGCAGCTTGTCTTAAGGTGCTGAAAGTCATCGCTCGCCATGACGGCCTCAAGGTTGCCCGGAATCCGACTGAGGAAGTTGAAGCACGCCTCCTTGAGGCCACAACAGCCATGCTGCTCGGCTAGTGTCAGGGTGGTCGCCACCGTGCTCTTGTCAATGTTGCCGCACAACATGTCCTCCCAGATCAACTTTAGCCTTTCGAGATTATACCTATCTGCCGCCACGAGCAGGTGCTGGGCCATCTCCACCTTCTCGCCGCCGTCAATTTTGGGCAGTGAATCTGTGTAGATGAACTCGAGCATGGCCTCGAAGACTCTCGGCTCCATGTCGTCGACCTGCACCTTGCCCGCAGCTTTCTCCGACATTGGGCCGAAGAGCTCTGCCATGAAGACCGAGGAACAAGCGGCGAGCATGTACCTATGCGCCGTGAAGAGCTCGCTGCTGACATCGAACGTCACGTCCCCTCCCCGTTCGCTCCTCAGGAGGGCGAGGAGCTGCCGCTGCAGGTCGGACGGCGGGACGACGACAGGCCGGGGGGCGTCGGCGGGCTTTGCACAGATCCTGTGGACGACAACATCGTACTTAAGCCTGAAACGATCATCTCTTAGGTATCTCTTCAATTCATGTCCGGCGATCAACCGGGGAAGGCCGTACTGGTCTTTGGAAGCGTAGGGTTTGATCTTGGAGCGGTTTCTGCTGTACGACGGCACCGGCTCCCCGTCCTGGTCGAGCAAGCTGACGCTGAACTGCGCCATGACCATCTCGCCGTCGATGTTGGTGCCACCGAGAAGCTGCAGAAACACGGAGACCCAGCCGGCGTTGGCCGAACCCTTGCGGCCGTCGGGGTAGATCTTCACGCACCAGTTGTAGCCCCCGGCGTCGAACTTGGCGGTGTGTAAACGGGTGTTGAGCCAGGGCTCGACGACGAAAGAGACGATCGAGGGCTTGTCGTACCACGCCACAATGCACGACGCAGTCTGCCATGGCATTGGCGTGCCGGTGGCGGCGGCGACATTGGCGTCACCATCCACCGAAGAAGGAGACGCTGGACGTGACATAGCGCCACAAGATACAGAGGAGACCCCGATGCCGAGCTAGAAGATGAAGACCTACCCTTCCATGGATGCCACTCCAATTAAAAATCACGCATTGGAATCAGGAGTGTCTGTTAGCTGTTAGGCAAGATATACACGTACGTATGGTATAGGTTACAACTAAATCACGATAAACATGGAAAAAAATTACAGAATTAATTTGTTCCCATAAGGTCAGCCATAATTATACGATCGTAATTGGCTGGGCATTCCTGATTCTACCACGTGCGAAAGATAAAGGACGCGAATATCCTGTGAACGTTCGCTGGGCGAGCAAAATTGACAGCGAACGCCCGAGTTGCCATGCAGAACGTTTCTCAAACCTGCGGACATTTTTTGCAATTTGTGAACAATTTTTGAATTCATGAACATAATTTTAAAATTTGCATTTAATTTTTTTTAATATTTTTCAAACTCATGACCATTTTTTGAATTCGAGAATTTTATTTTATTTGAAATTCATGAATAATTTTTTAATCCATAATTTTTTAATTAATCAATATATTTTCAAACTCATGAATATGCTTCGAATTCGTGATCATTTTTTTGAATTTGTGAACAGTTTCTAAAATTACTGGACATTGTTTTAAATTCACGACATTTTTGCTGGGCTGGCGTCTCACCACGCGCCAAATAGGAGGTCCAGGTAGGCCTCTCACACCTAACCGTTATATTTTTTTAACCCATACACACGTCGGCTTCCACTCAAAGGCCCAAAAGCAACAGAGTGGTCCTTGATCCGTAACGCAATATTCGCAGTTTCGCACCGGAGAACAGAACGCATTGCAAGTTTGCAACAAACCCTAGCAGCTCCTAGCAACGTCCCCCGCGTTAGCACCGGCCACGATGCTGCGATCTTTCCTTGCTCTCCGCCACCCTCGCACTCTCCTCTCCCGTCGCCACGAGCGCCGCCGTCTCGGCCGCAGCGCGGATGCGATCCCGTCCCCATCCCGGAGCTACATGTCGTCGGAGTACGAGACGACGGCCACCGAAGCCGATTGCGCGGCGGCCAAACCATTACCACCTGCCTCTGCTAACCGCCATGGCCGCACATCACCCAACCACAGGCGGCAGCATCTGTACCTGGTTCTCGGCGACCGGAAGAAGGGCTTCAGCATCCACAAGCTGGACGGCGGCGACTTGGCCATGCGGCCTCCGGTCCACGGCCAATCGAGCGAACAAACTAATTACTGGAGCTTCGCTGCCCTTGGCAGCAACATCATCGCCACGGGAAAACTAAGGTACTACTCGGAAAAAGATTGTGTCACCCTCGTGTATGACACCGAGACGTCGGGGCTTTCTATCCTCCCTGATATTCCAAAGACGCTGCGTGCACATTGGCTCCATACGGCGGCAGCCGGGAACAAGCTGTACACCTCCACGGGCAACTTGGACGGTAATGAGAGCTACTACAAAGGATGCATGAATCGCCTCGAAGATGCGCCTCCACCGACGGACACGGCGGCGCACCGGTGGGGGAACATCGACCACTGGTCTTGGAGCAGCATACCATGGACACTCCCTCTCGACGTGTTTCAAATGCAGTCGATCGCAGTGCACCCGGCGGAAAGAGGGCACACACTGTTTGTATCGATTGAGGGGGGTCGAGACTCAGACCCCTGGGGCGAGGGGGATGGTGACTCGGACCCCTTGGGCCAGGGCAGCCCCTCCCGCACCTACTCCTATGACATCGAGAGCGGCAAGTGGAGGGGCCATGGCAAGTGGGGTCTACCCTTTTTTGGCCAAGTCCACTTCGACAAGGAGCTCGACGCGTGGGTTGGGCTACACAGGGCACATGAATACCCAGATGGCTACATCTGGTCCTGCGACGTCATCTCTCCCACTGAGAGCCACACAAAGCCGGCCTGGAAGCTATGCAAGGAGATGATGTTCGACCCTGATGCAGCCATGAGGCTATATATGGATAGGCACATCCCGGTAGTCTTGTGTACATGGGTGACAGTAGCTACTGTCTCGTCGAGGTCTTGCCGCAAGAAAGATTCAACGGGAGGCACTGCACTAGCAGTGGCAGCAAGTGATGATCCGTTTGTCCACATTCCGACTCAAGTACGGCAAGAACGGCGAGCTCAGAACCATTGCCCACAAGCCTAACCGCTCCTTCCTCTTTTCCAAATATAATGAGGATTTTCAGGTGTGGGCATTTTACGAGGTTGTTTGGCTGGTGCTTGTTAAATGCTTAAATTTCCAAATCATTACATATGTTCTAGCTATACACTTAAAGTTGGACTACACAAATTTGTGGTGTCTCAAAAGCTGTCAAACTTGTATGATCTGTTTCGATTTTTGATAAATTGTTAATTGCAATTAACAAAACTAGAAGTGTAAGTGCGCTTCACTGCATTGCTTACACTGTGACCGCGGGAATTTTTGGTCGCGGTGCACGAGTAAAGCGCTGGGTTTCATTCTCTATTTTGGGTGGTTCGTAAAAGTGAGCTTCATTGTGTAAATATGGCATGTGTTGAGTCCGACGTATTTTTGAGGTGGAGGTCGTGGCAGAACAACATTAATCTACAAAACAGAAAAGATAAAAAAAATCTAGACAATACAGGTTGTAAAAAGGTGATCTTTCATGACACGAGAACCTAATGTTGATTCAAATTCAGTACATGCACCCCAAACAATTATCGTTCTTCCTTGTGATAGTCGATTGCTCCATGAGTCCAAGACTTCTTGGAACCAGAATGATTAGCTGAACTATTGTACACGAAGAAGGGAATGAAGCAATGCTCAATAGGAGCATTTTATCCTATAGCCAATACTTCGACATTGTACTAACTTTATGGGTCAAGATTGATCACATATTTGGCAATATCCAATAAACACCTATGTGAGCCATTTCAGCTGCCCATGACAATTAACCAATATGACAAGAAGCAAACGGAAATAATTTGGAATGTAGATTATCCTTTAATAGTTAAGGTTAAATGGTAATCCAAGATTATTACATGAGTTACAAGTTTCACATGAAGCATAATGATTAGCATGCAATTTTATTAAGATTACTTACAACAGAACTCAGTTGTCCACAATTCTAAGCCTACATTTATCTTATTATGAAAGAAAAGTTCCATTTGTATGGTCAAAGAGGATATCCCCATTTTTTCATCCACTGGTCTTCAGAGAAGTTCTATATCATAGGTACATACACTACTTTTGAGTAGAAAGTCACTCGCATTCTTGAGACACCCGAGCTTATCCGACACCAATTTGTATATCAAGTTATCAACTGATCAAACATCTTTCTCCTTAGTTGGTGGATGAACTGCACTCTTCCCAATAAACTCTATAGCTAACCAAGAACTTCAATGGATTTGTGAGGATTGAGGGATTCGCTCCACCAATGCGAGCATTAATATTTTAAAATTGTTGCAAAAAATCTGATAGAAACGAAATGCAGATAAACCATATCGATTCAGCCCTGTAAGAGCCGGGCGCCTCTAGTGTTCCCGCTCCCTTCTTCGAAGAGCTGGGCAATTCTCGCTGGTGCATGAGCGCTGGAGGGTAGTGTCACGATCAGGGCACTAGTGCATAAACTGAATCTATCAAGGACCATGGCCGGATCTCTCTCATAGACCGTGGGATGATAGTGATTAAGGTGAGGGTCTTTTATGCAAAAATGTATAATGGAACAAGAATATCATCTTCCTTTATTAGTAAAGTATAGATTCAGTTTCACTTTACTAAAGTGTGTTTGTCTTTTCGTTAGAATCATCTATCTCTTCTGTTACTTAGTCATCATGCTAGCCTCAGTTCTGCTATTGTTATTTCAGTTCTGATTACTTGTTTTCTTAAGTTTCTAGACGCATAGCTTAAGTTATTCTTCACTACTAGCTCAAATATTTCTTCATATTGTTTCGTATTGTTCCTGTTCACTCTCTTTTTCTTTGAAGAATTAATTTTTTTTGAAGAATTGTCATAATCTCCCATTCATCCCCTTGGTCGATTAACTTGATCTTACAACATTAATGAAATGTTGTTATGTAACAGTTTGCTAGTAACATGGCATTTATTTGGCCGCCTCCACGGTCATCTTCATCGCAATTTGCATGGAGAGCCTGATGACATCGTTCACCACCGGCGTCCTGACATCTCTTGGTTGTTCAGTAACAGACTGCTGCAGATATAACATAGGTCCATGTTCAGGTAAAACTGAATTTTTGTTACAAAAATAGTGAGATTTCTGGAGTGTGCCACACGTAGCTCTGCCATGCAGTGTGCCACACATAGCTCTAAAGACGAGAGAGATTTCTGGAGTTCATGATTGTAGGCGTAAGTGAATAGAAGGAATAGTTATGAACAAGCTAAAAACAAAATTATAAAGTATATATAATAGCCGACCAATTTATCTTCGTCTCGAGCAAATGGATTGCATGATACAAAAATTGTAATATAAAAAGACATGGAGGTGGCTACACTTTTCCTTAATCCTAGCACCTAAAAATATTGCCCTTTAACACATTTAGCTCCGCCATTGCTGGAAACCTTTGGCTTGGAGCGAAACAAGGAGCTTCCTACTCGCTCCCATTGCATGCCACTGAGCCATTATTTAAGCAATAGCAATAAGAATCAGTAAGCAGAAATATAAAAACGACAGAACAAATCTTCAGTGAGGTGATGCCGTTTTCTTGCCGAGCTGCTATTGCTTCCTGAAAAACGCCCTCCTCTTCAAGAGGTCATCAGTGACACATAGAGCTTCAAAGGCATTACCAGAATTTTTGTGGGTACACCCACACACCTTACCAAATCAACCGTCCATCCACTTCATCCATCACCACCATGGCCATGTTGCTGCTGCCTTAAACCTACACCTTGGCTATTCTTCCATCGCCGTCACCCCTGGTGTCCAAACCAGAACCAGAACCCCGTGGACGCCATCAACACTACGTGCGCGACCGCTTCGGCCAAATTTTAGTGCAGCCATATGCTACTAACCAACCTGGATGTCAGGACGCCGGAGGTGAAGGACGTGATCGGAATGTCGGTCCAGGTGGCCGCCAAGAAGGTGGCGGAGGCGGCCGCATTCGACAAGGATGCCAAGAAACCCTCCGCGTGCTTCGCCGACTATCCAGATGCTGCGAGCGAAACTCGAAACTGTCAACGATGCGGGCTTCTTTGAGCAATTCGAAGTATCTGGAAAGAAGAAGTGTGGAAACGGCTGCACTTACCTGTCAGATGAGGAACGTACCACGCATGGCGAAAATTCGGTGATGCCTTCGAAGCTCTACGTGTCACTGATGGCCTCCTGAAGAGGAGGGCGTATTTCAGGAAGCAACAGCAGCTCGACAAAAAACCGGCATCACCTGACTGAAGAGGAGAGCATGATTTGTTCCCTTGTTTTTCGTATTTCCGCTTACTGATTCTTATCGCTGTTGCATCAATAATGGCTCGGTGATATGCAATGAGTAGGAAGCTCCTTGTTTTGCTCCACATGGAGGCAAGGTCCTGGAGGCAGTCGGCGATGCACTCGGAGGGTTTCTTGCTGGCGGCCGCCTCCGTTGCCGCCTTGGCGCCCACCTGGACCGACATTCCGATGACGTCCTTCACCTCCGGCGTCCTGACATCCAGCTTGGCTAGTAACAGATGGCTGCACCGAAATTGGACTGAAGCGGTCGCACACGTAGCGTTGGTGGCCTCCACGCTCAGGCCGGGTTCTGGTTCTGGTTGGACATCCGGGGCGACGGGGACGGCAAGTAGAGCCAAGGTGTAGGTTTAAGGCAGCGATATGGCCATGGTGAGGAGGGATGAGATGGATGCACGGTTGATTTTTTCAGGTGGGTGGGTTGACGGTTCCATCGAGCGAGCGAATTATCTAGCTGGTGTACCCCTTCTTATATGTACACCTAGACTAGATGGCAGCCCATGCATGTATGCCTGCCTGCTTACTTTCTTGTGGACGTCCAATTTTATAGGCAGGCGATTGAGGAGGAGCTAGGAGGAGCTAGCTAATTAAGTTGTGGCCATGGATCCATGGACTTGTTCTCCCTATACCTAATATAGATAGAGAAGCTTGCTAGCCTCCTTATCTTAGCTTAATTGTCGGTCTCCTTCAGCCTTTGCTATATGTTTAGAAAACAAACTCCATCCGACCTAGTTTTTTCCAAACAAAAACCATACCCAATTGACTACTTCAGCTTTGCTATGTTTAAAGCAAAAACCATCACCGGCTAGCTTGTTCCAACAAAAACAATATATATACAGCCACAAGTCATTGGTTCCGAAGATTGGGGCCCTTTTTCGGCTACCTCGGTGGATGGCAAAAGGACTGAGTAGGGTCATTATGAAAACTTATTTTAAGAAAGCTTATGATAAAGTCAAATGCTCATTTCTCCGGCAGGCCACAGACGATGGGCTTCATCGTAAAATGGCATGCCTGGTCGATAGCTATATGTGTAACCAAAGTGTGCCCATAAAAGTCAACGGTGACATTTTTTGACATTAGTCTAGACAAAAGGATGACTTACAAAGAGAAATGACATCAAACTTTGTTCTTTTGAGTGTCTCCTTCCATTAATGTATACTGCGATCCCCAGTTGGTCGTGGTGATATAGATCAGTTTGGCTGGATGGTGGTGGTTGTAGACTATTCTGCAGCGACTTACTACGGATCCACGACAGCGAGGTTATCGAGAAGACTTCGAGAGGTTTTATCTCTTGATCCGGCGGATGACTTTCTGTGGTGTGTTATAAATTATGGACAACGACTTGACGCACAGGGATGTTTTGTGGAGTGGCGGCGGTCAAATTGTAGCTGCTGGGATTGCAGAAATATGATGGTGACAACACATGTGTGGCTTTGATGGTGGTGCTGCGAGAACCTGGTCTCGAGCTCCGAGGCGAAAACCTATGTCAGACCCGAGTGGTCATACCTGGCAATGGCGATATTTTTTATGTCGTTACCTTGTTGGAGGCATTGCTCGGATATGTTTAGACTGTTTCTTCATGGTGAAAACTTTGATTCCGGCCTTTGTGGTTGGATCCGGCAACGGCGGCGCTTGAGTGTCGCTTCCTTCCTGAAGGCGTTGCTGTTGAAGATCCTCGTCCTCCATGTGATGTCAATAGTTGGTGCGGATATGGTCTCAGTTGTAGTTTGTCGATCGCTGATCTGATCATTTTGGGTTTCTTTCTCTTTTTCTTTTTTCCACACCTTGACATAGCTTTTGGTCTTATGACTTTGCTAGTTGTTGGTGTGTTTTCGCGTGTGTTGGGTTGGCTGTGTGCATCCTAATTATGCAGAGGCCGAGTGTGTGCTCATATTGTATCCTCTTGATGCTTCATCTGAGTCAATAAAGTCCACCCTTTGTCGAAAAATTTAATCTATACTGCATGTGCCAGATTTGCAAAAAAAAGCGTGAGGGGATAATTTTGGAGAGAGAAACCCAAATATTCTTCTAATTAGTTTTTTCTTAAGAGGAGACCTAAAAGGTTTATTTCTTCATTTTTATTTATCTTTTAGAATGATCCGACAATATTCATTAAAATAAACAAATTACATCAGACCAAAGAAACTGAATCACAAGCGGGCAAAAAAGATCTATTACACAACAAAAAGTTACATCAAGATCTTTGAGTTTGTTATCTCCAGCTCCATCTTTTGCACATTCACTTTTCCTCGTGCCTCCGGTGAAAAGGATACAAAAGATCAAACATGTACAAGCTGCACTAACCACAAAGGTTTTGAGAAGCCACCCACTCCAATGGGTGAGAACATAAAATCGTTGAATGCAATGTGGTTTAATAGCTATTAAACTATAGGTATTCTGTTTCTATTTCGCAGAGCTGATGAAAGAGGTTAATTCTATAGCTAGCTTGTCGAGTGGAAAAGAGGAGGTAGCAAACTAATGAATTTTTTTCTGGCATGCGGAAAAATATAGTAAGACTTGTATAAGTCCTAAGTCACGCTATTTACGTGTAAATCAAGACTGTTTCATGTAGTTCTCGTATTCTGGAAAACAAGAGTATGATCACTATATATGTTGGTCCCAAGTCTCTGTGTGAGCAGTATGACACTAAACACAAGACATCCTTTGGTATTTTACAGAATTCATGGGCCACATCTGCAAATGGGGCACTCCAATTGAGCCCACTAAGAAATCATGGAGCTTTCGAGTCCATGTGCATGTGACCGAAATCATTAATTAAGGAGTATTCGTTGCAAAGATCACTCCAATTCCCCCGGTTGCAACAAGTGGCGCGCTGCATGTGCGCCACTTGTTGCAACCTGTGAGTTTTCCATTTATTTCATAGGTCCATTTATTCAAATGTTTTATCTCTTAAATCGTGCGTCCAAATCTCGAGCCGCTTTCGCCCTTGGATTCGTCGCATCGAGATCTTTAAAACTAGATCCCATGTTGATAGGTTTTGATGAACTTTTGTTTTCACGAAAAAAATGACGAAAAAACAGTACCGGGAGCACGGGTTTTTTCACTTTCCAAAAAAGGCACGCCCATGCCTCTGACGAAATCACAGCCGTGACTCTCGCGAAAAAAAGAGGAAGAGAAAACGCGTTTTTTCGTTTTTGAGGAGGCATGGGCGTGACTCTCGTGAAAGCACAACCGTGCCTCTCACGGAAGCAAAACCGTGACACTCGCGAAAGAAAAAAAACAAAAAACGTGTTTCTTTTTATTTCCGAGAGGCGCGGCCGTGACTCTTGCGAAAGCACAACCGTGCCTCTCACGGAAGCAAAATCGTGACTCTCGCGAAAGGAAAAAAAGAACAAAAAACACTTTTTTTCGCGTTTTCGAGAGGCATAGCCGTGACTCTCGCGAAAACACAACCGTGTCTCTCGCGAAAGAAAAAAAAGAAAACATTTTTTTGTGATTTTTTTTGTCGAAAAGCTAGGGAAGACCGGTGAAAAACCAAAACGTCGAAACAAACCGTTTAAAAAGCAGAAAACGCATGCAGAAAAATAAAAGAAAATCCGGAAGGAACGCCCAGAGCGCGACCCATTAGTGCAGGACAACCCCTCCCGGATCTACTCCTACGACATCGAGAGCGGCAAGTGGGGTCTACCCTTTTTTGGCCAAGTCCTGTACAACAAGGAGCTTGATGCGTGGGTTGGGCTCCACAAGGTGCATGGATGCCCAGATGGCTACATCTGCTCCTGCGACGTCATCTCTTCCACAGAGAGGCACACACAACCGGCCTCGAAGGTATGCGCAAAAATGTTGTTCGATCCTCATGCGGCCCCAAGGCTATATACGGATAGGCGCATTCCGGCTAGTCTTGTGTACATGGGTGACAATATCTACTGCCTCGTCAAGGTCGTGCCGCAAGAAAGATTTAAGAGGAGGCGCCGCACCAGCACTGGCAGCAAGTGCAGGACCCGTTTGTCCACGTTCCGCCTCAAGTATGGAAAGAGCGGTGAGCTCATAACCACGCACATTGGCCTAATCGCTCCTACTCCCTTCGTTCCTAAATATAAGTTTTTGTAGAGATTCCAGTATGAACCACATACGGATGTATATAGATGCATTTTAAGTGTAGATTTATTCATTTTGCTCCGTATGTGGTCCACCTAGTGAAATCCCTACAAAGACTTATATTTAGAAACGGAGGGAGTACCTCTTTTCCAAATACGATGAGCATTTTCAGGTGGAAGCATTCTGGATGCGATGGAGTGTATGGTAGCAAACTGGATACATCAGGACACATGGTTAAAATTAAGTTGAATCCCCTGCAGATTGCTATATTGTTTACGAGGTTGTTTGGTCAGTGCTTGTGAAATGTTAAAATTTCTGGACCATTACATATGCAATAGCTAGACACACTTTAACTTTGATTATACGAACTATAAGTTGGACTACACAAATTTGTGGTGTCTCTGTCTCTCAGAAGATGTGAAACTCGTATGATCTGTTTCAATATTTCGAGAAACTGTTTTCTCGAAATTAATAAACAAGTGGTCACATACAAAATAACAGATGCTTTGAAGAATAACGATTTCCTTCTTTCCGCAAATCATGTACAAATGAGGCAGGAGCAATGCAAATATAATAATCTCAAGATCCACATGAAAATAGTAAAATTATACTCCCTCCGTCCCAAAATTCTTCTCTTAGATTTGCCTACATACGGATGTATCAAGTCACGTTTTAGTATTAGATACATCCGTATCTAGACGAATCTAAGACAATAATTTAGGGACAGAGGGAGCATGTGGTAACGAAAGGCACTCTAAAAAGCATGAAAGCTTAGTTGAAAGAAAATTTTATGCAAAGAAGTAATTAACTGTCACTGCAACTCTTTTTATACATGCATGGGCGAAAGGAAAGGTATGTGCAGCAGCGTCAATTTCACCCGACCGGAGGCAAAAGATTGAAACACTTGCTAGATAGAATATCATGGCATCTGTAGTGTAAGCAATAGAAATTAAAACTCTGTTTTCATTTCAACCAATGGGCGCCTGCTTCATGTCTTCTAGGTGGGAGGTAAAACACTTTATGTTCGGGTTTCAGCATTAAGCTTCATCCAGGCTGAAACGTGCAGTGTCCACACGCAAGGGGATATACTTGATAAAACGAACCATAAGCACCCCATAGTTCTTTTTGGAACTAATTAGCACCCTATATATAGTTTGTATGTGGTTGCAATGTGCTTACAAACTTGACTGACTTTTACAATCTGCAGTTGCTGCTCCGTTGAAGCAGGCACATGTGCACAGTGAGAAATTGTGGGTTCTCTCGCCCGTTCTTCTATTCCCCCCGCCCCTCAAATTACTGCAAAGAAAAAAATGTAGAATTCTTAGGTAGTATAAATCAAATTAAATGCAAACACCGTTTATTATTTTACTCATCTATTCATTGGAATGTACGGAAAATAATGAAACTTTTGTAAGTCGGTTATGTAATGGTAACAATTAAAAGTGTCACAAGCCACCGACCCAAAAAAATGAGCCGATGATGGCTAGGATGTGGCCGTCAACACTAGCCCCTAAACCCTAGCTTCTGACTCCTCCTCGTCGTTGCAGTCAGCTGTGGTCATCGAATGGCATTTCACATTTTCATTTCAATGAAAAAAAGGCTTAATCAGCGGCAAGGATTTGTTGATGGTGCTCTCACGCACCTATTAGATCCACAAGATCAATTCATGGCATGCCATCAACCTCCTCTCACGTTTTCCTTCGTTGTTGCACCCGTCCATGAGCACTCTCCACATGGAACCGGCTCCTCTACCGTACAATGGGTACGACAGGGATGCTATAGTGCCTCGTGCAGTGAAAACCCAGAAGGCACGGCAGTGCGCACTGTAGCATTGTTCACTGTTTGTGTCCTGTAGCAAAATGTATTGTCCCCGAACTGTCGCATGTGTACTGTTTTATGTGTTCTAGCAAAGAGATCTGAGCCATTCATACTGCATCTGACGGTTGATAGATGGCCGAAGGTAGGGTACTGTAGCATCCCTGCCGTGGCCATTGCACGGTAGAGGAGCCGGAACATGGTATGTTTGTTGTATAAACGCACGTGGCACTTAGCTGTTTTTATCTTGAAATGTGAGTTGGTTAGGCACAGTTCGTCCACAGCTTGCACCTTTCATTCTCCCTATAATAATATGTGAAGAAATTTAAATAAGAGTTGCACGTACTAACACAACCGTCAATGAAAAAATGTGTGAGTGTGGCAAAAATGAGGTATATGCTGTGTATCACTACGAATTTAGAGTTGTTGCGCTAGCCTGGGGACCGGGATTGTCATGGCCCGCTTCTGAATTTGTTTGTCCTATATCTATTTGTGACTTCTTTGGGGGTTTTGTCTTCGTTTTGTATGAATGTAATTTAAGTTTCCGGTGGTGTGGATTCGAGATGCAGAGGCCAGAAGTTTTGAACTTTTATGTTTGTACGACCTACACATTCTGAAAAATCACTAAAATATTCATTTCAAAAAGAGATAAAATGCAGAAATGGAGTTAGTGCAATGGGCAGCCAAGACGATTGATTCTATATATAAATTTTGGTTTATAGCCAGGCACGACTTTTTAACCAGATACTTTTGCTTTTACAATCACTTCACAATATTAATTTTTATGTGACAATATCAAAGTATCGCTTTTGTTTAGGGGACACGTCACATACATCGGCCACCGGTAAAACCGATCGATCTGAAGGAGAAACGCAACCCAACCCTAGCTAGCTCCGCCGGCGCATGCATGCAGAGCAAGTCACGATGTTGCGATCGTTCCTCGCTCGGCCTCACCCCCTCCTCTCCCGTCTCCGTCTTCCCCAACGCCGTCCCATGGCTCAGCTGGGCCGCCGCGCGGATCAGATCGTCTCGCGGAGCTACTCGTCGTCCGAGGACGAGACGGACGGCGACGTCGATCTCCCAGAGGCCAAGGTCGTGGCGCCTGTTCCTGCTCACCGCTACGGCAGCACTTCGCCTATCCACAAGCAGCACCATCTGTACCTGGTGCTGGATGACTGGAACCAGGGCTTCAGCATCTACAAGCTGGACCTCGCCGACGGCTCGGAAGGCGGCGACTTGACACTGCCGCCTCTGGTCCACCGACAAGCGACAGCTGATCGTTCCTGGAACTTCGCCGCAACTGGCAGCAAGATCATCGCCGCCGGTGGTATAAAACGTGAGGACGGTGTCACCCTCGTGTACGACACCGAGATGACGGCCGGGTTGTCCATTGTCCCTTGTCTCCCAGATGCGCAGTGCGCTACACGGTCTTATCTGGTTCGCCACCGAGAATGGGCTGTACGTGATCGGCAGGACGATTTCAAAGGTGGATGGGCTGCTAAAGGCAAGCATGCATCTACTGGAAGCAGCTGCGCCAAGGTATGACCGGCACCTGTCGAATCTCCAAAACAACATCAACGGTGGATGTCACACCGGTAGGTACCGGTTCCGGTAAAAAAACTTAGTCGCAGCACCGCTGGTCTTGGAGCAGCATCCCAGCATCGCCTCCTTTCCGCACCTACTATGGCAAGGAGTCATGCGCTGTGCACCCAAAGGGAGGACACACCTTGTTCGTGTCCGTGGGCAACGGCCAGATCACGGATATAGACGTGAAGGGCAGCTCCACTGGCGCATGCCAAATCTTCACCTATGACAGCGGGAGCCGTGAGTGGCGGCACCATGGTGAGGGGGATATGCCGTTTTGGGGTCGAGCCCACTACGACAGCGAGCTAGATGCGTGGGTTGGGCTCCAAAAGTTACCTGACCGCCACTACATGGCTGCTGATGGCTACCTCTGCTCGTGCGACGTCGTGTCTCTGGATGGGAGCTTCATGCAACCAGCCTGGAAACTATGTGCCGAAAGGTTGTTTGACCCTGGCACGAAATGCCACATGGATGCTAGTCTTGTGTACATGGGAGATAGCAACTATTGCCTCGTCGAGCTCATCGCGCGCGAGAGATTCAAGAATTGGCGTTGTAAGAACGTCGGCAACAAGTGCGAGAAGATCCAGGTGACCACGTTCCGCCTCAAGTATGGTAAAAGCGGCGAGCTCACAATCACTGCGCGCAGACCCAAGCGCTCCTACCCCTTCTCCAATTTTTATGAATGCACTAGGGTGCGGGCATTCTGGATTTGATGAAGGCGTGACAGAAATGAAGTGAAATACCCTTTGTAGATTGCTGCAGTATTTCTAATGTTGATAGGTTCATCGCAAGTTATGTTTAATTCTAAGAGCTTTGTTAATTTGACTCACATTTGATATTAAACTTGTAAAGCAGGGGAAAGCCTACTTCAAGGAACCAGAAGTTTTGAATTCTTTTTATGTTTGTTTAACGTATACATGTATTGAGAACCTGTAAAACGAATTCATTTCAATAATGCATAAATAGAATTAGCGGAAGTTTGCCCATGGTTGCTTAATGCGATTGCTTTTTTTTTCTTCATATTTTTCTATTTATAGCGAACCATGTCTATTTAACCAAATACTAATATCCTTTTTATGACATGAATGGTTACTGAACCATCTCTCCACAAACTAATCACCATTTTACTCCTACAAATGGGACATAGACATATAAAAGGATATACTAACCTCTAGAAAGATCTCAGATTAAATATGATAGCATTAATTTTGTTATTAGGGAACACATCATACTATTATCAATGAAATTTTATTACCACACGTATTACTTTTTTTTTGTTGAGAAATACATATTACAGTTTTATTAGGGATGCACGTATTTACTATTATAAAGGCGGAAATACACTTTGGCACATGGGAGCAAAATCGATACCCAACTTGTAATAATAATATATATAATAATAATAATTAATAACTCATAATACTATTAATGATATTAATAATTTTAATATTAATATTAATAAGAAAACCACCTGCACTATTTTGAAATTAAACCGTAGTCCCGTCGTGAGAATATAAAACGGTTCACATTTTGCAGAAAACCCTATGAAGTTTCGGTTAATCAACTCGTGGTCTTGTCTTGTTTTAAGTGAGAATAAAAAATGTTTCACTTTTTTGCATAAAACCCCCTCTAGTTTCGGTTAATAAAACCACCATTCGTCTAGACAATAATGTAACCCCAATTCGGCATGTGGTATTTTGTTTCTCCCATTATATTAAACCGTTCCAATTTTAACATATTACTCTCTCCGTTCCTAAATATAAGTCTTTTTAGATATTTCAAATGGACTACAACATACGAATGTATATAGACATATTTTAGATTGTAGATTCACTCATTTTGCTTCGTATGTAGTCTCTTGTTGGAATGTCTAAAAAGACTTATATTTGGGAACGGAGGGAGAATATATGAAAATTGATTAGAAAAATGGGTAGAATCTGAATATGATGTTCCTTTTTACTCGTTAACCAATTTTTAATGCTGTTCAGGGACAGATTCAAATGCTTTAAAAAACATTCATATCTTTTAAACTCTAAGTCCAATTTTAACATAGTATATATGAAAATTAATTAGAAAAATGTGTAGAATCGGAATATTATGTTGTTTCACCTGTTTATATGTTTTGAAATATTGTTTAGGATACAACCTTAATCAATAGTCCATGACCTGTCTTTCAAGTATTAAACATCCAACTTTTCTACCATGCTTGACCTGGTATGCTTGAGGGAAACAAAAATAGAAGTTTAACCACATGCTCAAAACTCGTGCTCTTCTCAAATTTCAATTCTAAGTAAATTCTGAAACATAACAGAACTGCTACTTCAAGGTTGCTAATGTTCTGATCAGCCATAGTTGAGTGTTGAGAACAACATGATTTATTAACCAAAAGTAGGAATTTTCAGGTTTGGAGGGCACAATACATACATTATGTTGAACTTGGATCAGTAAAAAGAATTGGTAAACTGCAGTGCAATCAAATGAACACGTATGCACATCGGTAAACTGGAGTGAAATCAAATGAACATGTATACACATCGGTAAACTGTAAATTGGTACGCACTGCAAGCGCAACACATTTTTTGTGTGAAACTGAAACCACACACTTCAGAGAAGAAGATTCAGAATAGCACATAACCACATGACGTGAGACGTTTATGAGCTCGGCTTCAGCAACAATCAGGCCTTCCTTGCCTGCATCTTGGAAGGTTAGCCATAATTCACAAGGTTATTCTAACTCGTCTCCAAATCGAAATTTTTACAAATCTGCACAATCAAGCAAAAATTGTGTATATAGTGCGGATCTGGGAGCAAGCACCTGGTAATTGGGGACTTTGAGACGGGGGAGCTGGTGGTGCCGCCAATTTCCAGCGACGGGAGCTGAGAGGAGGCAGGTCCGGAGCAGCAGCCGACGACAGGATGATGGGGGAGCACCTCGAGGGCGTGGCCGAGCAGTTCCATGGCTCCCTCAGTAGGGAGTTGGCCGGCTGAAGAGCGGTGGAGGCTGAGGAGGAGGGGGGAAGAGGAGTTGGGGGATGGTGCGGCGCCGAAGTCGTGTGTCTCCGCCTCTTCGGTGGTGGAAAGCCGCAGGGGTGGGGGCGGAGAACGGCGGAGAGGCGGTGGCGGCGCGCGGCTGCGCGTGGCCAGGGCCGGCTGCGGCGGCGTGTCGGGGTCCTGCTGCGGCGGTGTCGGGGGCCGGCGGTGCGCAGCAGCGTGGCAGGGGGTGCCGGCACGCTGGGGGTGGAGGCGGCCGGCGACCGGCGACGCGCGGCAGAGTGGAAGGGGGTGGCGGCGCGCTGTAGGTCGAGGCGGGTCGTGCGTTGTTTTTTCGCTCGCCGTATCGGTTCGTTTTTACATATTAGGAGGAGTGCGGGTTGAATTCTAAAAAATGGAGGGACTTTCCTGCAAAAACTTCGACGACATGCGTCCAGAAGCAATAGCTGGTTTATTAGTAGGTAGAGATAGAGATAGAGACTTCGGATTAATTAATTAATGAAGATATCTGAACCCTCAAGCTCAGTTATCCTCTTCAGTTTTAAGTTTAACAGCCTCGTGCATCTCCGTGCAGGTCAAATGGATTTTCCCTACTGCGCCAACGCGGCCCGTAGCGGCCTTCGGTGGATTCCCATGTACTGCATGTAAGCCTCTCAGCCTAATTAATTACATATGGGATATGGCTTGGCTTGGCTGCAGCTTTGCTTTTTCCCCCAGTTTTTATAGGCTGTTTCTAGGACACAAATGATCATTTTTGCATTGCATTGCATACTGAAATGAAACAGGGTTCGATGTGGAGGAGGCTTCGGTTGACGGCCCCGACGACGTCGGACGCATCCGCCACACACATAGCAAACCTGCTATCGTCCGAGCCGTCCGATGGTAATCTGATTTTTTCTACATGTACCACATTCATTTAGCGAATAAAAATTATGTACTAATGCTAATAGCGCATGATCTCCAGTGAGGCTTCGGATAGGCGGTTTCAGCATGGGAGCGGCCACTGCGCTCTACTCTACCGCATGTTATGCTCATGGAAGGTTCTCAAACGGTGTTGCGTACCCTATTACCCTCAGCGCTATCATTGGGTTGAGCGGCTGGCTTCCCTGCTCCAGGTCTGACACTGATATTTTTGACGAAAAAACAGTCATGTTATTGATACAGTATATTGGCAGTATCTGTTAAGCTCATATTCGAATATTGTTTAGGACCCTGAGGACCAAGATTGAGAGCTCACAGACTGCTTTCAGGAGGGCTGCTGCCTTGCCGATAATGCTTGGCCATGGAAGAGGTTAGCATTGCTATTGTTTTGCAGTCCATGTGCTGAATTAATCTCTTCTGAATTGTGGAATTTACTACTGTACTACTAAAAATGGTTCATTTCCTTCTTTGTGTTCCTGCAGGGGACGAGGTAGTCACGTACAGGAACGGTGAGAGGTCGGCCGAGTTTCCGCGGAACTCGGGCTTTTCTTACCTGAATTTGAAAGCCTACAACGGGTACTACAGATGGACATGCACAATTTTCCCACTTCGTATTTTTCTTCTGAAATTTAGTAGTACTGATATCATGTCATTTGTGCAGACTGGGCCATCACACCATCCCTGAGGAAATGGACGATGTCTCCAAGTGGCTCAGGGCAAGGCTCGGGCTTGATCGCTCTTGCGGCTAAGTGGAGAAGCTTGTGCCTTGGTGGCTGACACATGACATGAGAGAAAAGTATTGACACTATAGAGGAGGAGAAGGTTGATATATATAGGTTAATCATATGAAGAGACCACGACCGGCACGTGTTGATATATAAGTCATCACTACTGAATTTCATGTTACACTTATATTGTACTAGTAAGAGTTGTACCCCAGTTATATTGTTTGTTTTGATTGACCACACCAGTAATTTATGACGGTAGCTTTTAATATATGCTTATGTTCTACTTCTATATCAGTCCAGTGTCGACTTTTCACGTCACGTCATACCATCATCAAACACACCAGAGAGATTCATAAAATTCTCAGGGAAAAGATTTGGAAGATAATAACCATATATGTACTAATTACGGATTCATAAAATTCTCAGGGAAATTATTTGCGGCTATTTGGAAGATAATAAACTACACTGAGCAAATCTCAAACTAGGCGAGATGTATGTATCAGCATCACAATACTCAAGTGGAGTATGGTTTTAAGTTGATCATCAGCTTCATCAAGATCAAATTCCACCGAGTTTGTTGATCTGGCTACCATGGTGGAGAAGATCACAAGTGTCAGTTTTTGAAGGGCCCTGCTCTAGTAGGGAGTTTGTGTCATTGCTCAGCGATGCATCAGCCTGCTGCGCCAACCCCTGATGTGCTTGGGGATCAATAATCTGCTGAAAGTCTGAATAGAAGATGATGTCCTCGAGGCCGCCGTCACTACACAAAGGAACACATGATTAGAATACTAACACATCATATTTACCGTAAACTGTCACTTGCATGTTGTTCCAATGAAGACCGTGGAGCAGGTGTAAAGACATCACAAAGAAGACTATCACGACAAACTGTTCTTTTAAGAAAGGGGACGTTCATAAAAGTTTGTCGCAGCAAAGTCTGGTAAACTGGATCATAATTTGGCATCAATTGGGATTTTTGTTGGTAACAATAGCCCATCTTGATTGCTCCTCTTCATATTATTGCCATAACTTACCAATTCGATTTTTTTCTTTTGAAATTTCACTCCACTCGGCATAGCAGTAGCGCATGAGTAGATGGCATTTGACAAGGATGTTGAAAATAGAACTCACCCCAGGTCTTGAGTTGGTGGACCAAGATCAACATCCATGTGACTCAATTTGCCGGGGATGTGGATATCATCCATGATTCTTATTTCTGTCAACTGAGAAGCCATGTAGTCGTTGATGATTGCGGACGATCCATTCGAACGGGCAAGTGTTTCACCGGAGCCGCCAGATGTTCCTTCAGGACTGTCACTATGTGCTTGTTGAGCCGCTG
This sequence comes from Triticum aestivum, assembly GCF_018294505.1. Taxonomy (NCBI): domain Eukaryota; kingdom Viridiplantae; phylum Streptophyta; class Magnoliopsida; order Poales; family Poaceae; genus Triticum; species Triticum aestivum. The sequence goes on from NC_057795.1 coordinate 645,142,468, forward strand.
GCAATTGATCATGCAAGAACACGACTGAGCATAAATATATAAATGCTATAAATAAAGGGATAATTATATTTTTCGTCCTCGAACTGTACTGAGAGTTTAGAAATCGCCCATCAACTCTAAACCGGAGAGTTTTCGTCCCTCAGTTATCAAAACCGGATAGTTTTCGTCCCTCATGCCGCTTCGGGCGGTTTTAGTCCGGGATGAATAGTAAATCAGTGAACGATAAAATCGAAAAAATAGCAAAAAATATATTTAAAAAATCTGAAATTTTACAGCATCGAAGATAATTTGGTGCGCAAGACCCGTGCAAAATTTCGGGGTGTTTCGACATTCAAGCAGCTCGTGGAAAACAAAAAACTGTAAATATGTACGTCGCTGAACAGTAAATTTAAAAAAATTCAAAAAAACATGAAACATTTTGGCATCAAAGATGCTCAGGTACGCAAGATGCATGCAAAATTTTGTGATCGAATGACATACGAGGAGCTCTAGCCAAAAAAAAAAATAGCGCACTTTTTAAAAAATAAATCTGAGCCAAATTTTGTTTCTTTTTGTCACGAGTTCGTACAATACCCAAACATCACAAAAATTTGCACGCACGTTGGGCACCGAAGCCTCTTTTATGCCAAAATAATTCATACCGCTTTGAAATTTTTTTGCTATTTATTTTGAATTTACTGTTCACTGACGTACAAATTTATAGTTTTTTGTTTGCCACGAGCTGCTCGTATATCAAAACACCACAAACTTTTGCAAGTGTCTTGCGCACCAAAGTATCTTCGATGCTCTAAAATTTCAGATTTTTTTATTTTTATTGCTATTTTTTTTGATTTTACTGTTCTCCCCGGACTAAAACCGCCCGAAGCGGCACGAGGGATGAAAACTATCTGGTTTTGATAGCTGAGGGACGAAAATTCTCCGGTTTTGAGTTGAGGGACGATTTCTAAACTCTGAGAAGAGTTTGAGGACGGAAAATATACTTCTCCCATAAATAAAATAAATGAAAGTAGAAAGAATAGATGTGTGGCGATCGATGCACTCACCGCCTTTCACTCCGAAGGTGTTGCCGCACCCTGTGCACTGGCACTTGTCGCTGCACCCGACGCCGTGCTTTGATTCGAGACAGCCGCAAATCGAGCATGAGATCGAGCACCGGCAGCACATGAAGTCATGCAACGCAAAACAAATAAAAGCAGAGGAGATGTGAGTATGTAGGTACCTTGAAGCACTCACAGTAGAGCTTCTTGCATTCAGAATTGCGGCAGTTGCACCCCTTGACGTGCACCCCTGCTGCTTGCTGCTGCTGCTGTTGCAGCCCAGGCCCATCGCCGGCGATGATCTTGGGCTTGAAGGCGTCGGGTTTCTTCTTCATGATGCACTCTGCGCGCTCATCCACCTCATCGGAGTTGTCCTCTGTGTTGCGGCAACCCTGGCAGGAGCACCCCTCGTCGCAGAACACCGAGGCCTCGAAGCAATGGCAGTAGCTGCATGCATGTGAATGCGGTTTCGGTGAGGGGGACCGTAAGAGCACGGCGGCGGCGGCGCCAGTGGCTTACTTACCGCTGGAGGCACTGGGTCTTCTCGCAGGTGCAGTGCGGCAAATCGTCCATGGCGGCCAAGGAAGAAGGGTCAGATGGGAGAAGACGGGATAGGAGGCAGATCTGTTCGAGTCTGATTTACGGAGTCTTCGAGGAACAAAGATGTCCTATACAATACAACTGCAAACACAGAGTCCATGCAATTCTAGTCAAGTTGATGTGTAACGATCCCGCCGAGAGAAAGAAAGATCCTCGCAGCCGCCGCGGAGAAAAAAAACATGCTGAGATCGTGCGTACGTGCGTGCATGTAGTCGTGCTTATAAATAACTAATAAAGTCGCGTGTTTTTTCCCTAAAAAAAACAGTCGCGCGTTTTGGCCGGTCAGGACCGAGAGAACGAGCGAGAGTCCACTGTACCTCTCTACGTCAACCGTAGATGCACGCCGTCCGTCCGCGTGGATCAGATCCAGGGGCGAACATAAAACTCGGGGCCTTTCATATAAAATAGTATAACAATAATAATTGATATACGCGTGAAATTTTACCAATAAACCTATACATGCATCTAATAATCATTTTTATGTCAAATATTTCTTTTATTATTTTTTCACTACCAGACACATATAGGAGTACTTTTCATATTAAAGCTTGAACAATGCAAGCTATATGAAGATAAATTACTTAACTATGGTAAATTCAGGTTTCTAAAATCCTCGCAGTACACTTAGAATGCTAATATAGGACAATTGCCGGCGCTACATGCATGAATCGGGGGCAAACGCCAGTGCAAGAATTATGGGGTTCTTCTAGACCTATGTTTGTGAATCTTACGAGATGTATGTATCACGATCAGGTGGCGGAGCAAGTCGCGTCACGCAATACAACAGACCAGCGACCGTGAACTCATTATAAATCTAGATAGTACAAGGAGAATGATAAACTGTAGATATCACAAACCTTGGATCGGTCAGATCTCGGCAACGATAACGCGATATGGATTTTTGTCTGGCTCCGGCAGGAGGAGCTCGGCGACGTGCGTGTGTGTCCAGCGCTTGAAGACCAGAGAGCTGAGTGGAGTTGGTCGGCGTACTGCACCCGGCGGCGGTTCGTCAGGCAGCAGCACCTCGCCTCGTGATCGGGGGCCTGGGACAGGGATCGTGACGACTCGCCCTCGGAAGGAAACTCACGACTGCGGAATTTTCTCGTGATCCTCGTGGACTCGCTGCATCTAAGCGTGTCCGCTAGGCCCTTGCGGCTGATACAAGATCAGGTCCAATACGAATTAGCGTCAATGCTTACCAGGCCCATAGGCTAAGTGCGACCTGACGGGGCCCCCTGGACCTTGGGGGCCCGGGGCGGTCGCCCCCCCTTAGGGCCGGCCCTGATCAGATCATCTCACGGAGCTACACGTCGGATGAGGACGAGACGGACAAGGACGTCGATCGGCCGGAGGCCAAGACCCTGGCACCTGCTTCTGCTAGCCGGAAAGGTAAACTCAGAAGACGATGTTGCCACGCTCGTGTACGACACCGAGACGGCGGGGCTGTCCATCGTCCCTCGCCTCCCAGCGGCGCCATGTGGTATCTGGTGACTCACCACGCCCACCGAGAATGGGATCTCTCTCCCTCTACACAATGGAGATCAAATCAAAGATGGACGGGCCGCTGAATGCAAGCATGCGTCTACTGGAAGACGCGTCACCGCCTACAAGCCACGATGCGAGCTGGTGGGAAACCAGACAAAATTGTAAAATTATACTCCCTGCGTCCCAAAATTCTTCTCTTAGATTTGTCTACATACGGATGTATCAAGTCACGTTTTAGTATTAGATACATCCGTATCTAGACGAATCTAAGACAAGAATTTAGGGACAGAGGGAGTATGTGGTAACGAAAGGCACTCTAAAAAGCATGAAAGCAATGGGGGAGAGACTAGTGTAAAAGCAGCACCTAGTGTGCAAAAACAGAAAAAAGCAGTGACATCCGTCGGATACTAAATGGATGTCTCAGATTCAATGCATGTGAGTCGGTGGAGCTTCTGTGCATTTTATGAAAAACCCCTTGACTAACAGTTATGCACAAAAAGATCCCTCCACCATGTTCCTCAAGCTTGATCTCAGACATCCATTCAGAATCCGATGGATGTTGATGATTTTTTTATTTTTGCACACCAAGTGCTTTTTGTACACTAGTCTCTCCCAAGCAATGGTCAATAGAAGCATTTTATCCTACAACCAATACTTCGGCATTGCACTAACTTTGTGCCTCCCAGCGGCCGCTGAATGCAAGCATGCATGATGCATCTACTGGAAGACGCGCGAGCGCCTACAAGCCATTAACGAGCTGGTGGGAAACCAGACAACACTGGTCTTTGAGCAGCGTTATGAAACCACCCCCTTTCCGTGTCACTCGTATGCAGTCAAGTGCGGTGCACCCAGGTGGCGGAGGACGCACCTTGTTCGTGTGCATGGGCAAGAACCATATATATCCCATACATAGACATGAACGACGACTCCATTGGTGCATCCCATATCTTCTCCTATGATAGGGGGACCCGTGAGTGGATGCGCCACGGCGAGTGGGATATGCCGTTTTCGGGTCGAGCCCACTATGACATCGGGCTAGATGTGTGGGTCGGGCTCCACGAAACAATTGGGCCCTATGGTGGCTGCATGACCGATGGCTACCTCTGCTGTTGCGACGTCGTGTCTCCTGACGGGACCTTCGTTCAACCGACCTCGAAACTCTGCGCGGAGAAGTTGTTCGACCCTCGCACGAGTGTTAGACTTGTGTATATGGGTGATAGCAACTATTGCCTCGTCGAGTTCCAGCGTGCCAAGGGGTGGCGCTCCATGGACATCAGCAACAAGCGTGAGATCCTTGTGAGGACGTTCCGCCTCAAGTACGGCAAAAACGGCGAGCTCACAATCACATCGCGCCGACCCAAGCGGTCCTACCTCTTCTCTAGTTTTTATGAACGTGAACATTGTAATGTGCGAGCATTTTGGATGTAATCAAGGTGTTATAGAAACGAAGTGAAACACTCTTTTCAGCAATATTTCCGAGGTTTCCAACTGTGTTTAATTTCTAGAGCATCATCAATTTGACAGAACATTGATATTTATTTATTTTGAAAATATAATGAGGTTCTAGAGCAAGGCAAGTTAAGTTGGACCATGCAAATTTGTGGTGTTCCATGATATGTGACACTTATGATTTGCGGTTGCATTGCAATTAGCAAACACAAAAAAACAACCAAGCACTATGAAGAGCGCATTTGTTCTTTGCACAAAATCGCGCAAAATATAGCTCTATGCGCGTATGTGGGTCTTGTGCTTGGGGATCGGATCAAAATTTCTCTATTTGTCTTCGATCCCAACCCCGTTGCGGCAATGGTATTGCAAGCATCCCATTTTTGTTTTTCTCAAGCCTTTTTTTCATCATCAAAGTTCAAGCTGACATTTTCATCATATATTTTTTTAGAGAACATTTTCATCATATTGAGCATCCTTAAAGCTCCCATTTTCAGGCTAGATTGGGCACCAGCGCACGTTATTCTTCTTTATTCCCGAAAACCATGGAGGCATTCCGTCTGCATCAAGCTTCGCCTTGTCACTGGAAATTTAAGGAGTGTTCTCTGGCGGACGAGTTAGGTACCGTCGTGGCAATTTAAGGAGCGTTCTTTGGCACGTGGCGTTTCATCATGCAACATGCTTCCCCCAGGCCATGATTGTAGCACTTCTTTTCTTAGGGCTTAGGATGTACGCGTCGCTCTCGCTCCTTCGTGTTTAATACAGTACTAGTAAGCGTGCACGTGCAATGCACGTCTAATTTGGGTTTAAACTTTGGACACTTGAAATTGTTTGTTCCAATCCACATATTGATAAAGTAGAGCCCTTGCATTCTGATACAAAGTACCTAAAATGTTATGTCCATGCTACCTAAAACGGTATGTCCTTGCATAAGCTTCACATGTGACACAAGAAAATAGAAGTAACCTCCGCTTCACACTGGCATCATTTGACATGGTCCGACATTTAAATGCGAGTCAGTATGACCCTAGAACAAAAGTGTATAACATTCAGAATAAGAGACTGCATGGATTATCACTTAGCACAGGAACTGAAGTGAGCCAACTGATGTGTGTTTCATTCTTCATGGTAAACGTGGAGTGAAAAAGAGTTTGTACTCATCTGCCAAACATAACTAAACATTTTATGGACGGCACACACATTGTCCATACAAAAACAGGGGAAAATATAAAATCTTAAATTAAACCCTCCCAATTTCAAAACCAAGCGGAGCCACCGTTGGTTGTTTTCAGCAGCACGGCAATCCAAGCCACATCTTGCATAATGGAACCATGGAGCTGGGTGTCTACTCCAAGCCCTTTGTCGCTTGTTTGTGCTTCACCAACCCCTGCAATTCAAAATTGGCAACTCAATAAGCCATTTCCATCAACACTTTTACAACCACTACACTGAAATCTACAAGTGGCTGAAATTGTTCAAGCATTTGTGCAACATCCAGAGAATAAAATAATAACAATGATAGTTTCCTACCTGAAACTAAAAGAATTTGATCTCATGTTGGGAGTGGACGCATCATGCTACCGTACCACAGACTTGGTTAGTGCCGAGCCCTTGCCCTAGTTCGCCGCGGTCTCTCTCTCTCTCGCCACAAACGGAAGAAGAAAGAAGGAGGAGAGAGCACTGTGGACACAGTGAGGTTTTCCGATGCACTAACGCCTGCCGCAACAAATGACTTTTCCAGAGCACAAACTCTACACCCCCGCCCATTGCAACGTACCCACGCGGGCTTTATACCCTGGGCCAGCTCTGGGCACTAACCCCACGCCTCCTACATAGCCGGGTGCCCGATCGGCCCACGGCGATCTCCACGCTCGCCCTGACTGGTTCGCCAACGGCCTACTCCTACTATGGTGTGTCGCACGCACATACACACGCGGACCCAAACACTACACACACATGCACGCCACGGTCCGGACCGCACCCGGCGCGCGCACACACAGGCACCCGACGCATTCGCCGTGGCTTATTAGCGAACAAACTTGATTCATGGCGTTTGAAGGGACATGTTGAACTTAAATAATTAGAAACAAGGTATGCAGACTCATAATGTAATCAAAATCTGGACAAAAAAATGCTACTATTAACAACAACATAATGAAGGAGGTGCTAAAATAAGGAACAGATTATTTACTTTTATTTGCTAATGGGTTATCATTAGGTAAAGACAACAAAGCAACACTTCAAAAATGATACAAATTTTTGACTATAGGACATTTTTAAACTTATACATACAGATCCACGCTTTAGTAATATAACTCAAGCTCATGAGATACCTGCATGTTTGAAGCTATCCATTTCATATTATGCGAGATAGTTGATGCTTGATGGTACCTTCTCTTACACAAAAACTCAAAAGGATAGAACACTTTTGCAGCTACTTAGTCTGGTCTGTGTAAAAAAGGAAATAGCCAAACTGAACTTTCTTAGTTGGAACTTAGTACACACCCTGATGTTCATTGCTACAATATTGAGTGTCATGCCTGGTTATAATTTAGATTGAATACCAAGAGTCCAGAACAGATCTGGGATTGCCAAGTGAGTACAACATTTTAGGGTTCAAAATTAAAATATGGAGCTTCAAATTTACTCAGGGTAGGAGGGGATGTATGGCCTTGGCTACAACAGACACATGATTGAAATCATATCTTTGTGCCAAATTTTATTATAATGCAAGCTTAGAATGAAGGATTCTAACAAAAATATTAACGAACATGGTCGCCAACGAACTTGAGGCTCTTCTCATCCTGTATTGGAATAGCTTTCTTTTTAGACTTATTCCATTCATAGTTTGGTAGTTGCTTTACCCAACTTTTGTAGAAACAAACAAGCTAATCTTTCAATGATGGTCAGGATCTCCTCCAACGGGATCGTCTTCCTGCACATTTTCACCATGTGAAGATAGCAATTAGTGTTTATCTGAAAGCTAAGACCTTCTACACCCGTGTGCACATGCTCACGAAACTCAGTCACTCAGCCCTTGAGGCAAACATGGACATACCCGTGTAAACCCCCAAAAAAAAGAAAAGGAAACAAGCTAACATGGAAGGGCTAATACATCAAAGACCACCATTCTTTAGACAAACTTGCAAGCAGGACTCACCTGTTCACACCTTCAGCACCAGATTCAAGCAAGAATAAACATACACACACACAAGGAGTCTATAATTCCACCCATAGAATGGATCCATAACTGAATACTTCCTACGAAATTCATCAAATAAGGTTTGATTAGCACAACAGTCCAGAAAGTTTGCATGACTTTACTCTGGAGATGACATTATTAATATGTGATGGGCAGTGTTCGCTTTCCATCTTTTGTATATCTGTCAAGTAAGCAATGAGTAACAAAGATGGCAATGTGAAATAGTACATGAGCAGTCCGGAGTTTCAAGAAGTAGAAGCACCTTTTTTTTACCAAGGCCACAAAATTTTGAAATCTCAGTTAAACTTTGCTTCTCCATGATTGCCCCCCGTAGACAGATAATGCAGTACAGATAAAACAAAACTCAATTCTCCTTCACCTTTTCAATTGGCACTGACATACAATTCTTTGTGTGGTGACAGAAAAAGAATCCAAATTCCCTCTGATGACCGAAATCTAAAAGACTGTAAAACATGTTTCTCTTTGATATCAATATCAGAGGATCATTTATCAGAAGATGATTTGAGGAAATTGAGAATAGATGATTGGCGGAAAGAAACAACATTCAGTTACATAGTTCGCAGGCTCCTTTGATCCGTCGCTTGTGTGCAAGCGTCAAACCAGCGAGGCTCTCAATGCCAAATGTTGCTCGCGTGCGTCATTCGGTGGTTCATGATGAACTGGTCGGAGAACACCTGCGACTGCGATTGGGCCGGAGAGGCGAAGGGGACGGCGCAGTGCGACAAAGGAGCATGTGAGCACAACACACCAAGCAGGGCAATGGTACGTGTTGCTTGAGAGGCGGCAGGAAGTGCACAGAGTAAGATTTGGTGGAGAGGGGAAGGGATCCATACCACAAAAACTGAAGTTCGAGGCGGAGTTCCGGCGGCATGTGGATGCAGAGGACCAGCAGAGCGTCGAGGTGGAGATCTGGCGGCGCGTCGAGGAAGAGATTGCGGCGCGCAGCACCTCCTCAACCGCCGACAGGCCTCTCCTTCTTCTCCCCTCTCCCCCTCTCGCAAAGATGCGCCGCTGTCCCGGTCGGTTTGACCAGCAGCCATCGGCTGCCCCGCCGCTGCCCGTGACCGGCGCAACACCGGCGACCCGTCACGTGAGGAAGCCGCCAGTGCCCAGCCCCTCGCTCGTGCGGAGCGGACGGGTCGGAGGAGAGGGACCCGTCCCCGCCGACGCAGACCGATCGCGCTGCTCGACAGAGGAGAGGAACCCTGCCGCCAACGAAGGCCGAGTCCGCTGTGTCTCGTGCCGCCGCCGCTGCTGGAGGGAGGAGAGGGACCCCGGCGGTGTCCTATGGCGGCGGCGAGGAGGAGAGGGAAGGGTGGGAGGGGAGTGGGGAACGATGGAGGCGAGGCAGGACAAAACGTGGCCTCTCCTTTTCTTTTTTTTTCCCCGATGGCAGACGTGGGCTTTCCTTTTTTTTTACGGGACACGTTGGCTCCCCTTTTCGTGCCGATCGTGGATGGCAGAGTTTTCGTTCGCTCCTAGAGATGTTCTCTTGTTTAATAGTATAATAATTTAATAGTAACTAGGATGAAGCAGGGGTTTGTTTGCCAGGAGGGGGAAATAAAAACCTGCATTCATCTACCTTGCTATTTTCATAAACTCTGAACTGATTTCTGGGCGAGTTACTGCAGATGTGTTAGCTAAATATTCTTTTGATAGAAGATCCTCTGAATTCTGGGAAAGTTCCATCCCTGATTTTATTTCTCATGTTAATGTAAGTGATATCTATCCATTATTTGAGGAATAAAATCTTTTGGCTGTGAAAAAAAAAAGTCTGAACTGATTTTTTTTATATCGGTATAAAATCTGAACTGATACAACAACAAAGACGTCGTAACCTGGCGACCGGCAACACATGGCCTATCACGTCACGGGCCCTCTGTTTTTTTGGTGCTGGCCAGCTCGGTTTTAAGGCATTTACTGTACTAATACTAGAATTGAAAAATCTCTTTCTAGATGAACAGATAATAAAGGTAAAAGACCATCCAACAGACTGCCGCAAAAGAAAATTGATGCGTATTGTCCGGGGAAATCGATCCCATCGAGAGGCACAAGCAACACAACCCTAACGAGCTCCTCGTAGGCGCTAGGTGCCGCCGCGATGCTGCGACCGCTTCTCCTACCCCACCTCAGTCGCCATGGGTCTCGGCTGGGTCGCCGCGCATACCAGATCACGTCGCGCGGCTACTACACGTCGCCGGAAGAGGAAACGGACTTCGAGGATGTTGATCACCCGGATGCCATGCCCGCTGACCACTATGAGTACGGCTACGCGTGGCCGAGCGACGCGAGAAGGCACTTGTACCTTGTACTGGATGACTGGAAGAAGGGTTTCAGCATATACAAGCTGGATCTGGACGGCGACGGCAACGACGGGCGGCGTGACCTGACCTTGCCGGCTCCGGTTCACCGACTATTGGCCTGACGAGATCATACGAGGGCTCCTCCCATACACGTACCCCTGGAACATTCTCGTACATGGGGGGCGGCAAATGGAGGCGCCACGGCGAGTGGGACCTGCCATTTCATGGCCCGGGCCACTATGATGGCGAGCTAGAGGCATGGGTGGGACTCCACAAGATATTTCATCATACCCAGCAGCTGACGGATGGCTACCTCTCCTCGTGCGACGTCGCGTCTCCGGATGGGTGCCCTGCACAACCGGCCAGGAAGCTTTGCACAGAGAGGTTGTTCGACCCTGACGATGATTGGCACATCGGTGCTACTCTTGTGTATATGGGTGACAACATCTACTGCCTCGTCGAGCTCGTGGCACACGAGAGATTCAAGAAAAGGCGTCGTTTGTGCATCGGTCACAAGTGTGCCGTCCGTCTAGCCATTTTCCGTCTCAAGTATGGAAAGAATGGCGAGCTCACAATCACCGCACGCCGACCCGATCGCACATACCTCTTCCCTCGATTTGGTAACAACACCGAGGTGAGGGCATTCTGGATTGTTAACAGATAGCCTAATTATTGTTTAGATATTGTTCATATCTCTAACAGATCTCGGCCTGATTTTGCTATTCTTCTTTTGCAAGACATGAGCTGTTTGTAAGGCTATCTCTATTTTTAATGGACGAATTGGTTGAATAGTCCCCCCACTTTCAACCGGTTTATTTTCAACCGGTTTATTTTCAACCGGTTTTTCTTCGTCCCACCTCCCACCAGCCCCTCCCACCGGTTTTTCTCTTTTCTCGTCTGACCGGCAATACCCAACGTATTTATGGTAATCAATTATAATTAATTCACGTATAGTAATAAATCAATCCAGGTATGGTAAGGTCATAACTCAGGAAATTTTGAATATGGTAATTATATGGTAATAAATTTAAGTTACCCCAAAGGCTATCAATCCAGGTATGGTAAGGCCATAACTCGGGAAATATCGAATATGGTAATAAATTTAAATTACCACTAGGTATGGTAAGGCTATCCACGTATAGTAATAAATCATATAGTAATAAATCATAATTAATCCACGTATAGTAATAAATCAATCCAGGTATGGTAAGGTCATAACTCAGGAAATTTTGAATATGGTAATTATATGGTAATAAATTTAAATTACCCCAAAGGCTATCAATCCAGGTATGGTAAGGCCATAACTCGGGAAATATCGAATATGGTAATAAATTTAAATTACCACCAGGTATGGTAAGGCTATCGATCCAGGTATGGCACGCCCTCACCTGATCACCTATCACAATCTCCAGCCCCACGCACGCACCAAAGAACCCACCCGGCACCAAACGCAGCTCCTCTCGATCCCCTCGAGTAAACGCCGCTGCCGTCGTGCGATCTTCCTGACACAGACGCCGTCGCCGCCTCCTTCCCACCTACGGCGTCCCCCACGTCCATGGTGACGGCGCTCGCGTCCTACACTGACCCTCCGCCTCATATAGGTTGGTCGTTGATGGAGTGGGATGTGCCGCTGCGGTTTGGGGAGGCGCAATCACGATCTGGTTGGGATCTCAGTGTGGACTCGTTCTCTGCGATGAAGGATGGCGCTGCCTCCCTGGCAAATGGGATCGGAGGAAGGGGCTCTACGTCGTGAATGTCGGCGAGGCAGCGGCCGAAGGCGAGCCCGACGGTGAGCACGGGTGTTCGTCCCATGAAATAGGCGGCCACGGAGGGCGGATCTGAGGCCACCCCAATCGCCGATGGCCCTTCCTCCCATCGCTCATCGCCTCCATTCTCTCTCTCCTCTAAATCTTTGTCGCCCCTGCCTGATTCTGGCCGACGCCATCCGGCTCTCGCATCGACCACCACCAGCACGGCTGCGGACGAGGCGCAACCGCAGACGCCGCCGCCGCCATCCTCATCCACCTCCTCCACCATCCTTCCCAGCCGTCGTCGGGGGCACCCGCCATCTGCGCTCTAGCCCACCCGCTCCCTCCTATCCCCTCCCCCTGCCTGCCAGCCCCGTGATCCATCGCACAGATGGCAGGTACTACAGCGACCTCCTCCCCAGCGGATCCGGCCTCCTCCGATGGAGATCCATCCTGGGCACCGCCTTATTCTCATGCGTGCACTTCTATATCAACGTCTCATTCCACCTCACCTGAGCCTTTACCTTCCCACCTCTGCTTCAGATCCACATCACTTTGCAAGGTATGTGCTTGATTGTTCCGAACTGGATCGATGGATTGTGCAAGGTACTTTGGGTGTCGTCATTGACGGCAATTGTCACGCCATGCTACCATCGGAGGGGTCCCTCATCGATGATTAGGGTCTTCCGAACTGCACGAGCTCCATTGAGAAGGATGTTTTTAATTCTGGTTTTGCCTACATGCTTTCTTTGCCTGTATCTACTTAGCTAATGTCTTCTTATAGATAGTAGCTGCTGAAGTGGTGATCAAAGTTGTTCACTATAAGGAAACAACCATGATAACAAAAGTGTATATTCCCTGACCTTTGACCTGAAGTACTTTTTCATTAGAAACTTGCAACAGCCAGGCATTGAAATTAGCAACAGCTTCGTACGTACTGAACTAATTTGCAGCAACACGTACTGAACTAAGTTAGGTTATGCTCATCGTTCCAACATGCTTAGTGATAACCACCTAGCAAGCTGATCAAACATGAAAAAATTGAAGTGCTACTGCTAATCGTACTATTCTGAATGTGAAAATCTATTTAATTGGCTCTTCTCTAATTGTACACTTGCATAAATCTCAGATCTTGCAAATTACAGTATAACCATAAAAGTCATGCTTTGACTCCTATAGGGCCTTTTGCACTTTAATATGACTAATAATTTGCCTTAATATCACAGATTGTATTACTACCTTTCTAAGTGAATGACATTCAAGAAGGTCATTAAATAAAACCAAGAAATCCTTCTGGTATTGGAGTGTAGGAAAGTTGAGACTATAAAACCAAAAGGTTATATTTACGTTTATTAGAGAAGGTTCTTTACTTTTTATAGGAAAACACAAAATGTTGCGATGTAGAGTCTAGGTGGTGGGCCTCCTTGATCCACTTGGTGGATGAGGGCGACTCCGGTCCTGGCACCCATAGTGCCAGTGATCCAAAAATCATAGGGCCTGGATATAGCTCTAGCAGACGTATGCGGCTTGCGCATCGAGCTTGGTCGTCTCGAGCATGGAGATAGGCGAGTTGTAGACCAAGAGCTGGTACAGAGATAGGCGAGTTGTAGACAAGAGCTGGTGGGCAGCAAGAAACGCATGCACACCAAAGAACAAATCTGAGTCACATGCCTACTTCTATTGGTTTCTACAAAGAGCGGCTAGCTTAGATCTTAGACCAGTCGGTCACTGTCGAGGTCGCCAAGGTGATCTTACAGCACCGCCGTGGGGATTTCTCATGATTTTATGTAGGCAAGCCGCAAGCGGTGGTGGTGATTGGCTGGGTGGTGTCGCTGCCTTGGGAAGAGACGAAGTGATGGTAAAAGTAAGCAGGATCCGATGATTCTTCCGTGGGGATAGCCAAAGTCAAGATGTCGACTACAGACTCGTCGCAGACTTGCAGTGAACCTGGATGCGGCGAGCCTGATTTGTGGATCGATGGCGGGTCTTGACTTTGTTAGGCTGGGATTGGATGGTTGCGGAGGGTGGTGTGCTTGGTTGGGTTCCCATGGAAGAATGTGGCCTCCTCGTGGATCTGGTCATGCCCATCCTAGAGAACATTGTGTCCCTAGCTCCCTCGAGGAGCAAGGACAGTGCAAGCGGCAGCAGGGGGTAGGGGTAGATGTGGGGAGGGATGTCGGCGGCTGCTCGAGGTCATCATGATGAAACCCTTGACGTCCCATCTTTATCAATGGAAGTGGAAGAGCACGAAGTTGAGATTGGATAGGAGTTTGAGTTCTTTTTGGCACCGATCGGTTCCCCACTTTGGAGATGTATTTTTTTTGCGTGCGAGCAAACAGTGAGTTGATTCTAAAAGGGATAGGCACTTTTCAACAGAAGTGCATGACGGACCAAAAATATGACCTCATTTTATTTGTTTGATAGATATCGTATTATTCGTTGTTGTTCGTTCGGTGAAATTTCCTAATATTTGATTGTTGTGTTTCTAATTAGAGCACCCCATAATCACCCAATATGAGGGGGTGATAAATGAAAGATACTGATTATAAATTTTGAAGAGCCCGTGGCAACGCACGGGCGTTATACTAGTATATATAGCAACTATTCCAATCAATGAAATCAGTTGCCCCAAACCGAGATACTCTCCTGCCGTTTCGTAGTTTAGGCTCCTTCATGGTATCAGATACCTAATCGCATCCTCTCCAAGCTTCCGCCGCCCCCTCCCCTCCCGCCGCCCCCCTCCCCTCCCGCCGCCCCCCTCCCCTCCCGCCGCCATGAGCTCGATCGGCTACACCTCTGCCTCCTCGGATTCCGACGACGGTGTCTTCGAACAGTTCGGCATCCCCGTCGCAACTCAAACCCTTCCCACCCCACAGCTGCAAGCTCTCCGCATCCGTGACCACGTCCTCGTCACGTTGGATTACGAGAAGGAGAACTACGGCATCTGGAGCCGCCAATTCCTCACCGCCCTCTCCAAGTTCGGGCTTCGGGATCACATCGACGGCTCCCCCGCCCAGGGCACCTCCGACTGGGTGCTCAACGACTTCGCAATCGTCTCGTGGTATGACGCCACGGTCACCGCCTCCACTCTGGCGATCGTGGAGCCGCGCAACGCCACTGCCGTCTCTCTTTGGCGTGCCATCCGCAGTGTCTTCCGCGACAATCGCGACACGCGTGCCATCTACCTCCGCGACGAGTTTCACAGTTTCAATCAAGGCGACCTCTCCGTCGTCGAGTACACCTCCAAGATGAAGGAGATGGCCAACATGCTTGGCGATCTCGGCTCTCGCGTCCGTGATCGCGACCTCATCCACAACGTTCTTCGCGGCCTCAACGAGCAGCTGCAGCACGCCGTCCCGCACGTGACGCGCGGTCTCCTGCTGTCCTTCATCAAGCTCCGGAACTTCCTGCTCTTGGAAGAGCGGCGCCTCGTCCGCCGTGCTTGCATCGTCGCCCACAACGCACTCCTCGCCCAGGCGCATCTCGCGTCTCAGGCCGCCGGCGCTCCCATGCCGGCCTACACCAACCCTGCTCCGCCTCCCTACTTCAACCCGACGCCAGCAGGCTTCTACGATGCTCCCCACGCCGGCCCTCCCACCGCTCCCGGTCAGGGCAAGAAGAAAAATAAGAAGGGGGCCGCTCCCAGCGCCTCGGCTTTGTTCGCCCCTCCCACCGTGGGCACGCGCTCCCCTGCTCCGCACCCGCCTACACCTGCCCTCGCTGGCACGTTCCAGGCCTGGGCGAGTCCGGGCATCCTCGGGGCCGCTCCTGGCATGCGTCCGTCTACCCCGGCCGCTCCACACGGCCTCGCCGTCCACGCCGCGCCGGCCGCTTCTCCGGCTACCCCTTCGCCACAATGGGATCAGTCGGCCCTCATCGCCGCGCTGAACCAGATGGCCCTTCAAGCGCAAGCGGGACAAGGCAGCGAGTGGGTCCTCGACAGCGGTGCTTCTTCTCACATGGGCTCCGGTTCCGGTATAACTCTCCTCCCTCGCCCTCCCAATTTCAATTCTCATATCATTGTCGGTGATGGCTCCACTCTTCCTATCACCGGTACCGGTTCCGTTCACTTTGGAACACCCATTCGCCCTCTCTCCCTTCTGAACATTCTTATTTCTCCTAAACTCATCAAAAATCTAGTGTCTGTCCGTGCTTTTACACGTGATAATTTTGTTTCAATTGAATTTGACCCCTTTGGTTTCTCTATCAAGGATTTGGCAACGGGACGGGTCATTCACCGATGTAACTCCACCGGCGACCTCTACCCCTTCGTGCAGACGCCCCAATGCTTCCTCGTCACCGTTTCTGCAACTTTGTGGCATCAGCGGCTTGGACACCCCGGCGTTGAAGCTTTGGCCCATGCATCCAAATATTTCAAATTCAGTTGTAATAAAAGTTTACCCACGCACTGCGATGCATGTCATTTGGGCAAACACACTAGACTTCCTTTTGCTTCCTCTACCACCAAAACATTTGCTGCTTTTGAGCTTTGTCATTGCGATTTATGGACTAGTCCTGTTTTAAGCATCTCAGGTTTTCAATATTATCTTGTTATTTTGGATGACTTTACACATTTCACTTGGATGTTTCCTATTCGTAATAAGTCTGAAGTTCATCCTCTTATTGTGGCGTTCTATGCTTATGTTCGCACGGAGTTTTCATCCTCCTTTAAAGCTTTTCAGATTGACAATGGACGAGAATTCGACAACGCTGCAAACCGTGCTCTTTTCACCGCCAATGGAACTCTTCTTCGCCTCACCTGCCCATACACCTCCCAACAAAATGGCAAGGCTGAACGTATCCTTCGTACACTTAATGATGGTGTCCGCACTCTCCTTATACATGCCTCCATGCCATACCCATGGTGGGCTGAGGCTCTCGCCACCTCCACATACCTCCTAAATCGCCGCCCATGCAAAGCCAACATCATTACCACTCCCTACGAGCTTCTTCATGGTCGTGCCCCCGATTTTAAGTCTCTTCGCGTGTTTGGCTGCCTGTGCTATCCCAATCTCACTGCCACCGCACCTCACAAACTCGCACCCCGTTCCACTCCTTGCGTTTTTCTCGGCTATCTGGACGGACGCAAAGGGTATCGCTGCTATGATCCACTGACTCGGCACATTATTTTCTCACGGCATGTTACCTTTGTGGAAAAAGTGTTCCCTTTCAGCTCCCTGGACTTCAGCATCGCCCCGGCATCTTCATCAGGCGACAGCCACGACGCTCCTTCGGCTCATGTCGATCATGTGGCGCCCCCTGCATGCCACAGTGATGGGCCATGCAGCCTGTCCCCGCGCGGATCGTCCTCGGGCCGTTCGTCTTCACCATCCACGGCCTGCGGCTCGGCCTCTTCAGCTCGCGGCTCCGCGTCTCTCACGCCCGACGCCGGCTCAGCCCGCGGCTCGGCTTCCTCGGCACGCGGCTCTGCGCCCCTGACGCCGGATGATCAGACCGCCCGTGGCTCCGCGTCCTCAACGCCCGACGCCGTGCCTTCCATCTCGGCGCTTGCTTCGTCGCCTCCCAACCACCACATGGTGACTCGCACTCGGCATGTGTCTTCAAGACGAACTCTCGCTATGGACATGTCGCCACCACGACGGTGTCGCCCCTCCCATCCTCCGTCCAGGAGGCTCTCCGCGACCCCAACTGGCGCCAGGCGATGCAGGAGGAATTCGACGCCCTCTCGTCGAACACCACCTGGACGTTGGTCCCTCGGCCTCCCCACACCAACGTCGTCACCGGCAAATGGGTCTTCCGACACAAGACACGCGAGGACGGCTCCCTCGAGCGATACAAGGCTCGCTGGGTCGTTCGTGGCTTTGCCCAACGTCCTGGTGTCGACTATGGCGAAACTTTTTCGCCGGTCGTCAAACCGGCAACGATTCGCACTGTGCTCACCTTTGTGTCCTCTCATAACTGGCTTGTGCACTAGTTGGATGTGAAGAATGCCTTCCTCAACGACATCCTCGACGAACAGGTCTACTGCTACCAGCCGGCCGGTTTTGTCGATGCTCATCGCAAGGATCACGTCTGCAAGCTCGTCAAGTCTCTCTATGGCTTGAAGCAAGGGCCGCGCGCGTGGTTTCAGCGCTTCGCCACCTTCGCCGTCACCATTGGCTTCACCGCCTCTCGTTCTGACGCTTCGCTCTTCACACTACGGCGGGGCACTGACATGGCGTATCTCCTGCTATATGTTGACGACATCGTCTTGACGGCTTCCTCCCCGGCACCGCTCCACGCTCTCATTGCCAAACTCATGGTCGAGTTCGCAATGAAGGACTTGGGGCCCTTGCACTTTTTCCTCGGGATTCGTGTGTGTCGTATGTCTCGTGGCTTCTTTCTCAGTCAGGAGCAGTACGCCGAGGAGATTCTACAACACGCCGTCATGTTGCAGTGTAAGACTGCCACCACGCCTGTCGACACACTTCCCAAGGTAGCAGCCGACGCTGGTGACCCGGTTGCCGATCCCTCTGAGTACTGAAGCCTCGCCGGTGCCCTTCAGTATTTGACCATGATGCGTCCTGATCTTGCATATGCCGTGCAACAAGTCTGCTTACACATGCACGATCCGCGTGACGGTCATCTCGTCATCATCAAATGTATTCTCCGATACGTCCGCGGCACCACATGCTCCGGTTTCCTGCTCCACAGCTCCTCTCCACTCGACATCGTTTCTTACTCGGATGCGGATTGGGCAGGCTGCCCGGACACACGACGCTCTACGTCCGACTACCGTGTTTATCTTGGCGGTGCCCTCGTGAGTTGGTCTTCCAAGCGCCAACCGACTGTCTCGCGCTCGAGTGCCGAGGCTGAGTATCGTGTTGTTGCCAATGCCGTTGATGATTGTGTCTGGCTACGGCTACTCCTCGATAAGCTCGGTTCACCTCCCTCCAAAGCCACGGTGGTCTTTTGTGATAATATCTCAGCGGTGTACATGTCTACCAATCCAGTTCATCATCGACGAACGAAGCACATTGAGTTAGACATTCACTTTGTGCGCGAGAAGGTGGCTCTCGGTGAACTTCGGGTCGTTCATGTGCCTACTACTCAGCAGCTGGCTGCTATCATGACCAAAGGACTTCCGGTCCAGTCTATGTGTTTTGCCTAGCGCCAACGTATCGACTGCGGCGGGGTGTTAATAGATAGACTAATTATTGTTTAGATATTGTCCATATCTCTAACAGATCTCGGCCTGATCTTGCTATTCTTCTTGTGCAAGACATGAGCTGTTTGTAAGGCTATATATATAGCAACTATTCCAATCAATGAAATCAGTTGCCCCAAACCGAGATACTCTCCTGCCGTTTCGTAGTTTAGGCTCCTTCATGGATCTGATTGAGGTGTATGCATGCTTCCACGTGTTAATTAAGTAGCTAGCAATTCGGGGCGGAAATAAAGTGGAACCGTTGCCGTAATTTCCAAGGTCGGATGGTACTTGTTAAATATTTATGTTTATTTTTTAGGGCACCACATCTCTCCTAAATAGCTATATACGATTGAGTTTCAAATGTTTGATTTTTGAAAAATCAACCTTGAGGTTTATGACATCCATAAACGTTGAGGAGTTTGTGGTGTTCTATAAAATGTGAAACTTTTGTGGTGCCATCAGCAAACACAAGTAGTCTTGAGCAAAATAAGCAAATACTATGATGTTTTTCTTCTCTGCGCAAAGTTATGCAACAATCTAAGTATCAACAGAAAAAGTTATATGCTTATACTAGCTAGATTGATATTCAATTTTTTTCACGGTAAATCTACATTGGGAATGTGTGGTGTTTCATGAGTACAACGGTTTTGAAAAAGCACTCACGTGAAAGAGGAGTTGTGGACTTTTTGTAATGGCTAGATTGAGGTTTAACTGTAAATAGAAAATCTACACCGGGAATTTGTGGTGTTTCATGACTACAACAGTTTTGAAAAAGCACTCATGCGAGAGAGGTTTTGTGGCTTTTTTGTCATGGCTAGATTGAGGTTTAATTGTAAACAGAAAATATACAATGGAATGTGTGGTGTTTCGTGAGCACATCGGTTTTGGAAAAGCACTCACGTGAAAGAGGTGTTGTGGATTATCTTTTTGTAATGCCTAGATTGAGGTTTAATTGTAAATAGAAAATGTACATTGGGAATGTGTGGTGTTTCGTGAGCACATCGGCTTTGGAAAAGCACTCACGTGAAAGAGATGTTGTGGATTTTTTCTTGTAATGCCTAGATTGAGGTTTAATTGTAAATAGAAAATGTACATTGGGAATTTATGTTGCTCATCGGTACACAGGGTTTTGAAAAAAAAATCACGTGAAAGAGGTGTGGTTGTTAGGTGAAACTTAAAAAACATGACCGTAGTACAAGCCTCATATATACAATGTTATACAAAAAAGTGTTGGAAAATATGTACCATATAAATTCATAGTTTTGTCTTCTTACAAACAGCACCACACCCTCAAGGTATAATTAGGAATGCACTGTCAAGAATAATTCTTATAATTTTTGGTATATTAAACAATAATCTGGAGTTATGAAGAGTGTAGGTGCAGCCGAGCTTCAAAAAAGAACACTCTCGTATGAGAGATACTTGTATGTCATGTTGTATTACCTCAGCGTATAAACATATCTTATATTTTGATACGGAGGTAATAGTTAGCAAACACAGGTAGTTTTACACACATTGCTTCTCTAGCTGCATGTATCCCCATCATCTCTCCCGTCACTCCTTCTACCCGCTCTGCTAGCAGGAGAGGAGATATAAGCTCATTGACCCTCCTTTCTAATTTCTTTTTAGACCCATCTTGCATAGTGTAGGTCTTTTTCTCTACAGTTTTCCTTGGACAATAACAAAAGAAAGAAAAATATCAGAAACTAATTTTAGGCATTTGAGGCCGTAAAAACACATAATTAAACGGAAACACTAACGCCCACACGTATGGGCATTCTCCAACTCGCCCACACGTCTGGATCGTCGTTCACTATCTTTTGCACGAATCTTGACACGAAAAGATGGATTTGATGTGCCACGTAGGACGGGACTGGTGTGTGGGCGTTGAAGAGTTTGCCCACATGCTCGCACCACGCTGTTTGCCAGCTGCATTGTGTTGGCGAACTAGTTTCTGCCCACACAGCCACCACCTAGGTCATGCGCGTGTGGGCGAACTTCTTTTCGCCCCACACGACACTCCTTATGGATGACAACTGCAGTTACGCGAACGTGGCAACTCGGTACACACATGACAACTGTGATTCTTTGCTAGACGACAACTGCAGTTGCGCGTACGTGGCAACCAGATAAATACACATGGCAACTGTGATTAACAATACATGGCAACTATGGTTGGACCACACGTGGCAACTATGTAAACACACATGGCAACTACTGTTTGACCATATGTGGCAAGTAGTTAATCACACACTGCAACTACGCTTTAACTACACGCGGCAACTACCATAAATTAGACATGGCAACTATAGTTAACCAAAACAGATAGAGTTGCCATGCTTTTACAACTACACTTGTCATCCCGGATAACTACATCTGCCAACCAGGAAGTCAACTAAATCGTCATCCCGCGGGATACTTAACCTAGCTGCGCTAGGACGTGTGGGCACTTTTGCTTCGTGCCACACGCTCGGGGTGAAGATGAGTAGTACTTGTTGGGCGTGTGGCATGAAGTAGCCGCGCCCACACATGTGGGCAATTCTAATGTCCGCCCACACACAGCCCGTTTGGGCTGCCTCCTGCTCACACCATACACTGTATGTGGGCGCATGTCGAATATACCACACGTGTGGTGGATATCAGCGTCCTAATTAAAATACCATGGCAAGTTGGATTCCAGTGGAACAAAAATACATATGAATTATTAGAAGAATTTTTTATGTTGCACATGAAAGTACATGGATTTCGATATTAGATGTTACTTGATTAGAGAGACAGAACTGAGAGAAAAATACATGTATCGAGTTTTTTTCATGAGTTTGGAGCTCACATTTAGGCTTCTCCAAACTTTGTTGGAAAAGTGAATATCATGTCTTATGAAGAAAAAAAATCGTTGGTGCAATTCTATGATTAAAAGAATAGGAATAGATTTTTCTTCAAAGGGATTACACTCATATGGTTTCCCTAGAAAAATATTTTATCCCAAAGGACCATGAATTGATAAAAAAACATTCTCAATTAAAGTCAACAATTGGTTCTTGTCCTTAATTAAGTGAGGAGCAATAAAAATCATACATCCCCACGGTGATTGAGACTTTTTTAATTCTTTTTTTATTAGAAGATATAGAAGTCTATCAAGTAGGCAACCCAAGAAATGTCCACAAAACCATAGGCAATGAGATATCCATATGAGGAGGTTGTAGGAGTGTGTGATCCGTTTGGTCATTTTCCGTCTCAATGGCAAGAATGGCGAGCTCACAGTTACCACACGCCGACCCGATCGCACATACCTCTTCTCTAGATTTGATAACAATCCTAAGGTTAGGGCATTCTGGATGTGATTGAGATGTATGGCTCCATGTACTCTGATGGATTAAGTGGCTATTAGGGGTGAAAATGAAGTGCAATGCTGAACCTTTGCAGTAATTTCCAACGTCGGGTGGCACAGGTCAAAATGTATATGTTTCTTTTCCAGTCTACCACAACTGTCCTATCTAGGATTAGGTACACATAAACAAAGCTGGTAGTTATCCCAATCTTGAAATAAGCTTTCACCCCGCTTTATAAATAAAGCAACATCACGAAGTACTAAAACCAAATCGTGGGCTTTACTACCTCACTTGGCATCTATACCGGAAACAGAAAGGATCGGCCATAAACAAGGGCAGTAAGGATGCCTAGAACCCATTATTTACATCAAGTGTCAATGAATAGGTTATTAATTTGCAGAGTAAGTGACGACTAGCTGTTTACAAATCAAGTGTTTGCTAGTTCCATGATTCGTGGTTCATGGAAGATTGTACAGTCACCAACTAGGGAGTGAAATACAAAAGCCCACCACAATAGCGGTCTCGTTAGCAAAAAAAAAAAGAAAAACACCCACCACTTTACAATTCGTTGCAAAAAATCACCGCACAAAAAAATTGACAGTGGCAAAAACACTAACCGGCGAAGCTAATTGCTTTGCTGACGTCATTAATTGGTCTGGCCCGCCTGTCCAACTAAGTAGCAGAAAAAAGTGCCATGGGTGCATTGACTTGGTCCTTCTTTCTCCTTCCTCACTCTGCACCTCTCTCTCTAGCATTACATCAAACACCTCACATGCATCTCTTCTCAAGAGGGGTACCTCCACCCTAGAGGTTGCCGCCCGTGTGCTGCGTCAAAGTTCCGGCTCCGCGCCAACACACGACCATGTTTCAGTTTACATTAACCTATATTGATTTAGGAAACGAAACTTGAGCCCATGGAGACGGGTGCGGGCGTGCACATATCGATACAAAAAAACAACGTGGATGGGTGGAAAGGCGAATGAGTGAGACAAAAAAAACAGGAAGGGAAAAGCCGACACGGTGGGGTGATGTTGGGATGTGGAGGCGAAAATAAACCGTGCGCATCGGACTAACAACTCCCCTCTATGGAGTAGAGATATATGTGATTTTGATAAGATAAAATATATATATGTGTGATTTGGTAAGATGTTATTTTTTTAATTAGGAAATTTGTGATTGTCATTTAATAGTAGAGATAATGATAGCAATATATGGCAGCACATTGAGGAATATCTTATTTTGTTTTGAAAGGTTATCGAGAGTAATCTTATGTGTGCCTTTCCGGAAGGTGATCTCACATATATGATATGATTTCTAAATTCTTAATTACCCACTATTATTTACGTGATTGAATTGAATCATTATCATCCGTCAAAGCAAGCACGAAATAAGATCTTCCCCTTTGTTGGATGACAAAAAAGTCTGAAGACACGCTGGTCCAAACATTCAAGGACAATTATGTTTCCTCCTGTTGTAGCTGCCCTCAGTTGGGAATTTGAAACCGTGGCTTCTGATAGTGAGCTGGAGCATTTGGTCCATGCAGGCCGGACGGCATCCGAAGGTACACACGCTGACACGCATCGGCAGTACAAAACGAGGGAAACGGGGAAAATGAACGCAGCCGTGATCCGGTTTGATGGCATCGAATATTTTTCTCGTGTCAACCGATGAATGCTCCCCGGCCTTTCTTCCGGCACCGCACGCGCCAATCGGGTGCGCGCGCGAGAGGACCAGTCGGTCGGTTAGTCGGGCCGGCCCAACCAACCCCCGAGCGACCGAACCAACCCCAACCCGGTGCGGACACGATAAAGTCATGACGCTAGCCGCCCGGGACGATGGACAAACAAACCAAGTCGTCGCCAACTCGCAGCCCCGCCGTCGCTCTCACGGTCACCACCGGCACGGCAGCCTGCTCGGCCCCCGGGCATACAGCCACGGCACCGGTCGATCGACATGGACCCTCCCGCGACGGCCGGCTCCCCCTCCCCCACCACCGCCACCACCTCCTCCTCGCTGCGGAGGCGCACCGCGCTCTCCGTCAACACGTCCGCGCCGGGCCGCGGCGGCAGGGGCATGGAGCGGGAGAGCAAGGAGGCGGCTGAGACGGAGAGGGACGTGGAGCGGGCGGCGGGGGCGGAGCCGGTGAGCCCGGCGGGGCGGCTGTTCCGGGAGGCGCACTTCAACTGCTACATCGTGGCCCTGCTGGGCCTCGGCGCGCCGGTGGACGTGGCGGCGGCCCGCGCCGGGCTGGAGGCCACGCTCGTCCGCCACCCCCGCTTCTGCAGCGTCCAGGTACGCGCACGCCGGCCGCCTGCTCTCCTCCACCATCCTCTTCCTCTGCTCCCCACCCTCCCCGCCTCCTCGCAACTTGCGCAGAGAAAAGAAAAGAATAGCGAGAAAGATTGTGGCAGCAGTTGGTTTCCTCTGTCCCGAGATCGGCGAGCGGCACATGCCGTGGACCTTCCATGATCGACGCACGTGCTCCAGCTGTGGGGTCGGCAAAGCTGTCGATCGATCGTGCAAACCACGACACGCGTACATCACGGAGGGAGATTCCTGCCGCCCTCGCCGTACCGCCGACGAGCAAATTCAGTAAGATTGGGCACGGATTGGCTTGCCTGCGCCTAGGAGGAAGATTGCGTACACGTAGACTCCATGAGAGGCGCGATCAAACAAGCCTTGCCGTTCCTCCTCAACTTGTCGATAGGTTTCTCCTACTCCTAGCATCGTACAGTAGTAGACAAGAGGAATCTGATGCTTGATGCGAGGTGGAAAAACATTTTACTGTTTCACTCATCCGTCGGTCAGTGCTAGCAGCTGTTGCTCCTTTTGTGGCCGATGATTGATTCGGTGCCGCACTTGATTGTCGCCGTGGCGCCCGCCCAAGAGGGCGGGATGCTAATATCAGGGTGCATGTCGTCCCGTTCTGGCGGCGTGGGTGCGTACGAGACGTGAAATCACCCAAGGGCGGCCGCGTAGACATGACCCCTTTTTGCGCCCTCCGCCCTCGGATTCATGGCAACGGTCCAAGCACACCACGGCAACAAATTCCACTTTGCCGTCATGACCGGCGACCGGGGTGAGTGGTGATCGATCGCTGTCCCCCAAAAATCAATCCCGTTCGGGCGTCGACGTGCAGGAAAGGGAAACTGAAGAAAGCTGGCCGCCTGCCCGCCTACTACACATAAATAACTCAGGAGTAGTATCTTCTAATTATGTCGATCCTATCACCAAAACAGATTCCATTTTGATGTCGTGGTGATTGCCCAATGTCCCGTTCAATTTATACCTTTACTTTCTGTAGCACAAAGCCGATGTTTTCTCTACTCTCGATCTGGAACGACGGTCAGCCGTTGAGGAGGAGATGCCACTCCAATCAGTTTGCGCCGGCCGACGAACGGTCGTGCAGCCTTCAGCATGCATCAAAGCAGAGCGGCCATTGGAGACCATGGCGATTTTAGCAGCCGTTTGACTGGGAATTCTGTGCGCACCGGCAGACAGGCCCGCGCTCTGGAAATTTCAGCCAACGAAACTGCTCCACGGACGACACTGGTGCCCGACGTGTGCACGATAGGTAAATCCAGCGTCGTGTGATGTTTCACTCATACGCAGGACGATACTCATGATTTTATCGTGTGCATAGCATAGCTCCAAATTCATTCATTGCGTGCGACTTGACAGATTCCACTATCATGAAA
The DNA here is from genome assembly GCF_018294505.1 of Triticum aestivum. Taxonomy (NCBI): domain Eukaryota; kingdom Viridiplantae; phylum Streptophyta; class Magnoliopsida; order Poales; family Poaceae; genus Triticum; species Triticum aestivum. The sequence continues at coordinate 645,168,487 of NC_057795.1, forward strand.
ACAGATTACATTTGCTGTCGTGGTGATTGCCCAAAGTACCGTTCAGATTATCCTTCCCTGTCTGCAGCACGAAGCCTATGTCTTCTGCACGGGTGAATCGCATAAACCCATCACATTGATGCCTAGGTTTCACATAAAACATCGGTTTACAATCTTTTGTCATAGACGACTAATTCATTGCGTAACCATTTACAGAAAACACTAGTCAACGGCTTTGACCCATTTGATGATGATTATGACAGCCTATTTTTGCCACAAACTCCTCCACTCCCTAAAGAAACTCCCTCCCTCCCAACGCGACCCCGGCCTCCCAGCGCCGCCACGTCCCTTCTCCCTATAACCCCGGCCCTGCCCCTCGCCTAGGGAAGCACGGGACACCGGCGAACTAGTCGTGTCCCCGGCGCTCCTATGAGGGATCCCGGGCATGAACCGCGAGATGATGTGGGACTGCAGCTATCTAGCCGTGATCGACGCATGCCATTTTAGAGAGAGAGAGAGAGAGAGAGAGAGAGAATCGGCCACGGTGGAGCACTTTGTCCGCCACCGAGCGCATGGGCCGGCCCCACTGCCGTGGCGCCTTGTTGTCGGCGACCCCAACCACTCGGCTCCCAGCTACCGGTGGTGCCGCCCCGACACTAATCGACGGCGTCCCCATCCATCTACGATTAGCAGCAAGCCAGCAATGTAGCCGTGTACATGACCTAGCCGCCGCCCCCTCCTCTAGTACCCGTCTCACCACCGCCCGGTTCGGACGCGGCCACCGGTCGATGGCCACGCACCGCCCCCCTTCCTCCTCCGTGCGCGATGGCCATGGCCGGCGACAAGACCCCATGAGCGACCCAAGGCAAAGGAGCATCCTCATTTTTTGTCCGGGTCATGTCCGTTCTGCTCCATTTCGAGACTAAATTTGTTCAAGATTTGCGTCCAAAGCGGACACGGCCGCTCCTTGTCCGCTACTCGTCCGTCCTGGCCCACTAGCCATACACCCACCCACCCCCACCTTTCTTTCTCTCCCCAACCACCCACCCACCGAAGGCTGGCAAGCAGGCGGGTACGCCCGGCTTCAACCCGGCGCTGCTGTGGGCGTGCTGGGACGGGGCGGCCGCGGCAAGCAGGGCACCGACTCGGAGCAGGGAACGGGCGAGCGCGGCATGGCACGAAGTGCGGCACAAACGGGGCGGGGAGGCGCGCTGGCCGCACGATCTCGCGTTGAGGGCACGGGCGGGGCACGCGTTGGCTGCGGCACCTCGCTGGAGCAGCCATTGAAGACCATGGATGTCAATTACGCAGCCTTCAGTTTGACTGGTAATTCTGTGTGCACCGCCAGACAGGCCCGGACGGGCTCTGGAAATTTCAGTGAATTCATTCATTGCAACGCGACAGAGACGTGCTTACACAGGACCATGAAGCAGTTGCACGTCGAAATCAAAATTTGATTCATGCCTACGCCTTCTTTGTCACACACACTTCCTTGGGTGCGCCGATTATCGGTCTGGCGTGTCCGAAAACGGCAACTTTTTTGTTTCCATTGGGAACGAAACACCCAACAAACCGTTTACTACCAGAGGTTTAGTCCCCCCGCAAAAACACACACACACAGAGATTTAGTCCCCCCGCAAAAAAAAAGTCAAAAAAAAACAGAGGTTTACACCGGAGAAATTAGCGCCAAGTCTCGAAAGGAGGAATTGTGAGCACAAACAAGGGGAAAATATCAGGTGATACAAGCCCTCATATGCTTCCATGCTACTAGCTTGTAAAATTCAAATTTTAACATAGCAAAAAATTCAGATCAAAATTTGAAATACACATGAAGATACAAAAAAAAAAGAAGACAAAATTGAGATGCGGATAGTGTCATTTTTCGCTTTTGGCTTCTTTTGACGCTAGTCATATTGGATTTGTCTTTCATGTTTCTTCATGTGTATTTTAATTTTGATCTAAGTTCTTTAGGGGCCGTCGAGATGTGTGTTGTCAACATCAATGACCCTTTTAAGATTTTTTTTTGACATGTTTACATTTAATTATTTTTTTAAAGTTGATACCATGAGAGCATTTGAGGGTTAGTATCACCTGGTATTTTCCCAACAACTACTATATGCACTAGCAACTACTACTATGCCGGAGCAGTAACACCCATGGCTCTCGGGAACGCGCTCGCGACGACGCCGCCCTGAGCCCTGATCTCTCTCCTCCGGCCCTCCGTGCGTCAGGCTCGACCAGATCCGGGATCCTCGTCGAACCCTCACTCCGCAGCAATTCTTCTTCCACGAAGCTCCCTTGTGCTCCTCTGCCTCCCGCCCATCAACTCCATCGGCCTCGACCCGATGTGATGGCTCCTTGCACTGCCCCGAGATAGTCGAAAATCTCGGGAGGGGGAGGGGGATCTAATCTAAGTGTCCCTAAAAACAATTCTTGAGAAAATGATCCAAGGCTTGTGTGTGTGTGTGTGGCCCCAACATAGCTCCGCCACTGGCTCCTTATCCGTGCCCAGCCTACGTCCGCGTCGGCGGCGGTTGCAGCTGCCACTCTGGCCAGGCTATGTGTCGGCTCTGCGTACGCGTCGGCTGCTGCCATTCCAGCCGAGCGGAGCGCCGGCGGCAACTATGGCCTTTTTGGGCTTCGCCTCAGCGTTCGAGCCCCTATTCATCGGCCTAGAATCCTACTTCCTCTGTTCCTAAATGTAAGTCTTTCTAAAGATTTTAATGCGAATTACATACGGATGTGTATAGACGTACTTTAGAGTCTAGATTCACTCATTTTGTTCCGTATGTAGTCCGTAGTGAAATCTCTAGAAAGACTTATATTTAGGAACGGAGGGAGTAGATGACCTCGATGCTCTTGTCGTCTGCCTTGCCCGGCGACCTATCTGGTTTGGGCGATGTGGTGATGCCCGTCGGTGTGCAGGAATCTTCCAATGCTCTGGCAGCAAGCTCCCAATGCGGTCTGCAGCTCGTCCCAATCGCTCCACTTGCGCCGCTTCAGATGTCGACTGCACCGCCCACCGCAATCGCTCTTGCGACGGATGCCCTTGCTTTGCGCGGGTTGGACCCAACCATTAGTGGGCAGACGGCCGACGCTCGTCCCAGTTTAGTCCACCTGTCACAAGATATCTGAAGTTCTAGATTTGACGAAAGTCAAGCGTTCTCAAGTTTGTAAAAAACATACTTTATCCAGAACCTCTAGCATATACGTATGAGAATGTTTTTGTCGTGGGAAAAACTTCCGATCATAGGTAACAGAAATACATCTGGGTCCGATATTATCTAGCGATAGTTGCAAGCACTGTAGCACACCACCATTATTGCCTGGGGCCGAATAAATCTTGTTGACACAGTTGAAAAGTTGTCGCACTAAGACCTAACGGGACCAGCACCTAAAATAACTACCGTCGACGATGAAGAGAAGCGTAGATTGAAAGAATCCAACCTGTAGACAAACGAACACGGACGAACGAAAACTAAATCTAAGAAAATCCAGCAAACAATAACACCGATCGAATCCCGAGAGATATGTTGGAGACACACCTCCACACGTCCTCTGACGATACTAGTCGCATTGCTAGGACGAAGGCTAGACGGGGCAAACCTTATTCCATCTTCAGTAAGCTGTCACAGCCCTGACCTTCCTGAACAAAACACAAACCCCTAACCAAACTAAAAAAGGACACACAAAAATAGAGAAGGAAGCCTTCGTTGGCAATGGCTGTGGTCCGCCACTCCTCCATGGCCCCTAGGAGATGAGGCAGGCCGCAACGTGAGCTAGGGAACCCAGGCGCCTCGCGAGACGAAGGGTGTGGAAATATATTTTACGATGAATCTGATGATACCAATTATAGGAGTAGAAGTTGGTAGTATATTTTTTGTATTTTTTTAAACTAAAAAAGACCTAAAATATAATTTTTTAACTTAAGACCAAGCTAGAACTTTTAATATTTTGAAACAAAGGTAGTATGTGCTTCGATGACTTGACTTGTTGCAAAATTTATGGCATGATTGTTCACTCAGCTCGCCATAGTGAAAAACAGAGTAACAAAGCACACGTTGCGTTGCAGGTGTCGGACGACGTGAAGAAGAACGCAAAGCCACGGTGGGTGCGGACCACGGTGAACCTGGACGACCACGTCGTCTTCCCGGACCTGGACCCTGCCGCCACGTCGGCCGACCCCGACCGTGCCCTGGAGGACTACGTGTCCTCCCTGTCCACGCGGCCCATGGACCACTCCCGCCCGCTCTGGGAGTTCCACGTCATCAACCTCCCGACCTCCGAGGCGGCCGGCGCCGTCGCCATCCGCATGCACCACTCCCTCGGCGACGGCGTGTCGCTCATCTCGCTCCTCACCGCCTGCACCCGCAGCGCCGCCGACCCGGCCAGGCTGCCGTCGCTGCCGTCGCCCCCGCCGCCGCGGCGCTCCGGCGCCGCCCCGCCGCTCTCGGCCGGCGCCCTCGCGCTCGCCGCGTGGGCCTGGTCGCTCGTCGCGCTCGCGTGGAACACGCTGGTGGACGTGGCGCTCTTCGTGGCCACGTCGTGGTTCCTGCGCGACGCGCCCACGCCGTTCCTGGGGTCCCCCGGCGTCGAGTTCCGCCGCAAGCGCTTCCTCAACTGCACCCTGGACCTCGACGACGTCAAGCTCGTCAAGAATGCCATGAAGTGTGTAAGATCCTCGTACCTTCTCTCTCTCTCTCTCTGTTGATTACCAGTGACTGATCTCTGTTAGCTCGCCGACTTGACACTGAATCTGAATGGTGCAGACTGTGAACGATGTGCTGGTTGGCGTGACCTCTGCGGCGCTGTCGCGCTACTATTTCCGCAAGACCGGTTCAGGCGAGAGCAGCAGCGACAAGAGAAAGCAGCGGAAGAACATCCGCATGAGATCGGCGTTGCTCGTCAACATTCGGAAAACACCCGGCCTGCATGTAAGCCTGAAATTGGCTTGTACATTTTCCTCCAAGAAGATTTATTCCCTCAAAAGCTATCTACAGTTTAAAAGAGTTACCAAGACAGTTCATGAGTGATTCTGAACTTGTGCTTTGAGCAGACATTGGCACAGATGATGGATCCCAGTAAGGACAACGCTGTCAAATGGGGGAACCAGATCGGTTACATCGTGCTCCCGTTCCATATAGCGATGCACGACGATCCACTCGAGTACATCCGGCAGGGGAAGAAGACAGCGGACAGGAAGAAGAGATCTTTGGAAGCGGTCTTCACATATTGGAGTGGAAATCTAGTGGTGAAACTCCTCGGCATTAAGGTATTTCCTTCTCCTTAGTTTTGATATGACAATGCTTGCTTGATTTATCAATGTTGTCCAAATCCATAATCAAAAAACTTCACCAAAATTTCAAAGTATTCATACATAATTGTGTTAAACAAATGTGAAATTTTTCACAGGCAGCCGCGGCTCTCTGCTATGGCATGTTCACTAACACCACCATGTCATTCTCAAGCCTGGCCGGACCTACCGAGAAGGTGGAGTTCTATGGTCATCCGATCGTCTATATAGCGACAAGTGTCTACGGGCATCCACATGTAAGCACTTTCCCGTTGGTATTCATTCATCACTAACAAGGTGACCAATTGCGCGGATTCCTGATTTTTACAGCCTAATTGTTTTATTTGATTGTGTGTAGGCTCTAACCGTGCATTTTCAAAGTTACATGAACATCATGAAGCTTGTCCTTGCGGTGGACGATGAGCAATTCCCGGACTCTCATCAACTACTGGATGACTTTGCTGAGTCCCTCAGGCTTGTTCGTCAGGCAGCTTCAGCAAGATCGTAGAATGAGTTAAACTTAGATTTTAGCTAGAAGGTAGAGCATGACACAAAATTTGCACCAATGTACTATAGTCAGCCACTTGATGTATAGCCTGGTTGGCGAGTGTACACTCTCCCACGAATCACGAAGCTGGCAACGATTGATTTGTAAAGATCCTTGTCGAATATAAAAAGTCCTTTCTGTTTCATCAGTGTAAAAAATGCTCTTATATTATGGGACGGAGGGAGTAGATGTCAAGTGAAGTAGCGAAGCTCAAGATTGGGATTACCGCCGCCCTAGTCTATATGATGCCAACTTAAGAGATACTAGTGTGAATAATCATACATGATTCCACATTTTTTTTACAACATTGACTTGAAACCAAAGTTCAATCCACATGGTGAGAATAATAGAAGACCAAATATGATGAAGTAAAAGAAATAAGAAGATGCACTATTCACAATTTTTGCCTTTTTTGTTTATCTTGATGTACGTCTCTGTTTTGGTTCAAACTTTGCAAATTAAATATTTTTTGTGGGGGAACTTTACAAAGTAATTAATCATAACATACTCTTTCTCTAAAATACTTTTAGAAAAGTTTCACTATTATTTCCACTACTTTTGTTGTGTAACCTTCCTACTCTATGCAAATATGGCAGGTTATCCATTAGTTACCTGAATTAGTCAATAACCCAATAATTTTTTACATGAATCATTTTCGCAAAAAAGGGCCATCGTCTCCGTAGATTCTTCTGCCTACAGGACAACCTATCACAATATTGATAATATGTAGTGTTTGTTAGTGCACAAGGCGTAATAAGTAACAAAACTAGATGTAAGAATATATACAACAACATGGACGTGGAGTATGTGATCACGGGTGAACAGTAAATTCAAAAATGTAAATTAATTCAAAAAATCTGATATTTTTAGCAAGAAACTTTGACATTTTGTTTACATGCATGCAAATTTTCATGATGAAATAACATTTGTGGAGGTTTGAAAAAAAAACAAAATTGATGGCCAAACACTTTTGTGGGGGTTTGGATGAATGAAAAAAAATCAGCACTCCAAAATGCTTTTAAAAATAGTCTTTTTGGAGCATCAATTTTGTTATTTTTTCCCATACCTCCACAAATGTGATTTCGTTCCAAATATTTGCAAGCAGGAAGACAATTGAACAGTGTTTGTTGCTAAAAAAATAAGAATTGTGTCAATCTTTCTACTTTTTTTTCTTTCAATTTAACTACTTATTATTACGAAGATGCATTCGACTCGACTGTAGAAACTCCATGTTCAGCAAAATTGGGCTATTCAGGTATCTGCCACGATTATGAGGTAGCGTGGGATCGTAGTGCGGTGCCAAGGGGGCCGTCGCTTGTTTATTAGCGAGCGAGCTGAGCAGTTCATTCCATAAAGAAAACCGGGCATCTTCTTCTCGCTAAGTAAAGGATTTATTTAAATTGGGGCACGTCTATGTCCTGCATGACGCGGGATCGAGCGTAGTAGCCTCGCCTCAAGTGACGAGCTAATGAGTAGGCCTACTAGTGGGTTTCTTATTTCGTTCATTTGTTTTGACTTTTAACCTTTATTTATATTTTAGAGTATTCTAGATATATTTCTTAAATTACTTTATTTAATTCCCGAAAACATTACCCCACGTTTTGAGAAATGCTAATGTAGTGTATAAAATGTTTCCCACATTTTCAAGAAATGTTTGTGCAATTCAAAAAAAAAAAAACGTTCATGACAGTAATAGAAGGTCCACACTTTTTTTGTTAATGCAATTTTAGAAATATTTATAAAAATATAAAAGCGTGTATGTATTTTATAAAATTTTTGGTACGTTTAAAAGCTGTTAAAAATATTACAAAATGGTCACATGTTTAAAAACATGTTTTATAACATTTTAAAAATCATTAAATAATTTTTTTGTTTGTGCAGTTTAATAAAAAATGTTCATAACATATATTAAATGTCATAAAATTTGAAAAAAGGTTTGTAAATTTTTAATGAAATGTTGATGAACATTTGTTGGAAATGTGAACGTGTGTTTAAAATTTTTCATTTTGTATTTATAAAATGTTCAATGTTCAATTTGTAAATGATCAAAATGCATTTATTTAAATGTTCAACCTGTATCTAAAATGTTCAACGTGTGTTTTAACAAGTACACATGTATTTTTAAGAACGAACAAGAAAAACCAAGAGAAAAATCGATGAAAACCTATATGGAGAAAACAGAGAAAAAGAAGAAAAAAAAGTGAAAAAGGGCGCGCATAACCTATCCAAACCCTACCAAAACAGTGGGGAAGCATTCTCGTTCCGAAACCGTCGTCAGCAATTATTGGGCGACCCACTTGAAGGATCTTTGTATGCGAGCGTCAATTGTTCCCGGTAGTAAGCTTCAGTGTGTAAGTCGGGCGACCCATTGTAGTCTTCGATCAGTCGCTTTGCCATGATGGCACGCATCCCCATGAACCAACGCTGACAGAACGAGGAAGAAGCAATCGTACGGCTCGCGAGGGAACAGATCTCACGCTGAGATCGGACGACCGTCGGTCCTTCTCGATCGTCGCGTTCCCGGCCAGTTGAGGACTTGAGGTACACGCTCCCGCGATCGCCGATTGGTAATTTCTAATTTGCTATGCATATGCATGCAGTTATATATTTCAAGAAAAAAACCAGCTAGTACGTACTTCCTTCGTTTCTAAATATTTATCTTTTTAAAGATTTTAAATGTCTAAAATATGTCTATATACATCCGTATGTGATAGTTCATTTGAATCTTTAAAAAGACAATAACATTCATGCATGCGTCTCCTCGGCAAAGGTACAGGCCGGCGCGAACAGGCGCTCGCACCCACCCGATGCATGCGGCGTCCACTCGATCAGCGCACGCGGGAGCACGCCCCAGTACTGCGCTGGCCGACTGCTCGTGTGATGCGCGCGATTAATGCAGACCAATCAGCCAGTCCCCGTCTATAAGAAAGAACCGCACAAGCTGCCGCACCCGTCTGCCATTATTCCCGGCGAGTCGGCGACGAAATACTGACTCCATTCTTTCCAGGTTTCGCCATATGTCCGGCTCCTCCGAGCTGCCTTCCATCGATGGCGATGGCGGCGGCGGCATGCCGTGGCAGACCGCTTCGGCAACCGTTGCCCGGCCACTGCCCATATCCGGCTCGCACGTCCTCAAGATCGACGGCTACTCCCGCACCAAGAGCCTCGTCAGCGGCGAAGGCGTCACGTCCGAGACCTTCGCTGTTGGACGCCATCGCTGGTTCATGAGGTACTTCCCGGACGGCCACTCGTCCGACCAATCTGGTTGGATATCCATCTATCTCCATCTTGTTCACCCCGATAGTGATGACGATCACGTCGATGCCCGGTGCAAGATCAGTTTGCTCGACCAGGACGGGGAGCCGGTGCCGTCGCATGGCGCCGACAGCCAAACATGCCACACCTTCTCGAGCAACACGGGACCATGGGGCTGTCCGTGGCTCATCACAAGGAGGGACCTGGAGGAATCGGTTTACCTCAAGGACGATGTTTTCAGTGTCAAGTGCGAAATCACCGTGCCCGGGGAGATCTTCACGGAGCCCATCTCCATGTTTGTCGCCGCGCCGCCTTCTGACATGCACCGCCATTTTGGCCGGCTCCTCTCCACCGGCGACGGGGCTGATGTCACGTTTGAGGTGGGGGGCGAGAGGATTGCGGCGCACAGGTGCGTGCTCGCCGCTCGGTCATCGGTGTTCATGGCGGAGCTTCTTGGACCGGAGAAGAAGGAGAAGGCCGGTGCTTCTTGTGTGCGCATCACTGGCATGGAAGCTGGAGTGTTTAAGACCATGCTCCATTTCATTTACACAGACTCGCTGCCAGACATGGAGGAGGGTGACGCGGTAGTGATGGCTCAACGTCTGCTTGTAGCGGCGAACGAGTATAAACTTGAGAGGCTAAAGTTGCTTTGCACGCAGAAGCTCTGCAGATACATGGACAAAGACGTTGAGCCTCATCAACCGTTCGTGAGCTTTGTTTGATGAGTGTTCTTCTTCTGTTCTTCAGCATCTCCTTCCTTGTGTTCCGTCCACGTCGAGCCATGTAAAAGTAGTACAAAGATCGCCATAAGGGGGCACGCGATTGCTCATTAATTTGAGATCCTGGTTAGGGAGAGCAGGAATATCAAATGTTCGCTTTACTAGTTCAACATCATATGTAGCCAGAGTGATTGACAAAATTAGGGGTTTGTGTCCCATTGAGCTACCATTTTAAAAAAAGTGACCGGCAACTACCAAAATTTTCTAATTTCGTGACAAACTACCACTTTCAAATAATGTCTAGTTTAGACAATTTTAATGTGTTTATGACAGGCGCGGCCCATCTGTTAGCGTTGACGTGGCGGCAAAGTCAACTTCACAGGGCGTCCGGCAGGGGCGGCTGCGTCGGCCTCGCCCGAACCCGGGCGGCTGTTACGCGCGGCGGGGCGCTGGAGGCCCGGGCGCCGGCGGCGAGCGCCGGCGTTGGGTGGTGGGTAGCAGCGGCAGCCCGGAGCGGCAGCAGCAGGCAGCATCGCGGGCGGAGCGGCGCGGGACGGTTGCGGCACAGGCGGGCGGCGGCGCGGGACGGTTGCGGCACAGGCGGGCGGCGGCGCGGCTCGGCAGGTGCGGCCCATAGCCGGCGGGCACGCACGGGTGGCGCGGCGGCGGGCTGTGATGCAGCAGCAGCAACACGCATCGGCAAGGGGGGCAGGGGGCGGGCTGTGATGCAGCAGCAGCAGCACGCATCGGCAAGGGGGGCAGGGGAGTGCGGTGGCCAACGGCGGGGCGCGGGTGAGCGAGGGAGCCGCGGGAGGTTGGCGGGGCGCACGACGCCAGCGCAGGCGTGCAAGGCGAGCGTAACAGCAGGCAGAGGCCGGGGCGCGACACTAGGCCCTCCTTGCTGAGCCCGGTGGACGGCGGCGGAGGTGGTGCGCAGGTGCACACGAGGTGTTTGGGAAAATGCCACATGGAGAGGAGGAAGAAGGAGGAGGTTGACGCTGACAGATGGACCTCGCCTGTCGTAAACACGTTTAAATATTCTAAACGGTTCATTATCTGAAAGTAGTAGTAGTTTTTTGTCACGAATTAGAAATTTTTGATAGTTTTCGGTCACTTTTTTAAAGTGGTAGTTCCATGGGACGCAAACCCCTAAAATGGTAGTTTTTTTTGTCAATCACTCTATGTAGCCATGGTCATCCAACCAGCCAAAACATGAATCTAGGTGTATTCTCTGAACAAGCAGCAATAATGCCAACTCAGCGACAAACCACGGCAGCCTTCCATGCAAGTATGCCACAGTCACACTAGAAAATATTAGAAAACAAAAACATGATAATCTAGTTCCCAAATTTATAACAGTTACCTGGTTGGAAAATGTATGTGAGACTGCTCAATATTAATACAATACCAATCTTAGACTATCTCAAGCATATCACCAAAAAAAACTCCGCCTGCAAGACCATAGTGGGGAGTAACTTAGACTAGTAACATACATATGTTGGTCGTCTATATTACTACCTCTATAGTGGAGAGTAACATATGTGTGGTGTCATGCAACACTTTATTTATTAGGTTGTAAACTCATTATGTCTTGGTATGTGTGATGTTATAACTCATTATGTCTCGCAGAAGCAAAACCATGACTCTTTCGAAAGGAAAAAAAATAGAAAGCGTGTTTTTTTCGTTTTCGAGAGGCACGGCCGTGCCTCTCGCTAAAACACAACCGTGCCTCTCGCGGGAAGCAAAAAACCGTGACTCTCGGAAAAAAACAGATAACGCGTTTTTTGCCGTTTCTGAGAGGCACGGACGTGACTCTCCAGAAAGCACACCCATGCCTCTCGCGGAAGCAAAGCCGTGACTCTCATAAAAGAAAAAATAAATAGAAAACATGTTTTTTTGGTTTTCGAGAGGCACGGTCGTGCCTCTCACGAAAGCAAAACCGTGCCTCTCACGGAAGCAAAACCGTGACTCTCGCGAAAGGGAAAAAAAGAAAAAGTGTTTTTTCGCGTAATTTTTTTTTGTTTTTTGATTGAAAAGCTAAGGAAGAACGGTGGAAAACAAAAACGTCAAAAAAAATAAAAAAACATTTAAAATGCCGAAGACAAATGCTAAATAATAATAATAATAATAATAAAATCCGGAGGGACCGTCTAGAGTGCGACACGTGACGAATGACTGAGAGCGCGTCAAGTGTCGCTGATTGTTGCGAGTCTCCGGAAGGAGATAAAAATAAAACTGACCTATAAAAAAGGACTGTTAAATCGGTAACTGGGCCGGCTAGAGCGCCCGTGCGGGTGCGCGTCGCCGGTTTCCCTACAAAAAACACCTTGACGGCTGACCCGGAGTGGATTTTGAGTTGGACAAGGCTTCTGTTCTGACCCGCGGACGACGGTGGATTCCCGTCGCAGGCTCGCACCGCGAGATCGTCGACTCCCCATGTCCCCCGCTCGTCGGCACACAGGCTCTCTTCGATTCCTTTGCCGATTCGCCGCGATCCACTATGCATTGCATAGGGCACGGCGTCGGCATGGGCACCGTCGTCGGCAGCGGAAACTCCTTCCTCCTGCAAAAACACGTATGTTCTCTGATGCATCTTCTGTTTTATTAAACCAAAATCGATCCCATTCACTCACTGAGCAAATTTCAGATTATTTGAGTTTCTGTCTATTTCAGCTTCTCTGTGCACCAAGTTTTTTTACCTTTCCTTGTTCAAGCACCGCTGGTTCATGCGAATTCATAATGCCCTCTTGCAAAATTTGAGTTGAATGAGCAAAATTGAGACATACTACTGTGTTGCAGCTGGTAGTGGGTCAAAGGTTCCATCCGCTGAAACAGATGCTGCAACCTGCCAACAAGGTCAAGGTGCCGAAAATATGGGACGCCAACTTGGTTTTGAGGAACTCCCAGAGGTATGTGTGTAGCCGGCGACCTAGTATATATCCTAGTTACAAGTAACTTTTTACCGCAACTGCTAGCACAGGATCATGATGCACATGGGCATCATATAGGAGTTTCAGTAATTCGGTGATGGATCCGCGGCCGACAGCGTTATTTATTGCAGTCTGGTACTAGCTACAATCCAATTGTTCAACTTATCAAAATTGGTTCTGCAGGACATCTTGCATCGTATACATTCTCTCCTGCCAATAGAAGATGCTGCTCGTGCTGCCTGCGTGTCCCGTGGATTTCTGCACTCCTGGAGACACTATTCCAACCTCATACTCATTGACAATGCCCTTTGTTTTGATGACGAAAATGTTGAGGAAAGAACAACCGATTTTATTCTCAGAATTGACAAAATTCTTAGAAACCATTATGCCAATGGGGTGACGGTGAAGACACTTCGACTTGAACTTATCAATTGCAGCAATATCAAGGGCTCCTACCTGAACAGGTGGCTCCGAATCACCATGAAGCCTGGGATCCAAGAACTTTGCTTGGTGATGCCTTCAGTCATGAGAAAAAGCTACAACTTTCCCTGTTCGGTATTATCTGATGAGGCAGCTGCAACTTCAATTCAGTCTCTTAGCCTCTTGGCTTGCGCATTTCATCCCACATCAACACTTGGTTGCTTGAGAAGATTGAAAAGTTTGCGTCTGTCTTTTGTCCATATTGCCGATGAAGAATTAGGGCACTTGCTCTCGAAATCATCCACCCTTGAGCGGTTTGAGCTCTTTTATTGCAGTGGGATAACTTGCTTGAAAATACCCTATACGCTGCAACAGCTCAAGTTCCTCAGCGTTAAATATTGTAAGATGGTGCAGGTGATACAGATAGATGCTCCACAACTCTGCTCTTTTCACTATGACTTGACCCCAGTTATCTATGTCAGAAATTCTTCGCAACTTAAAAATGTTAACATTTCGGCTGTTGGCCCATCTAGTATTCTCTCTCATGCTCGCTTTAGCCTTCCGTCCATCGCACAAAATGTTGAGAGCCTCACCCTGTGCAGTTGTTGTGAGGTACGTGTATATATGCAAGACTTGTATATATGTAAGTCTCAACAATCAAATTATAAGGACCGTTCAAGTACGTGTATACATGTAAGACTTGTATATGTTGCAATAAAAACATGATTAATGGATTCTTTTTTCAGGATGCCAACACTCCCATGCTGTCATCCAAGCTCCCCCACCTCAAGAACTTGGAAATTATACTCAGGCACTACTTCTCCCCAAACTATGATGTCTTCTCTCTGGTTTCTTTTCTTGACGCTTCCCCTGCCTTGGAATCTTTCATCCTACGCGTAAGTCACTATGTATATATCTCTCATAGCTATCTACGCTTAATGTATTACACTTCGTTATCAGAACAATGGTAACTGATCCTACATATGTATCTTCAGCTAGAGCAGGATGCCTTGATGCGGGTTCCAGGTGTTGGAGATGACAATGAATACCGACAACAGAATCCGGAGTGTCGGCATAACAGCCTTAGGAAGGTGATGATCACGGGATTCTGTTCGGCCAAGAGCCTGGTTGAGCTCACAATTCATATCCTCGACAGAACACATTCACTCGAGCGCCTAACGCTGGACATAACCTATGGCTACGATAGACGGACTTGTAACATTGGCAAATTCCCGACAGCAAGAACAATTGGCCAATGCTGGCCGATTAGCAAGAGAGCTCTCGAGGAAGCTCATAGATCCGTGGAGACTGCGGGTAGATACATCAAGGAAAGAGTTCCCTCATCTGTTCAATTCGAGGTTCTGGGGCCCTGTAGTCGATGCCATATCGGGAAGTAGGTACCGGTAGATCAGTGATATAGTGGCTTATGTTTCTCCTTCTAGCTAAATAAGTATCCTTGGAATATTGAGCCTATTTTCTACCCAAAATTTGACTAATAAATTATGAGTTATGTGATTCAAGAGTTATGACATGTTTATTACTTTCCTGGGTTATAAATGATGGTTCATCTTTATGGTTCCATATGAATTCATATGTTAAAGTTCTTTCTGGCTAGACTTTGCCGGTTTTTCGTCATTGTGGTGTTGCTGTTGTTATGTGCAAGGTTATTATATCAGGCCTAATGTTACTTTTTTTCCCAAGATATGAGCCTAAATCAAGAATACTAGAGCAACACCACTATCCCATGAAATTCTTAGCTACAATACTAACAAAAATAATTGTATGCGCTCCGGTAAAGTATAGAGGCTACGACGAAGCATACCCCTCCTCATCCCAAACAACCCTTGAGCACACTCCACGGAGATGATCTTCTATGCCAAGAGGCTGTGCAGCAAACAACTTGTGAAGTTCCTTTATGTGACTTGTATGATTCTTGTGAACTTTCTATGTTGCTTGTTATGTCGACAAAGATTTTTGGCCCAATTACATTCAGCCCCAAACTAGAACTTTCTATGTTGCTTGTTATGTGAACTTTAGGTGAACTAGATGACCCGTTGCAGGAACTGGTGTAGGGACCAATTGCAGCCCGAAAGTTAAGCGAATTATTGGAAGAATTTTTTTCTTGAGCTATCTGCAAATGACTATGTTCATACTGCGTGTCAATTGTCTTGACAATGATCATTTCCCATATTTTTCTTTGGTGATTTGTTTTTCATGACATGCTCTATTTGCGATGGATCATTTTCCCATATTATCCTCCCACCTTGCGCCTGAAGCTGCCACCTACGCCCAGCGCCACCAGGATCCCGCCTCCCCAAAGCTCCGCCACCAGTGGGATCCACTTTCTCCGTGCATCCCCCCGCACGCACCTCCCCGCACGCCGCAGAATCCCCTCCACCACCATGGCGTACCCCCGCCTAGATCCTTCTCAACCACCGGCCATGGCGCTCCCCTCCCCGAGATCCTGCCACATCACCGGCCATGGCGGCTCGGGCTCCTCTGCAGAGCCAGCTCTGACCCGCTCCCTCGAGGCCGCCATCGCTCTCGTACCTTGCGCGGCCTCGGACATCCTGCTCCACCATCGGCCATGGCGGCTCGGGCTCCTCTGCAGAGCTTGCTCCGGCCGCTCCGTCGAGACCGCCGTCGCTCTTGCGCGCCCCCAAGGCCGCCTCCCCCTGCCTCCTCCAACCGGGCAAGCAGGCCAAGCCGATGCCCACGCCCCTCTATCATCCTCTATTCCTCTTCTCTCTAATCTCTCTCACACTTTTTCTCCAGGGAGCCCCCATGGAGGTCGTCGCCTCTCCGCCTCTATCCATCCGCCGCCGGATCCACCACCGGTGTCCTCCAGGGAGCCCGCCATGGAGGTCGTCGCCTTTCCGTCTCGATAAGTTTGGCGCTAGATCCACAGTGGACCCGCCGTGGAGGTTGTCGCCTCTCCCGTATCGATCCGTCTGCCGCCGGATCCACGGCAGAGCAGACGAGATCCGCCGCCCATTCGAGCGGTGCTGTGGTCCTTCAGACCCGGGCGTTGATGCTTCAATGCCGCTGGTCTCCCTGGGTCTTTGCTTTTTTTGGATTCTTCTTTTATTTTATTTTTCAAGGGTAGCAAATCTGGAGTGCGGGTTGAATAACAAAATTCACATGGTTTTTTTGTAAAAGTGGCGACGACGTACGACAGAAACCCTGCGTGCTTTATTATTAACTAGCAAAAGAGCCCGTGCGTTGCAACCGGGGAGAAAACATAATACACACTTTTAACCCAACAACCATCACTCAAGACCATAATAGGTCCATCTCCTTTATTTTTGCGAGGCATCATATTTGTGTTGCCGCTTATCCTCTTTCTCACCCTCACCCGCGATGGCCTCGGTGTTCACAAAAAAAAAACGTGTTTGAATATGGTTAATCTTAATGCGTCTCTCTCTCCCTCTCTCCTCCCTCTCCCTTCCTCTCTCTCTCCCTCGTTTTCTCTCACTCTCGCGATGAGAAATCTGTTGTTTTCCCCTACGACATTTTTCACAGGTATGCATGTGTAGTTATCGATGTTTTCTTTTCCCTATATTGTTATAGTGGGGTGTTTATTTGCAATCCGGATCGCCGCCGATACGAAAGGAAAACGGATCTTACGCTACAAATTATATATTTGCTCCCAAAACAATATTTTAAAAATATTTAACAGGTAAAATTACCATCATATTTAGATTCCACATATTTTTCTAATAAAATTTTATATATAATATGTTTAAATCGAAGTTACGATTTAAAAAATACAGATAATTTAGAAAATCATTTGTTTGACTTAAATATATTCCAAAATAATATTTAAAAATACTTAACAGGTAAAAATAATCTCATATTCATATTCTACATATTTTTCTAATCAAATTTCATATATAACATGTTCAAATCGGATTTACGGTTTAAAAGATATGGATGATTTAAAAAAAACATTGTTTGACTTAAATATGATCCGTGGATGAATTACCTAAATCATCAGGGGGTTTTAAGAAAAATGTAAAATAATGGTTCGTAGGTGACTTAAATCCGAACCGCGGGTTGATTTCAAGTAAACACATGGACTTTTGTGTAAAATATGAAAAACGATTCGTTTTAACTTAAAACAGGACTGCGGGTTGAATTCTCTGAAATAGAGGGACTTTTCTGAAAAATGTCATGACGGACGAAAGAAACTCAATTTGCTTTATTATTATTAGGTAAAGATAAGGTAGAGATTTGCCTTGAGAATTTTTTCTTTCGAAAAGGAGGATTACCCCCAGCCTCTGCATCAGCGTGATGCACACATCCATCTTGACTAATTATTCACTAGAGTCTGACAAAATTAATATAAGGATCAACCCGAAGCCCCCTTCGCAAACAAAGTCGCTACACCTACACCAATTCAGATGTGCCTTGTCCGCATAACAGACACAATCTAATCCAGAGGTCTTAATACCATCCAGTCTAGGCGTCCTATAACATGCATCGCCTGCGCACGCTGAAGGATCCGCCACCGCCATCTTCCGCCATCCCGTCTTCAGGAGGAATCGCTGCATAGATCTTGCCAGTCCCATCTGCCGTTGATGTCACAATAACACCAGACAACGCCACTAGCCTGCACGCTCGATCAAACCGCGTCCAACTCTGAGACTCCACTACTCCACGTCGCCGAGACCTGTCGTCTTCAATGTGGTCGATGTAACACCGGTCCACCTCTTGGCTTCTCCAGTGAATCACTGCTCCAAGACGATGCCTCCAGGAGGGAGAACGCAAAGTCTCCGTCATCATCCAATTCGGGAGACCCAGACCTAGGGTTTCCCCCGTAACAGCTACCACCTGGAGGAAGACACTACTAGGGAAAAGCCTATACACAGAGGTATAGCAGTAGTGCTACTTCTGAATTAACCACCCGCCCCGACTCAAAATTTGGCTAAGTCCTCCATCCCCCCTTTCCCCTACTCCTCTGTCGCCGGCGCCCGAGACTGCCCTCACCGCCGCCGCCCGCCCTCAACCTCAGCGCCGCCGCCCGCCGCTGCTCTTGACCTCACCACCGCCGCCCTCGACCTCACTGCCACCACTGTCGACCTCACCGCCGCCGCCCGAGCCCGCCCAGCACCGCCGCCTCCCGACCCCGATCCCGCCATCGCCGCCCCAACCTCTTCGTCGCCGAGCACCTCTCCGCCACCATCTCTCCCCTCTCTGTAAGCCCCCCACCCCACCCCACCCCCTTTCTCTCTGCTTAATTAGTTAGTACTAGATTATTTTAGTAGTAGTAGATGTTAATTTAGGATTCATAGATAATGATTTTTAGTAGTTGAACTAGTTTAGTTTTAGTTGAACTAGTTTAGATTTAGTTGAACTAGTTTAGTTTTAGTTGAACTAGTTTAGTAAGTAAATTAATAAACTAGTTGAACTAGTTGAACTAATAGAACTAATGTATTTTTAGTAAGTAAATTAATAAACTAGTTGAACTAGTTTAGTTTTAGTTGAACTAGTTTAGTAAGTAAATTAATATAACTAGTTGAACTGCTTTATTTTTTTAGAAAGAACTAGTTTTTTTCTATTTATAGTAAGTTTATATTTAGTAAGAACTAGTTGAATTAACAGA
Organism: Triticum aestivum; assembly: GCF_018294505.1. NCBI lineage: Eukaryota > Viridiplantae > Streptophyta > Magnoliopsida > Poales > Poaceae > Triticum > Triticum aestivum. The sequence goes on from NC_057795.1 coordinate 645,187,235, forward strand.
ACTAGTTGAACATGTCATATTTGTTGTTATTTTTTTAGTTTAAGCAATTATTCGGGATGTATTAGTGATAACTTATAGGGTTTTTGCTTTTGCAGAAATCAAGGAGCCCCTCCATCATCCCCGCCGTCGTCCCCATCACCGGCCCCCTCCGACCTCGAGGTGAGACCTGCCAAATCTCCATGTATATCTTGTGTTGCTCATATAGGATATGTGGTTGCCCAAGTGGCCGGTCATGTTCAAGTTACACCTCCGAGTGGCCTATGTTTTGCCGTAGTGTTGATTAATTTCCGTTCCGGCAAATTTCAGGCGCTCGATATGTCCTTTTTAGCAAAGGTCATGCCAGATTTTTTCGGGAATTCTGGCGTGACTTGTGCTAGAATATGTACACGTTTAATCTTTTAATTACGAACTTAGGAAATGTCGTACTCGGGCGACGACAGTCTCCCAGGGGACTGCAGCTAGTGCCACGACGATCGAGGTATGTGCGATAGGTTCGTTGAGCTGGACGAAGATCGGCGCTTCAGCATTAAGCTCGAGGAGACATTCGATGTTGAAACGGTACGCAACTGTTTTTTTCGTAATTAAGCATGACTTCAACTATTTCAACGTCTAGTTTTCATATTTTACAATTCGACTAGCTTATCCCATGCCATGCAAGACACTATGTCTTGAAGAGGGTGGGTTTTGAAGACCATGAAAATTTTGAAACAAAGAAAATACACCTAAGGACCCATCATGATATGGATTTTAAAATAAATCTGTGCAATGCTCAGAGCATAACCCATTTTGGTTGCCAAAATTGGGAAGCACTTTGCAAAATGTATGGTTTTTATGAGGGTATGATTGTCACCATGGATCTTGGTGATCCTGACATTGAGCAAGACAATATGGACATTTGGATCCTTGTTGACACGCTTCCGATTCTACTGCAATGTGAGTTTCTCAAACATAGTTATTAACTAATTTATATTGTTTATTTCAAAATAGTTGACAGCTTATTTCCATTGACAGCTTATTTTGATTCTTCAAAGAATGTGCGGAAGATGATAGACAAAACCCACTACACTGATCGCTCCGAATTAACTTATAAGGAGAAAAGTCATCTGATCGCTTATTGTACTTATCTTGAGGATTACAATACCTATTATCGAACTCCTCCAAATTATGGTGAATACGTGCCACTAGTGCACGTGTTGAACCACGGTAACTTCTATGGAGATAGCCTGATAAGATTTTTTTACTATTACGACATCCGTGCATCTTTTGCATATTTCTAAACCTAGTACATCATTGCTAACTACGAAGTTATTACTATGTTTTTCAACAGAAAATCTCGATGGATTGTGTGCCTCATCTGATGTATCTGAATGGTCTCCTTAGAGTTCTGAACATACTACCAAGTCAATCTAGGGAGCTCACCTGTGCATATCGGATTTCTAAAACCGGTGATCACATGCTCATCAAAGAATGGAAAAAATGTTTGCACATTCGCAAGGAGGTTCTTGGAAGTAACATTAAGCGAAAGGCAAGAATTGGAGACAGGATAATCTCCATTCTCCATAATGGAGAGTCAGGGTGAAAGTGCTGGTTATCGACTAGAGGGGGGGGGGGGTGAATAGGTGATTTTTATGAAAGTCTTCAATACTCGGAAGTTTCGAAGACAAACAACAGAAATGACCTATTTGATATGCAGCAGAAGATAAACTACCATAAGCAAGCCATAGTCAAATATGCAATGATGTGAAAGTACAAGACTAATAGCAGCTAAGTAGTAAGGATCAGGATGGAAGATAGTGTGAAGCCAATCAATAGTAGTAGTCAAGCAATGAAGTCAAACAGATACACAGATAGGCAGTGACTTCACGAAGACAAACTCAAAGTAAAGGAGGGAAGGGATAAAACCAGTCGCTTGTTGAAGACACAGGATTTGTTGGACCAGTTCCAGTTGCTGTGACAACTGTACGTCTGGTTAGGGAGGCTGAGATTTAACTCAGAAGACCGCGTCTTCACCTTATTCCCCTTGAGCTAAGGACACCTAGTCCTCGCCCAATCACTCTGGTAAGTCTTCAAGGTAGACTTCCAAACCTTCACAGACTTCGTTCACTCGGCAATCCACAATGACTCTTGGATGCTCAGAATGCGACGCCTAACCGGCTGGAGGATACACAGTCCTCAAGTGTAATAAGTCTTCAGGTCACACAGAAAGAAAGACTTCAGTGATGCCTAACACTCTTTGGCTCTAGGTGTTTGGGCTTTGTCCTCGCAAGGATTTCTCTCTCAAAGGCTTCGAGGTGGGTTGCTCTCAAAACAACAAAAGCCGTGCACTAACTCTGAGAAGCCACCAATTTATGGTGTAGGGGGTGGGCTATTTATAGCCACAAGGCAACCCGACCTGATTTGTCCGAAATGACCCTGGGTCACTAAGGAACTGACACGTGTTCCAACGGTCAGATTTCAAACACACGCGACAACTTTACTTGGACTACAAGCAAAGCTGACTCATCCAGCTCTGGATAAGATTTGCTCTCATTGTCTTCGCTCGAAGACATAGGATTTGGGTTGAGCATCACTTCAGTCACTCTGACTTAGTTCACTTGGACCCCACTTAACAGTACGGTGGTTCCTATGACTCAACAAAGAAGAAAAGGAAACAACGAAACCATATAGTCTTCGCGCTCCATAGTCTTCACGCAATGTCTTCTCATGTCATAGTCTTCAATATGAATATCTTCTCATACCACCATTGTCTTCAATGTCTTCATACATTTTTAGGGGTCATCTCCGGTAGGTAAACCGAATCAATGAGGGACACTACCTGCGTTATCCTGCAATTCTCACAAACGCATTAGTCCCTCAACCAACTTTGTCGTCAGTACTCCAAAACCAACTAGGGGTGGCACTAGATGCACTTACAATCTCCCCCTTGTTGGTGATTGATGACAAACTGGTTGAAGTTTTCAACGGGGATAAAGTATGTGAAATTGTAAAGGATAGGAAATTGTCTTCATAAGTAGCAAGGGCTCCCCCTGAAGATGTGCATATAAGTAATTTTGCTTTTGGAATGCAAATGCACATGGCAGGTTGTACTTGTGGAGATCCACTTCAACTTATGAAGATAATTCATCATGCATTAAATGATATAGCAAATAGGATGACATGCATAATGAAAAATGGACGTCTGCAGGATGATCTAAGTGCGGAAGTTATCATCGCACATGCGGAATTTATCATCGCATCACAGTAAAGCAAATAAGTAGTAGACGACCATCAAGTTTAGGTGTTACAACTCAAAGAACCAAATGTTTTTTTAAAAGGCAAGAGTTGTAAGCACGAGGCAAAATATAATGCAACCGCCCATATGAACCCGCTTGAAGACTGTCAACTCATACGCTTCTCCCCCTTTTGTCAGTAAGGACCAAAAAGGTGTGAAGACATAGAGCATCTACTCGTCCTCATGAGTAGGTGAAGCAGCAGTGTTATCGTCGTTGTTTGGCGGTGCAGACGAACTTGGTGCAGTGTTGATGCGTGCAGTAGTAGGAGGTGGTGAAGTAGCATCATCTTCGTCATCGATCACTCTGGCATTGACTGTTGCCGCGGAGGAAGAATATTCAGAGTCTTCAAGAGATGGAGTGCGACGTAGGACATCAGTCCGTGGAGGAGTGGAGTCAAACTGGAATCTTTCATTGAAGCCATCGTCTTGAAGATCTTCTTCAGCACTAAGTAGGGTCAAGCTCTTCCATGATCGCCGGCAAGTTTCATGAGCAACAAAGGCATTCTTGGTGGCAAGATTACGAATGCGATTGACATCCACCAAGAGGCTTTGCATCTGTCTTTTGAGCCAAAAGTGATGTTTATCCTGTTTCTGATGAAGGGCCACAAGAAGTTCTCGGTCATTGAGAATGCGAGAACGCTTCCGAGGCCTTTGGGAAATGGTGCTTTCAGTGGATTCAGTAGGTGCTCGATGAGGTAGACGAGTATTTCCAGCCAATGGATAGATTCGTGTTGCTGCTTGAACACCTTCAATAGTTTGAGTGAAGCTTTGGTGCTCAGCATTCTGAAGACAAAGAGGCTTCTTGGCAGGGTCAGAGTATATGGCTTCAACTGACATATCAACCTCTGGTAGGAAGATCACATGATTGCGAGCAGATGGTTGATAGTTGACAGCAGAGTGTTGCTTGATGAGGCGCATGACCCATGGAGCATAAAACTTCAGACCAAACAGATCAGATCCAGATGCAGCAAGTTACCTGATGAAGAAATCATGTGCATTAAAGCTGATGCCATTGAGGATGTAAAAGACCAATGTCTTCATTGCTCCTTCAAGTTTTGCAGCTGATGAATGTCCTTTGATTGGCCATAGAGTCCGCCTAATGATATGATATATAGTGCGCGGCAGATACTCAAGGTCATCAACAAAGAACTCCTTTGGATATTCAGCATCACGTGGCAAAGGCTTCATCATGCTCAGCATCTAGCTCATATTGGGTTCAGGCTCATGGAAGATGCTCTCCAGCGCATTGCGATGGTTTTGACAACCAGCTTCATATAGCTCTCCGAGAGTGGATAGGCCAGTAAGCTCAATGATGTCAAGAGCTTTGGCTTCATGATGAACATTTCCTGTCATCCACTCGAGAACCCAGGTCTTGATATCTCTGTTGTAGCTACGAATGTGGAGGGTAGCATAGAATTGAAGCAATAGCTCTTCATTCCAGTGTTCTTTGTCTGTCACAAAGTTGAGCAGACCAGCATCACAAAAGCAATCAAGTGCTTCTTCTAAGCACGACAGTCCAGCAATGGCTTCAGTGTCAAGGCGCATATGAGGGAAAATGCGCCCTTGATCATATAGAACGCAGGAGTAATAGCTTCTCTGCTGATAACTCCAGAACTGATCTGATGATATCGTTGGCTTTGAGTAAGGGTTCTTGGCGCTGTCAAAGAAGGTATTGTGGCTTTTGAAGCCATTAGCATTGAAGGACCCTGGTGAGTGCAGTACCTGGAAACCTTGGCAGTCTTGGCTTGGACTTCTGTACCTGAGGCCTATGCTCAACATGATAATCAAATTGAGGTCCAGAGGCAATAGGCGAAGGTACCAGAATGGGCCATCGAACAGTGGTTAGCTGATCATGGCTGTATGCTTGCTCAACTGTATGGGGCCTTGGTGGCGGAACTGGAGCAGGGGCAACAACTGAGGCTTCAGGCTGCACAACAGGTGCTTCAGGAGCATTTGCCTCATTAGCTTCAGGTGCAGTGGCCTCATTAGCTTCAGGCACACTGGTTGGTTCAAGCTCCACATTAGCTTCAGCCATGACAACGTCATTGGCTTCATTATCATTGGTGGTGGCAGCTTCAACATTTTCACCCTCCTCTTGATGAACAGGAGGGTCGGGCACTGGCACATTCACATCAGGAACAACTTCTTCATTAACTTGGGGAGTAGGGACACGTACGTCTTCTTGATTCTCTTCGGCTGATGCAGCCGGAATGTCTTCAGCAGCTTGGGCTTCAGACATGGAGACATTCACAGTTGGAGTGGGTTCAGAAAATACTTGACGTGCAACAGGTTGGAGTTGCACTTCTCCTTCTAGAACGCTCGACAGAGGGACTTGAGGCCTTTGTCCTTTGCGAAGCCTGCGAAGCACTGGCAACGCCTTTGGAGATGGAGTTGGCTGGGCCTCAAAGGCTTCATCTTCTTCTTGCACGGGTGGTGTAGCTTGTTGTTGTTGTTGGGGAGTACTCGGTGAGTCTTGTTGCTGTGGCTGATCAGCCCACGATGCATCCTGAGCAATTGGCGTTAGAGGACGACCAATGCTGATGAGTTCGTAAGAACAGGCGATGATACCACATTGTGTTCGATCTGAGGAAGAACTTCATCATCTACAACATTGTCTTCAGCAGCGGTGGGTTCAACTGCTGGTATATCTTCAGCTTCATGAGTCTTTGTGGAAGCAGGCTCATGAACTATCATCCTTCTTTCTTGATGTTCTGACGCAGGGCGAACCACTGAAATGGGTTCAACAACTAAGGGCTCTGTGGAAGCAGCCTTAGTCTTCTTGGTCTTGCGCTTCTTCTTGGAGGGAGCGGCATCAGAGGCTTCAGTATTCTTCCTCTTTCTGGCTTCAGCCTCGGCAGCCCTCGTCTTCTTCTGTTCTGAAGCGGTTGTGGTGACCTTTGGCTTCAAGCCAGTCATGCTGCTTGGGAAGATAATGCGAGGGGCTTCTTGGCTTGAAGGTGTAGGCAGGTCAGCAGGAAGCTTCTTCTTTTTCTTTGCAGCCATCCTAGGGTCAATGCCAGGACGGCCAAGTGACTTGCGCTTCTCAGCCTCATTGTAGGCAAGCACACACTTATCAGCCAAACTCTTCATGCGCTCACGAGAGCCTTGAGCTTCTTGGCGCTTCTTTAGAAAAGCTTCTTTAAGCTCATGCAGCATGACCTTGAAGTTTCTGACGTCTGGAACACTGAGCTTTGCCACATGCTTCTTGAATTGAGCCTTCTCATAATCAATTTTGTTCTTCAGCTCAACAATGCGCTGAGCAAGAGCTGGCTCAGAAGCAATGGCGCCATTGAAAGAGACGCTGAGGCCAATGGGAAGCTGCAAATCTTCAAAGCTTAGATTGGGGGTGTCGAACCACTCATCAATGAAGTTATGGATGATCGCCACATCAAAGAGAGGCAAGTTGTTGAAGATTTCTGCTTCTTCCTTGCTCTTTATCAGTTGCTCAAGGGCATCATCAGCAAGATCTTCATCACTGGACAGATCGATGGGTTCTTCGCGCAGAATGGCGGCAGGAGTCAAGGCTTGATCAGTATGCCTGACAAGTTGCTTTTTCTTCTCCGTATTCTTGGAGATGCGGGATTGATCTTCAGACTGCACACTGGCTTCAGGAGGTGCAGTGGCCAGAGGCTTCACATGAGAAGCTTTTGGAAGAGCAGCTGATGGTGAAGCCTTAATCTTCTTTGGCTTCTACGGCCTTGGAGGAGGAGCTGGGGCTTCATCAGAATCAGCATCATTGTCAGAATGATCCACTTTGGCACCTTGTACCAAGATGTAGGAGATGAGGCCATCAAGGTTTGCAAAGGGGCCAATTCTATTTTCTTCAGCTTCACGTGTGTCATCATCACGGGGAGCAGAGGGACCAGGATTGAAGTCTAATCCCTGTGACTTCTTGTTTTCCTTTGCCGAAGCCTTAGCAAACTGAAAGTTGCGCTTGAAGAGATTGTCGTCACGACACCAGAGCAATGATGATGGGTCGGCTTCTTCAGGCTATGGTCCATGGACCATGCAAGGATAGAAATCTTGTGCAATAGCTTCAGCTCTGTTCTTGGGTTGAAGACCTCGATAGAGAATATCGCCCCAAGGACTCTTGATTGCATTCTTATCTGCATATTCCTTGGTTACGAACTTGTACTTGAACCACTCTTCAGCCCAATAGCGTCGAATCCATTGGATTCGTGTCTTGCACTGATGATATGTCTCTTCAGGATCTGTCTTGTAGAGCTCTGCTAGGTCATCAGGCAGATCTTTGGGTGTTCCTTCTCGGCGCTGTCTGCCACCCTTCCTTGCTGATTTTTCTGCAGCCATGAACTTCAAACTGAATGGCTTCAATATGTTCAATGGCTTCAGAGACTTTCGCTTGCTGGTCAAGCAGGAACTGGCTTCAGGAGAATTGATATGATGCTGTAAGTACTCTGCAAACGAATGCAGACTATGAGAACCAAGGGATTCTCCCACGGACATGTACCTGTGACAGCATTAGAGATGCGAGGGAAGGGGAAGAGGTCATATGCATTCTCAGAAGATTTTGAAGATAAATCAGTTTGAAGACATTGACCTCATGATGCGAAGACATTCACTTATATGAGGTGAGTTGGTTCCAGATTTGTACCAATCCGTGAATAAGTATAAGTGAGGAATCAAACTAGATAGGAAATCTAAGTGAATAGACTAGGCATTATGAGATGCAGACAGAATAGATCTAACATTAAGTAGGTAGAAACCACTTTCGGTAAATAGGATGAATCTATGAAGATTAAAAAGGTGGTAAAAATAGAGTTATAATTACCGCACGAAGAACTGCTAGATGGGATGAAATAGGAGACCGAGCAGTTCAGCCCACCGTGCCCTAACTTGGCGACGGAGGACACCTACAGCAACGGCGGAGAGGACGATGTCCGCGACCGGCGTGAGGACGGTGTCGGAGAAGTCGCGACAGCTAAGCGCTTCGTCGCTGGCGTCGTCGAGAGCTAGCTGTGGTGCTAGGGTTTTGACGAGGTGGAGAGGTGGAAGAAGGTTTTCTTGACCGCAGGGGACACGTATTTATAAGTAGGTGTGCGGCACAACGCAATTACGCAGGTGCCCCTGTCTGTTCACATCCGTGGGACACGTGGCAAACATGCAACATACTTAGAGTTGTCCCACGTTCCCACGCCCGCCAGGCATGTCGGAGAGTTGTTCCGGCTTCTCCGGATTGCAATAATAAGGATAAATCATTTAAAACAGATTTAATGTTTGTCTCTTTGCCTTCTGCTGACTAGGACGCAGAGAAGACATTCGACAGTTTCAATAGAATGCATATGATTTGGACAGATAGAGTTTGAGATAGAAAGCATAGAGAGGTTAGGGTCCGATCACATTCACTTAGTTCAAAAGATTCAACTTGAAGACATAGCTATAAGTGAATGCTGTAGAGGACAGAACACTAGTATATATATATGCAATCAAATCATCATAGTGCAGAAAATCATGAAGATAAATTGAAACTGAAGTCAAACCAAATGCGAAGTCTTTGCAAAAATAACGCCATGAGTGAAACACTTCAAACAGAGAAATTTGGCGCTGGCGTTACCCACCGTATAGGAAGTATTAGACCCAGACACGACGCACAATTATCGTGGCGCTCCGAAGTCAAATTCCATGTTAATGTATTCATACTCAGAGTGTAAATCTTCATTGATTGAAGATATACATTACTTTGTGTGTTGCACATCTAAGTCATCAACATGCATAAGTGTTAGGATGTGTGCCTGATCACAGGACATTAGAGGATTCCAAGATATTTAGCTCACACCGTAACTTGCAAAACCTTTTCTCATCCAAGGGCTTTGTGAAGATATCTGCAAGTTGCTCTTCAGTGTTGACGTGAATGATATCGATATCTTTCTTCATGACATGGTCTCTGAGAAAGTGATGACGAATTTCAATGTGCTTTGTCTTCGAGTGTTGGACTGGATTGTTGGCTATCTTGATGGCACTCTCATTGTCGCAGAAGAGAGGTACTTGTTTCAGGTTGATGCCATAGTCCTTGAGAGTTTGCTTCATCCATAGAAGCTGAGCACAACAGGATCCAGCAGCAATGTATTCAGATTCAGCAGTTGAGAGTGATACACAATTCTGCTTCTATGAAGACCAACAGACAAGTGATCGACCAAGAAAATGACATGTGCCTGATGTAGAATTGCGATCCACCTTGTCACCAGCATAATCAACATCCGAGAATCCAACCAAATCAAATTTTGAGCCCTTGGGATACCATAATCCGAGTGTTGGAGTGTTAGCCAAATATCGAAGAATTCGCTTCACAGCTAGGTGATGCGATTCCTTTGGTGCCGCTTGGAATCGAGCACACATGCAAACACTAAACATAATATCTGGCCTAGATGCACATAGATAAAGTAAAGAACCAATCATGGAGTGGTATACCTTTTGATCAAACTCTTTACCATTGTCGTCGGGACCAAGGTGGTGTTTGGCTGGCATTGGCGTCGTATAACCTTTGCAGTCTTCCATTCCAAACTTCTTCAGACAATCTTTGAGGTATTTTTCTTGAGATATGAAGATGCCATTGCTTTGCTGACGAATTTGAAGACCAAGGAAGAACTTCAGTTCTCCCATCATGGACATCTGATATTGCTCTTGCATCATGTATCCAAACTCATCACTATACTTCTGGTTGGTGCAGTCGAAGATAATGCCATCCACATATATTTGGCACACAAACAGTTCGCCATCATATGTCTTCGTGAAGAGTGTGGGATCGAGGGATCCTGGTTTGAAGCTTTTGCTCTTCAGGAAGTCTTTGATCGTATCATACCATGCGCGAGGAGCTTGTTTGAGGCCATACAGTGCTTTGTTTAGCTTGTACACCATATCAGGATGTTTTGGATCTTCAAAGCCAGGTGGTTGAGCGACATATACTTCTTCTTCAATCTTGCCATTGAGAAATGCACTCTTTACATCCATTTGATATAGCAAGATGTTGTGATGATTAGCATAGGCTAGCAGTATGCGAATAGCTTCAAGCCTAGCAACAGGAGCAAATGTTTCATCGAAGTCAATTCCTTCAACTTGAGTATATCCTTGAGCCACAAGACGTGCTTTGTTTCTGACGACTTGACCATGCTCATCTTGCTTGTTTCGATATATCCATTTCGTTCCAATAATGTTATGCTTGCGAGGGCCAGGTCGCTTGACAAGCTCCCAAACGTTATTCAGCTTGAACTGTTGAAGTTCTTCTTGCATGGCTTGAATCCATTCAGGTTCCATAAAAGCTTCAGCAACTTTCTTGCGTTCTGAGATTGACACAAATGAAAAGTGCCCACAGAAGTTTGCTAACTGTGTTGCTCTTGAGCGAGTAAGCTGACCAGGCGCATTGATGCTGTCAATTATCTTCTCGATTTGTACTTCATTTGCAACACGAGGATGAAAAGGACGAAGACTTTGCTCTTGCTGATCATTGTCATCATTGGGAGGATTGTCTTCAGTCTGAGCATTGTCTTCAGGTTGATTTGGTGCTGAGATGATAAGTTCCTCTTCAGGCTGTGCTTCAGAAGGCATGATTTCACCGGTTCCCATCAGCTTGATAGATTCGCTTGGAGGAGCTTCATCTAGTGTACTTGGCAGGAGTTCTCTTTGTGAACCATTGGTTTCATCAAATCTCACATCCACAATTTCGACGATCTTGTAGTGAAAGAGGTTGAAAACTCTGTAGGAGTGTGAGTCCTTTCCATAGCCAAGCATGAAGCCTTCGTGAGCCTTAGGTGCAAATTTTGACTTGTGATGGGGATCCTTGATCCAGCATCTAGCTCCAAATACTCTGAAGTAACTGACATTTGGCTTCTTGCCAGTAAGGATCTCATAGGATGTTTTGTTCAGAAGCTTATGGATGTAGACACGGTTGTTGATGTGACATGCTGTATCAATAGCTTCAGGCCAGAACTTTCTTGGTGCCTTGTATTCATCTAGCATTGTTCGAGCCATCTCAATGAGGGTTCTATTTTTGCGCTCAACGATACCATTTTGCTGAGGTGTGTATTGAGCAGAGAACTCATGAGTGATTCCCATTGTATCCAGATACAGATCAAGTCCTGTGTTCTTGAATTCAGTGCCATTGTCACTTCTGATATGCTTGATCTTCACGCCATAATTGTTCATTGCTCGATTGGCGAATCGTCTGAAGACATCTTGTACTTCAGTCTTCTATAGAATTATGTGCACCCATGTGTATCTTGAGTAGTCATCAACAATAACGAAGCCATAGAGACACGACGTTGTTGTGAGGGTGGAGTAGTGAGTAGGACCAAATAAGTCCATGTGCAACAGCTCGAAGGGTTGAGATGTCGTCATGATTGTCTTCGAGGGGTGCTTTGCCCTCATCATCTTTCCAGCTTCGCAGGCACCACACAGATGATCCTTCTTGAACTTGACATCTTCGATGCTAATGACATGCTTCTTCTTGACAAGTGAGTGTAAGTTCCTCATGCCAGCATGTCCCAGCCTTCGATGTCAGAGCCAGCATTCTAAATCTTTTGTGAGAAGACATACGACAAGCTGTGGACCTGCTGAGAAATCTACCATGTATAGATCATCTTTCCTATATCCTTCAAAGACTAGAGACTTGTCAGATTCCATTAGTACAAGGCAACGATATTTTCCAAATAGCACAATCATGTTTAAGTGACAAAGCATTGAGACAGACATTAAGTTGAACCCAAGGGATTCAACAAGCATCACTTTATCCATGTGTTGATCCCTAGAGATTGCAACTCTACCTAGACCCAATACCTTGCTTTTACCAGTGTCAGCAAATGTGATTTGACTCTTGTCGGATGGACGTAAGGTTGAGTCCATGAGAAGACTTCGATCACCAGTCATATGATTAGTGCATCCGCTGTCAATAATCCATTCTGAAGCTTTTGGTGACATGCCCTACAGTGCAGTTTGGAGGATAGGCTTCACAAGGTATGTTGTGAAGCATAAGCATTTGACGCACACTAGGATTATCACAGCTTAAATCAAGATTTGAACACACAATATGACAGATAAGAGATTCATATGTGGAATACATAGTAAGTTATTTTATCATGCATCCCTTTATGTTTTAGGTCCCCAGCAATAATATCGGACGCCTTTGATTGCTAGCTGGAGACCACATTCTGCAAAAGAGAGTTAATTCTTCTTCACCACCCACATTTTCAGGGGTGGCTTAGAAGCAATGAGTCTAAGTGCAGCATCTGAGAATTTTGGCTTTGAAGCCCTAGCAAATAGCCTTGCAGGAGCTAAATGATACTCATGCGAATAAGCAGAAAAGTTCTTGGTTTTATGAACATAGCGGTTTGAAAACACACGTTCATATTCATAAGTTTGAGCACGATTTCCCTGCAAAACATTGGCGTTAGGGTGACTCAAGTGAGTCCTGTGTTCGTATGAAGCCGTTGGACCATATGATGCCTTTGGTCTGGGGTTTGTCTTCTTCCCTGGTGGTGTCATGATGACATTCACTGGAAGATTCTCAAGGCAGCTTTTGGGAACCCAGATCTTCTTCATAGGAGATCCATTCCTGCAGTTAGTACCAATATACCTGGCAACTTCACCATTCTGATTTTTGAACAGTTTATAGTTTGCATCAAAGGATTCATCAATGATTATAGGATTAACACAGGTAAATCCAGATAAAGTGGATGGATCCACTGAAGGTTCCTTTGTAGCAACCCAAGTGGTTTTGGGATACTGCTCAGGCTTCCAGTAGGAACCATCAGCATTCATTTTCCTCTCGAACCCAACACCCTCTTTCCTAGGGTTTCGGTTCAGAATCTGCTTTTTGAGGACATCGCACAATGTCTGATGCCCTTTCAGACTTTTGTACATCCCTGTTTCAAGCAATGTCTTCAACATAGCATTTTCATCAGTAATAGCAGTGGTATCCTCCGCAGAGGGGTTAGTAACCACATCAGCAGGTGAAGACAATGAAACAACAACAGTAGTGGAACATTTAGCAATAGATGTAGCGTTATCACGCTCAATGCATTTTAAACATGGTGGTTCAAATTCATCCTAAGCGGGACTGATCTGTTGAGCACGAAGTGACTCATTCTCTTTTTGAAGATCTTCATGAGCCGCTTTCAATTTCTCAAGCTCTTGCTTCCTTTGAAGATAATCATAGGAGAGCTTTTCATATGTGGTTGAGAGCGTCTCATGAAGACTTTCAAGATCTTGGTACTTAGCATGAAGATTTTTTATGTCTTCTACTAAGGACTGTGAACATGTCATTTCCGCGTCCAACAGGTCATCGCTTTTGTCTAACAGTTTTTGAGTATGTTCCATAGCCCTTTGTTGTTCAGTAGCAATTTTAGCAAGAGTTTTGTAGCTGGGTTTGGATTCACAATCAGAGTCATCTTCACTTGATGTCTGAAAGTAAGCATCGCGTGATTTTACCTTGGCACCACTTGCCATGAAGCAGTAGGTGGGAGCAGGATCGTCCATGTCATCAGCTTCAGCGTTGGTGTGGAAGTCATTGTCTTCGGTGTTGAAGATGGACTTGGCAACATAGGCTGTGGCTAGAGCCAGACTTGCAACGCCAGGGTCGGACTCCTCTCCAGATGCCACCTCCGCCTCCTCAGAAGCAGACTCCTCCTCTGAATCCATTTCCTTGCCAACAAAGGCACGAGCCTTGCCTGATGATCTCTTCTTGTGTGATGAAGACTTGGAAGAAGACTTTGAGGATTTCTTCTTCTTCTTGTCACCAGAATCATATTCCTTGCTCTTCTTCTTCTTCTTCTTCTTCTCATTTTCCCATTGTGGACACTCAGATATGTAGTGACCAGGTTTCTTGCACTTGTGGCAGGTTCTCTTCTTATGGTCATGAGTGGAAGCTTCATCATTCTTGGAGCTAGATCGTGAAGACTTTCTGAAGCCCTTCTTCTTGGTGAACCTCTGAAACTTTTTCACAAGCATGGAAAGTTCCTTTCCAATGTCTTCAGGATCATCAGAACCACAGTCAGATTCTTCTTCAGATGAGGAAACCACTTTTGCCTTCAAGGCCCGAGTTCGGCCATAATTGGGACCATAGATATCTCTTTTCTCAGAAAGCTGGAACTCATGTGTGTTGAGCCTCTCAAGTATATCAGACGTATCAAGTGTCTTGAAGTCAGGACGTTCTTGTATCATGAGGGCAAGGGTGTCAAAGGAGCTGTCAAGTGATCTCAGCAGTGTATTGACGATTTCATGCTTGGTGATCTCAGTGGCGCCAAGAGCTTGAAGCTCATTTGTGATGTCAGTCAGATGATCAAACGTGAGCTGGACATTTTCATTTTCGTTTCGCTTGAAGCGGTTGAAGAGGTTGCGAAGAACACTGATCCTTTGATCTCTATGTGTTCAGACGCCTTCATTGACCTTGGATAGCCAGTCCCAGACTAGCTTCGACATTTCCAGAGCACTCACACGGCCATACTGTCCTTTGGTCAGATGACCACAGATGATGTTCTTTGCAGTAGAGTCCATTTGAATGAACTTCTTGACATCAGTGGGCGTGACACCTTCACCAGTTTTGGGAACGCCATTCTTGACGACATACCATAGATCGACATCAATGGCTTCAAGATGCATGCGCATCTTATTCTTCCAGTAAGGATATTCAGTTCCATCGAACACCGAACAAGCAGTGGAGACTTTGATTATCCCTGTAGTCGACATAGATGAAACTCCAGGTGGTTAAACCGAATCATACAGAACAAGGGAGTACCTCGCTCTGATACTAATTGAAAGTGCTAGTTATCGACTAGAGGGGGGGTGAATAGGCGATTTTTATGAAAGTCTTCAAAACTCAGAAGTTTCGAAGACAAACAACAGAAATGACCTATTTGATATGCAGCGGAAGATAAACTACCATAAGCAAGCCATAGTCAAATATGCAATGATGTGAAAGTACAGGACTAATAGCAACTAAGTAGTAAGGATCAGGATGGAAGATAGTGTGAAGCCAATCAACAGTAGTAGTCAAGCAATGAAGTCAAACAGATACACAGATAGGCAGTGACTTCACGAAGACAAACTCAAAGTAAAGGAGGAAAGGGATAGAACCAGTCGCTTGTTGAAGACACATGATTTGTTGGACCAGTTCCAGTTGTTGTGACAACTGTACGTCTGGTTAGGGAGGCTGAGATTTAACTTAGAAGACCGTGTATTCACCTTATTCCCCTTGAGCTAAGGACACCTAGTCCTCGCCCAATCACTCTGGTAAGTCTTCAAGGTAGACTTCCAAACCTTCACAGACTTCGTTCACTCGGCAATCGACAATGACTCTTGGATGCTCAGAATGCGACGCCTAACCGGCTGGAGGATACACATTCCTCAAGTGTAATAAGTCTTCAGGTCACACAGAAAGAAAGACTTCAGTGACGCCTAACACTCTTTGGCTCTGGGTGTTTGGGCTTTGTCCTCGCAAGGATTTCTCTCTCAAACGCTTCGAGGCGGGTTGCTCTCAAAATGACAAAAGCCGTGCACTAACTCTGAGCAACCACCAATTTATGGTGTAGGGGGTGGGCTATTTATAGCCACAAGGCAACCCGACCTGATTTGTCCGAAATGACCCTGGGTCACTAAGGAACTGACACGTGTTCCAACGGTCAGATTTCAAACACACGCGACAACTTTACTTGGACTACAAGCAAAGCTGACTCATCCAGCTCTGGATAAGATTTGCTCTCATTGTCTTCGCTCGAAGACATAGGATTTGGGTTGAGCATCACTTCAGTCACTCTGACTTAGTTCACTTGGACCCCACTTAACAGTACGGTGGTTCCTATGACTCAACAAAGAAGAAAAGGAAACAACGAAACCACACAGTCTTCACACTCCATAGTCTTCACGCAATGTCTTCTCATGTCATAGTCTTCAATATGAATATCTTCTCATACCACCATTGTCTTCAATGTCTTCATACATTTTTAGGGGTCATCTCCGGTAGGTAAACCGAATCAATGAGGGACACTACCTGCATTATCCTACAATTCTCACAAACGCATTAGTCCCTCAACCAACTTTGTCGCCAATACTCCAAAACCAACTAGGGGTGGCACTAGATGCACTTACACAAGGGCTATCTTGTTTTTTGCCATTTTACCTTAGAGAATGTAGTAGGTCCTAAGAGAATGTAGTAGGTTCTATGAGGTACAATATGTTTATTATGTGATAGAATTGATGATGAGGAGTACTTGTGATTACGACTAGTGACCAATTTGCTATGTGATGTCATTGATGAAAACGATGATCTTGAGGAGGTGTTATATGACAATGATGCATTATGATGATAAGTTGTTAATGATATGATGATGATGATGATATTTATTATATCACTGGGTGAAAGAACCGCGGATTAGTTTCAAGTGGATGGACATCCACTTGAAACTAGTCCACGGTTCTTTCACCCCGTGATGTAATAACTCATTATGATGTAAAAACAATCTCTAAATTCATGTTGTATGAAAACTTGTGTAAAGGTGTATGAATACAACATGAAATAAAAAAGAAATAAAATATGAAATAATAGTAGTAGCGCGGGAAGGGAGAGGCGCTACTACTAATTACCAGTAGCGCTCCTCCGGAAAATCGCTACTACTAAGTCGATTTAGCAGTAGCGTTGGATGAGGCACGCTACTGCTAAGCTTTAGCTATAGCGCCGTACCAGTAGCGCTCCAGCCCGTGCTATTAATAGGCCTAAAACCCTCGCTGCTGCTAGGCTTTTCCCTAGTAGTGAGAGGGGCACACCATCTGCAACTGCCGACGCACCCAAGCGGTGCCCACCGCCACATAGCTCTCACGATGATGCCTCAAGAAGCACACGACGCCAAGAGCACCGTCACCGCCTTAGGGTTTTCACCCCGAGAGACCGTGAGGTGGGAAAAAGTAGGGCGGATCCGAACGACGTCTCCAAGAAGAAAAAGGGCACCCTCGGGTGTCATTGCCGTCGTGGCCGGCATGAGCCGACCTAGGAATTTTCCCAATTCGGATCCCCACCTCCTGCTCCATTCCAACCCAGTAACCGGCTAGCAGCGCGACCATGTCCGGTAAGACGGAGTGCACACAACATGTGTTGGAGGGAGAAGCAGCTCGGCGCCATTGGCCACCGGGGCAGCGAGCCGTGGCCCCAACCCACCGTTGAATCTCCGGCCACCCGGTCCGATCCCCGGGAGCCCTCCCACCCCGCCGCGCCATCGGATAGGGCGGCCATCCCAGGGGCCGCCACCCCTAATCTAGGGCCCTCTGCCCCAGATCAGGAAGGGTTGCGCCAGCCCTGCCGCCAAGGCCACCACTGGGACGCCGGCCGGCCGCCACGCCTTCGTTGTCCATTCGGGCGCCATGGTTCAAATCGGCACCGCCACGATCCAGATCTTAGGATCACACCCTCGAGATGAAGCTTCCCGCGCCACCCATAGACCCGAGAGGGGAAGCAGTACCTCCGCCACAGCCGTCAGACACACGAGCTTTTCCCGGTGTTGACCACCGGCAGCGGCGGAGGGGGCGAGGGGAAGGCGGGGAGGACCAGCGGCTAGGGCTTGGGCCCCTCAATATCCCATGCGGCAGGCAACGTAGGGGAGTAGGGGATGGGAGGAGCGGCCGCGATCTGTTGGCAACGGCGGTTCGCGAGGGGAGGAGGAGGTTTGGAGAATGAAAGAATAAAATGTACAATCAATTCACCTTCTCGATCATCCTTTCAGGGCGATTTATTGAAGAAGCATATGCTATACGTGCCGCCCATAGCTTGCTTAAATTCGGGGTGTAGTTGGTCTTTGCACAATTGCAGACGGCTGGAAAAAAATAATCCATCACGAAGAGAGTCTCATGTCATCAAAACAATCGCCAAAGAAAGCTCTAGGCAATGGAGAAGGTGGCACAGAGACCAACTTGCAGCCCAGAAGCTAAGGGCACTATTTGAAGAATTTTCTTCCTAAACTGTCTGCAAATGATTATGTTTGCACTTTGTTGGTATTTCCTTGATGATGATCACTCCGTAACTTTCTTTGGAGACAAGCCATTTGCTTGATCAGGTGAATAGGCTCTAAGATTTTTTATGCTTCGGCCTTTCTTCATCTCATAATTGCAACGAAAAAATAACAATCGAGAATTTAGGTGAATCATTTGAATGATGTTTCTCGTGAATTGCCTACAGATGATTGTATTCATATTGCGTTTGTATATGCCTTGTATATTTATCAGTGATAGACAACGATGATCGTTGCCCATGACCTTCATTGGCCATCTAGGGTAAGTGGGTAACCCAACAATCGGGTTGATGGAAAGGCCGACCGCATCACCCATGCCAAATAACCTGAACCATCGGAACAGTGCACCCCCACCCAAAACCACACGAGAAGAAGAAAGCCAAGCAAACCAACCAAAGGATTGACATGCCAGGGGAGAGCCTGGTCAGTGAGAACGTGTAGCCGCACATGCCAACCGGCAAGGCTACATCGTCCACAGGCCGGGCAGATATTCCAAAAACACGCCATCCATCTAGGCAGACAATGCGCCTTCATGCCCGAGTAGGCGAAGCCCCTCCGCGCAAATGATTGAACTCCTCATAGGTGGCCAGCCGTCCAATGGGCGCGTGAAAATTACGGGTCTGGCCAGGAATGTCCGAATGGGTGACCCAACTACCCGATACACACACAAATAGAGTCTGCAACAGAATACTTAACTCTCCCCCAAAAAACATGCATGGCTCAGTCCGGCCCGGTTTCTCTTCAAATAGCAAAGGTCCGTATTTCTTGTACTTTCCTTGTATATTTACTAACAATAGACAACGGTGATCGTTGACCATGTCTTTTTTTTGACCGGCAGGGCAACCCAACAGCTGGGTAGATAGATAGACTGATCGCACGTCCCACAACACATGACCTAAACCATCGGAACCGAGGACTCCTTGGAACAACTGAGGTGATTGTTCTGCCCTTGGCGCAAACCCCAACTACACCCAGTAATTTATCATATGGGTAACTCGTTTAATAAGTGTTCATTTTATAAATTATCCAGGAGAACCTGCTTATTAGTATATCGTAACCTGAGGTGGTTAACCCTTTGTCCATAGACGACACTCTGGCATATGATGATACAAGCAATGCCTCTTCTCGTTGTTCGCTCGGAAGATCTCTTTCGCTCTTTCACACAGCTATGGCTCAAAAACTCATAGCAAAGTCTCTGGTGAACCGCCTTCGACCATTGTTGGATGTACTCATTTTGGAAACCCAAAGTGCCTTCAACCTAGGAAGAATGATTACCGACAATGCAATTATCGCCTTTGAGTGTTTTCACAAGATTCAACGTAGAAAAAGACAACACAATTCCCATTGTGCATACAAATTAACTTGATCTTGTGAAGGTATATGAGATAGTGGATTGGAGATTCCTTAAAGATGCATTATTGAAAATGAGTTTCAGTCACAAGTGGACCAAGTGAGTTATGGAGTGTGTGTCCTCAGTTCGCTACTCTGACGGATACAATGGTGAACTTCTTGAGAGCTTCAAACCGCCCCGAGGTCTCCGTCAAGGTGATCCATTAAGTCCACACCTCCTCCTATTTATTGTTAACTGACTAGTATCCTGACCAAAGAAATAATGGACAGAAGACTGAACCATCTGAAAGTTGCAAGAGGTAGCCCATGAATTTCTAACCTCCTTTTTGTGGATTAACAACCTTCTTTTTTGGAATACACCAGTTAAGCAGACTATAGTCATTTAAGGAAGTGTGTTACCTTTTCCTAATAAGTACGGGGCAGCTACTAAGCAATAGTAAGTCCTCTCTCCTGTTCAATGACAAGTGCTTGAGTAATACACAACTAGAAATAAAGCAAAACTTAGGCGTTGAAGTATAGTCGTTTGAGAGTAAATATCTAGGTTTACCAACACCAGCTGACAGAATGAAAGATACAAATTTCAACCAATTATGGAGAGATTTACTAGAGATGTTCAGATTGGCCAGAAAAATTTATGTCCCATGCGACAAAAGATGTCCATATAAAATGAGTGGTACAAGTCCTCCCAACTTACACTATGTTTTTTAAATGTCAATGGGCTTATGCAAAAAATATTTTTTTTGAACGGTCACCAGGGGGGAGAGCTTCCCCACTTGAATATATTACCACTCAAAGGAAGGATCCGAGAATTATAGCAATATTATGGGTACAAATTCACTGAGAGGGAATTGCAGAGGATAAAAAATTTAGCCAGAGCCTAGCCGAGGAACTATCTTCAGTCTTTTTGAAACAGAAAACCCAGAGGGAGAAATCTGCTACAATATTTGTTATCGTTACTTGGGGTGGGTGGTCTTCATTTCTGAATACGAAGGCATTTCTTGAGTCCCATAGCTTCTAGGTGATGGTCAAGGCCACCGACGGCCAGATGTTGGGGTTGAGGCCCAGAATTGGAGGGTGATGGTGGAGAGCAGTGAGAGAGGCCGGAGCCGGTAGTCCGACGCGAGACCAAACTTGTGCAGCATAGGAGTAGTTAGAGATGAGGTGTAGATCATCTTCACACGGATCTTGGCATCTTGGGCAGGCAGCAGATTGAGCAACATGTTTATGGAACATGTTGGCCTTTGTATTCAGGCGGTCATGGAGGAGCAGCCATGCGAAGATCTTGACTTTGATTGGGACCTTGGAGGACCAAACAAAATCATGGTGCGGGTCGAAATAGTCCTCAGCCACAATGGATATGTAGGCATTTTTAGCTAATAAAGGAAGCCCATGCGTGAGGGACCGCTTGTCTGGTCGATCAGCCTGTTGGAAATCCTGCAGCAACAACAAAACACAATCCAACTCACGAGCAACAGCATTAGTAAGACGGTTCCGCAGGTTCAATAATAAGCTATTTTGCCAAATAGTAGCCACTAATACCTTGTCATCTAAGGAGTGCGAGTATAGGTGTGGGAAGACTTTGTGGAGAGGGGAGTGTAGAATCCATTTATCAAGCCAAAAGAAGGTGGAGAGGCCGTTGTATGTTATGACGAATGAGTGCTCAATACGGATAGGGAGGTTTTTGTTCACTATTTTCCAGAGGAAGGAGGGCCTGGAGGTTTTAGCTGCAATGCCAAGTGGATATCTTTGATGGTACCACTGAGTCCAAGGGATGTTTGGGTGTTGCAGTATTTTGGAAGAAAACTTCATGAGCAGGCAGCGGGTCTGAATTTCAAGATTTTTAATGCCTACACCACCAAGTTCTTTAGGTTTGCAAACGTTTTTCCAAGCAACCAGACAACTCGCACCCGTGCAAGTTTCCTCGTTGGACCAGAAGAAAGCTCTTCGAATGGCATCAAATTTAGCTAGGATCAACTTAGGGAGGCGGAAAATAGACATGAAATAAACGGCTAGGGAGTCAAGGATCGCTGTTAGCAAAGTTAACCTTGCTCCATGTGAGAGCAGACGTGCTACCCAACTGAAGAGAAATTTTCAAAAGCTGTCTATGATCGGGTCGAAAGCTGAGAGGGGTAGCTTGGTGAATTTATGTGGGGAGATGAGGATGGACACCGTAAAGTTCACTGGATGTCTTTGTAAAATATGATTAATCCCAAGCGCGAAGGTGTGGCATTGGGTTTCAGGTGATATTGGCTAGACAAGAATGAAGGTTGCTGCAGCGGCTGGATAGTTTGTGTGCAAGGATCATGAAATCAAAGTATTATCCTCATGGGAATTTACTTGACATTGTTTTTTCGTGTGATGCCTCTGCATCCTAGAGGGGCATTGAGTATGGTCTCGAGTTCTTGAGAAAAAAGTCTGATTTGGACATCGGGACATCCAAATCTAGATAAATCAATGGATCCCAAGAAAATGAATCTTGAAGGTGGAAAGTTTTACTAGGCGCTCAAGGCTCCGTTGGGTCAACCAGCTCATGATCCTGGGCATGCTTGTATGGAATGAGGATCTCATCCACCAACTGTTCAACAAATTTGACGCTAATAAAATATGCAGGATTAAATTACCAACATATGAGATAGAAGATTGTGTGGCCTGGCACCCAGAGAACCATGGGGTATTCATGGTTACATGTGCATATAAACTTGCAGCTCAAATGCAGAGTGAAGTGGCAGCACATACCTCAAGTTCGACAGATGCCGCGGATGATCATCATATTTGGGACCTGATCTGGAAAATAAACATGTTGGAAAAAATTGCTTGGAGGGTTGCTACTGGCACTCTTCCAACAAAATGAAACAAATAGAAATGAACCCTAGAACTGGACAATATCTGCAACATTTGCGGACAAAATGAAGAGAATGATCTCCATGCAGTGATCTCATGCACAAAGAGAAATGCCTTGAGAAATGAAATGATGGAGATCTAGGAACTTCATATGGGTGAGTTCTATTATACAGGAAACGATTGTGATTGGCTGCTTATGCTTCTCAGTACATGCAACAATCCAATGTGTGTGAAAGTCCTCCTGTTATTACTATGGCGCTCTTGGCACCTTCAGAACAACATTGTACATTGGGATGGAAAAGCTTCAATTAGTGAATCTGTGATTTTTCTTGACAGTTATGAGGACATATCGGGCCTGTGTGTTGGTGTTGAATCAAAGAAAGGAAAAAGGTTGATAAATCCTATTAACCAACAGTCTAGAGAGGGTTTAGTGCTAATCCTCGGCAGATTTTAGGCTCCCGCTAAGGAGACATTAAAAATTAACACCGACACGATGTTCAACAGCGACGTCGGCCAATGCTCATTTGGGGCCATCTCACGAAACTCGGTGGGCATACCCTTCATCTCCTTGAGCTAGCAGGGAAGACCATGCTCTTGGACTGAAGAAGCTGAGGTATAGGCCGGTCTGTCGGGGTTCGATGCCCTGTCGATTGTCTACTGAAGACCAGTAATCCTAGAGACCAACAACGCGATGATTGCTAGAGAACTACAATCAGGATCAGTGAACCATTGCATATGCTACCCAATCATCAACAACATCAGGCACGAGTTATACAAATTGTCAACTTCGAGTGTGGTGTTTGTTCAAAAAGATAAGAATTGTTTGGCGCATGAATTACCTGCTAGAGCAAAGATACATGATGATTTTTTGTCTGATTGCTGCCATCTCGGGTGACCTCTGAAATCTTCTATAGACTGACTATAATTATGTAGTATAACCCAACACGACATGTGCTATTCGTAAAAAATATATAAACTCAGCCCTAGAAATTGTTTCCTTTATATTTTTTTCTCTAATATTTCACCTATGTGTGCATACACACTCTAATTTTCTTCCATTTTGCACCGATATAAGTCAAACTTTTCAACTTCAACCTCACACAATTCAATTATATTGCAAAAACTAATTTCAAATTCTGAAATCCATATTCAAACATTGGATAGTCTAGAGATTAATGCATGAACAAATCATGACCATCATCCAATATCATACTTCAACCAAAGGCAAATCCTGCACATATTAGTGACACAAATACCTTGTCGGTCTCAGTCCCTCCTCCCAAGTGTGCGCTGTTCCATCCTTCATGTTGGCTGCTCCATGACATCCTGAATGCCAAGATTTCCGACTACTTTGTTTCCCAAATGAGTTTCCCTTTGTCATCCCTCCAATTGGCTACCATATCTTGCCTCAGTCAATCTCCTCGGGCAGAAGCCGACGCTCCTCCATGTTGACCTTGCGCCTCACTCATTTATCACTCGCCACCTCACCAACTTCTCTTGTTGCTTCTTATCCACCAAGTGCAACTTGGCTTGCATAACTTGAACCACCAAGTCCTTCATTATGATCAACCCAACACTCTTCCCTCTCATTGATGTGCCCTCCTTATCTCTTGCGGGTCTCCTTCGCCCTCTTCCTCCCACCGCGCCACTCTTTGCTCGACCTCGAAGTAAGACTGATATGCCTCCTCTAACCCTCATCTTCATCATAATCATAATCCGGAGAGGACGCGTCTTTTGTGGAGCCTCATAAATTCCTCGTCTTCCATTTCTCATCGTGCTCAAGCAAGATCCAACAATATTGAAATACAAATGGTTTTCCCTTGGACTTGTTTTGCGAACCGGTTTTGCCCTTGGACTTGGCCATAAATTCCTCAATATTGAAATACAACATAATTGGAAGATGAGAAACAATGCAACAATTTTAAAGACAAATGTTGCTGAAACAGATGGCAAGACACTCACATATCATCAATGATGACACTACTAGGGGGCGCGTTCCTGGCATACTATTTAGCAGTTCCCAACATTAGCAAAATTACTTGCCTACTCCATCACAAAAAAAGCACAAGTCCACACTCACACTGCAGCTATAGCCTCAACATCTCTAGGTCTAATACACCTCTAGCATCAACATTTATCAGTAGGAAACATTCACAACTCACCGCTAGCAACATCGATGCCACTTAGGATAGTAGATGATGTTACGAAAAAAGGGAAAATAGGATTGCCTTCTTCTCTTATGCAAGAGATAATCTCTTAATAAGAAAATTAAGATATTTCTACATTGTACGAGTTTGTATTCTCATGTTGGCATGTTTTAAATTTAATTTTAATCACACCATAATAGTAGGGCCATGTAATCACTAATTGCTAGAGATATAATATACTCTCTCTGTCCCATAATATAAGAGCGTTTTTGACACTAGTGTCAAAAACACTCTTATATTATGGGACGGAGGGAGTATTGTATAACATGTTTTTTTACTTCTCTAAATGACGAGAAATGCATAAGAGAAAACATCATTATCAACTACTATACGTGTCATGAGAGCATCTCTAGCCCTTCCCAAAAAAAATCTTTAATCTCTTAAAAAACTATTTAGGGAATTAAGCCCTACCTAGCCCTTTCCTATACCTTTAGTGCTAGAAAGTTTGGAAAATCCATCGCTCAAAACTTATCCTTGGGACTATATTTGCTCTCAGAAAGCTGACTCCCAATATTTTCTCTTGTCCCTCCCCCTCCCTCCCACTCTGGGTTGGACACACCTGACACCGTCACTATGAGAAAGAAGAGGAGGATAATCCATTTAGACGATGAAATGCTCAAACAGTGGCCGGTGGAGGACAAATTTATTGACTTTCTTTAGAAGAAATTTATTGACTTTCCCGACGCCTTCCTCGCACGCGTACATTGTGCACTGTGAGCCTCTATCAGTTTACCTTTTCGGATCATTTATCCTGGGCCCTAGTTTTTTTTTAAGGTGAACCTGGGCCCTAGGTAGCTCGTGGACAACATCTTCTGGCAAAAGTCTGCCGACCACGTGGGAAGAAGGATAAGCTGGAGAGAAACTTCCATGTGGGTCGAGCTTGATTGAGAAGTTCAGTTTTGAGAGAAATGATAGGTGCAAAAATGTTTAATCCCTCAAATTTTAGGAGATTCAAGGATATGTGGGAAGTTTATAAGGCATTAAAGGATAGAGGAAAGGGAACTGATTGTACTCGGCCGACTGATTAGAATTTGCGTCGGTTGACTCGTCACACCCTACGTGTCTCCCACATTAAGGAAGCCTCCCGCTTGCCTTGTGTCTTTCTCCTTCCCCATCGCCCCAATGCCACATCCCATCGTTGCCCTGTGCTGCGACCACATTCACCAAATTTAGAGCGCGTAGCTCCTTGGACCACCATGTCTCTAGCCATGGAGGCTACCGCTGCATGCTCCCTCCATCCATCCCCACCGCACGCCCCAACGATTCTTCTTCCAGGTCTCATTGTTGTCATCATATCCGCTATTGATGTTACGAAGTTCCACGACACAGTTGTCGCTACTACGAGTTGTGAAGCGCGGGGAAGCCGGCAGTGACCCGAGGTGCTGGAAAGAGGGCCGGTGTCTCTAAATGGGCGGGGGCGTGCTACGAGCGAAACTGATGCAAACCAGATCGGCCCTGCTGCTACAAGGACTATCCCTGCGATGGGGAACATGCGCATGACGATAGGGAGATGAAAGTGGAGGGAGCACACTACGAGCATGGTTAATAGTATAGCCAAGTACTGGCTATACAGTGTTGCACCACTTTTAGCCATTCATATAATAAGGTTAACTATAAGGTTGGCTACAAGAGTATTACCTTTTCTCATCTTCTCTCTATCTCTTTCTTCATATTTATTGTGTTGGCCTAGGAACCCGCATATAGCTTGGTTCTTGCATGAGATCCCACTCTCCTTACTTTTTCATGTTTCTCTCCTTCACATAGACAAAATTACCATGTAACCAGGTTATAAGCCTGCCATCGTACTTGCTCTACCATTGGCATGCGAGCGATGAGGTACAATGCGAACAGAATGATGCGGAGGCATGATCCAACGGCTACTAGCAACCCAATCGTATGGCGAGTGAGTTGACCGACCCATGAGCATGATTGGCCGACCGACGCCTATGACCGCACCAGAGGAAATGCTAGAGATGCTCGAACAACTTTTGCTGAAATAAAAACAGGGTCGTCCATGGGACGGTGTAGGCTGTGCGACCACATAGGTCCCCCAAAATTCTAGCGCTCACTGACTATGGGCCAATGTCTAGGATATTTATCATTTTGGGCCTGTGTTCCAGAGCTAGCACGTAATAGGCCTGATCAACTAGTCCTTGGCAGGGCTGGACCAAAGGCTCCAAGCTCGCGAGCTTAATGAGCGCTCGACAGTTTGACTCATTAAGCTCTCATAGCTCACTTCTAAATGAACATAGTCAATCAACGATTTCAGCTCGTTAAGCTTAACGAGCTA
Organism: Triticum aestivum; assembly: GCF_018294505.1. Classification (NCBI taxonomy): domain Eukaryota; kingdom Viridiplantae; phylum Streptophyta; class Magnoliopsida; order Poales; family Poaceae; genus Triticum; species Triticum aestivum. The sequence goes on from NC_057795.1 coordinate 645,214,196, forward strand.
ATGAGTTTCATGAGCAGCTCATTAAGCTCGTTAATACAACACTATCCATAATTTTCATCTTACATAACAAGTTTTTGTAACACCCCAGGCATCTATTCAACCTAATCGACCCAACCTAGCCCATATGAGGCAATAAACTACTGCACCACCTTTTGCTTCATAAAAACATACATTCTCCACCCGTAGCCCATAACACATTGTAGTATCACTAGTAGAAAAAGGGCCTACAGTCCCGGTTGGTGAGGGCCTTTAGTCCCGGTTCATGAACCGGGACTAAAGGGTCGGTACTAATGCCCTGACCCTTTAGTCCCGGTTCAATCCAGAACCGGGACAGATGGGCCTCCATGTGGCCTGTCCGCTGAGCCCAGGCAGGAGGGCCTTTGGTCCCGGTTGGTGGCACCAACCGAGACCAATAGGCATCCACGCGTCAGCATTTCTGTGGCTGGGGTTTTTGTTTTTTTTGAAGGGGGGGTTTGGGGGGTTTTGGGGGTTAATTTAGGTGTTTCATATATTGTGCTATAGCTAGCTAATTAATAGAGAGAAGTGTCCTCTCTTTTGTCCGTGCTTGGTCGACGCTACGTATCATACATACCTATAGAGAGGACTAGCTAGACACGCTAGCTAGCTAGTAAGCAAACAGAAGATCGTCATGAACATATATGCATACAGAGAGAAGTGATATCGACCACCTCTTTTTCTCCGAGAGATTGGTCGAACAACAAGTTCTCGTATATCTATCCGACACTACCGGCTACATATATACAATAATTATCTTTTATAAATATATAATCTCCTAAAATACGGACGCGTGGTCCACATAGTATTCTCCGTCTTCAGCGATCACGTGGTCAAGAAAGAATGCCGCCAATTCCTCTTGAATTGCTCGCATGCGATCTGGTGCTAGGAGTTCATCCCGCATCCGAAACATCTAATTTTAAGAAGGGGGTCAATACATACATATATATATGAATGAATGAAACTCAACACAAATGATGGTAATAAAATAAAATTGTGAATATTGTTATTTACGCACTTCATATTGTTTGTCGGAGTAGCCCCGCTCATAGGTCGTGTGGCGGATGGACTCGCAAATGTAGTATCCACAGAAATCATTCCCTTGTTCCTGCCACAACCACTTTACAAGAAATAGAGGTCAATCAAACTGATAATTAGCAAGCATGCTAAATGGTATTGATGAAACTAGCGCTTGAATCACTAGGAGATGCCTGGAATATGCTACTATATAGTACTTACTTCCGGGTGCCTAAATTGCAGCTTCTTCGGTAGTCCCGGAGCTTTTTTGGTGAATTTTCTCCAAGCCCTGCCATACAAAGAAAACAATTACTTGATATCAGAAATGAACAAAGTTGCTGATATGGTGGATAATGATCGATTTAACTTACTTCTCGAGCATTTCAGTCATGTCCGCATACTCCTTGGGATCTTTTCGCTTGGAGTCTAAGACAGTTACTACTCCCTTCTCAAGCTTAATCTCTAGGAGAATATAGTGGTAGCTGCGCACACATGCATAACTCATCAATATTACATTACTATAACCTGGACTAATAAGGAAACCGAATATGCCACAAGACAATAACACTCACTTGAAGTTGTAAGGAAAGAGTATTATATCTTTGTGTTCATTTATTTCCAACGATCGTAGCAAGTTGGCCTCGGTTTCTTGGGCACGATATTGAACCTCAGTTGCATCTATGAGATACGTGTTAATGAACCCAATATCTCCCACTTGTCTTTTCTTCAATTCGGTGATCTTCAATCTGCATAATATAGTGAGGATAATTATAAATACATGCAAATGAAACGGCTGAGTTATATAGAGAGACTTAATGACGGAAGTAGTACTACTTACAGACAGTAGGAGGTGACCGTTGCTTTATCGATGGCCAATTGATTGAAAAACTGATAGAACTCCTCAAATGGAATAGGCAACAGTTCAATTCCAAAGAGGTCATGCTCCTTTTTAACTCTCACATACAAAGTACTCCTCCCCTCAGACTCTTTGCAGGTTTTCATGTACCAATCATGCAATCTTCGCATCATCGTTGATAGAGAACTTTCATCTTTGACGAGAGGCTTCCCGTACTCGTATCTTTGTATCCGCACCTCCAAGATATCATAATGTACATCGTCGGGCAGGTAATCTGCAGGATTGCCATAACCGGGCACCATCCTCGGATCGACGATGTCGCTAGCAGGCACCTTGAGCGGGGGGCACGATTGCTTCGCTTGTTCGCCGAGCTGGGCAATTTGTTTCCCAGCTCGTCGTTCTTTCATCCTTTGATCACTTTTAGTACTTCCCGACCTCTCCGCTTCGACAAATGCCTTTCCAATAATGCGCTCATAGTTGCCTTTCGGCGGAGACTTGGGTGGTTTTGTCAGGGCAGCCAGAGTGCGCTTCACTTTCACCGGATCTACCTTCTCCTCCGGAGGTGGATGTCTCTTTGCTTTCAACCCTTGAAACCAGTCATCCACTTCGGTCTGCGCGATCTTCGCGTTTTCCTCCTCGCTCCTCTCGTACGGTAACTTCTCTGGAGTCTTCAGAGAAGGACCGAATCTGTATCTCCTCCCGCCTTTGGCTGTACTGCAAGACGCCGGCAGAGTAGACGGAGCGGATGTCTTCTTTGCTTGCTTACGAGGTGGAGGAGAAGGACTGCGACGCGCCGGAGCAGCCGGAGCGGCGGCAGGTGTCTTCCGCCCTTGTTGACGAGGCGGAGAAGGAGGAGGCTGGCTGCTCGGGCGCGCCGGCGCAGGCGGAGAAGGAGGCGGAGTGCCGCCACGCGCCGGAGAAGGAGCCGGCCGAGTGCCCTGATCGTCACTCGCCGGAGGAGGAGGCGGTGGAGGAGGCGGAGTGCCCTGACTCGCCGGAGGAGGAGGAGGAGGCGGAGGCGTCCAGTTCGGAAGGTTGATGAGATCCTTCTGCCATAGGCATGGAGTCTTCAGAGAAGAACCCAGCCGATACTCCCCTTCACCGGTAGGGTGGTCAAGCCGGAGGTCCTCAAATCCCTCCGTTATTTCATCGACCATCACCTTAGCATATCCTTATAGAATCGGCCGGCAGTGAAAAGTTGAGTCGGGTTTAGTAGGATAAACAGAGCCAACAGCCGCCTTGACCTTCAAATTGCTCCATTGCGCCATAAGGTGGCAATTTTCAGCATCCGTGATAGCATCCACGGGATAGCTGGCAGGAGCCGTCAAGGCATGCTCTGGCTGAAGCAGCTCGGTGGAAGCCATGCTGCTTCTCCGCTGAGATGGCGGGGTAGCTTCGGGGGAAGCTTCGGCAGGTCGTTTGCTGCGATCTTCTTCTCGTTCCTCTAGCCCCATTACCCTTTCGTGCAGCGCCTGCAGTTGGCTCTGCTCCAGTTTCTTCCTCCTCTCCTGGGTTTTGTAACCCCCTGCGTCCAGAAATCCAGCCTTCCACGAAACGGAGCCTGGCGTGCCTCGTGTCCGTCCAGGGTGCTCAGGATTGCCGAGGGCCATTGTGAGCTCGTCCTTCTCCCTGTCTGGAATGAATGTCCCTTGCTGCGCTGCTTTGATATATTGCTGAAGCCTCTTGACTGGTATGTCCAATTGTTCGTCCGTCCAAATGCACTTCCCTGTTATAGGGTCTAAGGATCCACCGGCCCAAAAGAACCAAGTCTGGTAACGTTCTGGCCAGTTCATTGTCTCTGGTTCGATCCCTTTATCAAGCAGATCATTCTCAGCCTTGGCCCACTTAGGCCGGGCTACGAGTTAGCCACCTGACCCCGTGCGATGGTGAAGCTTCTTCTTCTCAGCATTTCTCTTGTTTGTCGCCGACATCTTTTTACTCTTTTCTGATGTCTTGTGGGCCACAAATGCGGGCCAGTCATCTCTGATCTTCTCATATTTGCCAATGAATTCTGGTGTCTCATTTTTTTTGACATACCTATTGAGGTCTTTCTTCCAATTCCTGAATAGGTCTGCCATCTTCCTCAGAGCAAAAGACTTGATTAATGGCTCTATAACTGGCTTCTCCGGATCATCCTCCGGCGGTAGGGTGAAATTTGACTTCAGCTCAGTCCAAAGATTCTTTTTCTGCATCTCATGGACATAAGACACCTCAGGGTCTTCGTTCTTAGGCTTATACCATTGCTGGATGCTGATCGGGATCTTGTCCCTAACCAGAACCCCGCACTGAGCAACAAATGCCTTCTTTGTCCGGTAGGGTTCAATCGGTTGGCCGTCGCGCGCGATTTGTATGATCTCAAACTTTTCATCCGAGCTCAACTTTTTCTTCGGGCCTCGTCTCTTTACCGAAGTTGTGCTCGATCCGGAGGGCTAGAAAAAAGAACAAAGATGAGAGTTAATTAATATGTTTACATACCAAAACAATGAATGCATCAATTAGCTAGTCAGCACAGGCTTAACTAATATATATACCTGGCCGGACTCGGTTTGGTGATCACCGGAGCCGTCCTCACGGTCTACTTCTTCACCCTCTCCTTCTTGCACCGGCATTGGGTCATCGGAGCCATGTAAATCATAGCCAGCTGCTTCTTCACCCTCTCCTTCCAGACCATCGTTGTCGTTGAGAAACATCAACGAGGAGACGGCATCACTTCCTTGTGCGATTATGTCCCTCAACAACGCTTCTTGTGCTTCGTCTCGGGGGGTGTCCATAGTTTCTACAAATATAGGAACCCTCTCGACCCCTCGGCGATCCTCGACCCCTTGAACCCTCGACGACCCTGGAACCCTCGACCCCTAGACGATCCTGGAACCCTCGATCCCTCGACCCTAGAACCCTCGACCCGGGATAATATCGATAACGCTTCAAGGGGGTAATACCGACAACGACGAGATACATACACGGGAGAAATTAATGTTATCGGGGAGGGGGTATATCGACCCCCCACGTATTGAAGTTATCGGGAGGGGGTATATGGACCCCCCCTCATGTTGAAGTTATCGGGAGGGGTATATCGACGATGACAGAGGAGAAGATCGAAAAAAAAGAAGAAAAAAAAGAGGAGAAGAAGAAAGAAATAGAGAAGAAGAAGAAAAATAGAATATTTTCTATTTTTTCTTCTTCTCCTCTATTTCTTTCTTCTTCTCCTCTTCTTTTTCTTCTTTTTCCTCTTCTTATTTATTTCTCCTCTTCTTCCTCTCCTCTTCTTCTCCTTTCTTCCTCTTCTTATTTTCCTTTTTCCTCTCCTTCTTTTTCTTATTCTTCCTTCTTTCTAGCTAGATATATAAAACTTTTCTAAAAATGTAACTTTTGCATATATAAAACTTTTTTCTTCTTCTTCCTTTCTTCCTTCTCTTCCTTCGTCCTAAATATATAAAACTTTTATAAAAATGAAACTAACCTAAAATTAATGTACTAAATCAGAGAACAATTGAAAACACCATGCATATTACAATTGAAAAAATACATACATTCATACAAAAAATATATAAAACAAGCATATATATATGAAAAAAAATTGAAAAAGGAGGGCGCCGGCGGCCGGACCAAGCTGCGGAGAGGATGGCGGGGTCGTGGCAGAGGCGCGGATGACGGCGAGGGCGGGCCGGGGCGGCGCGCGTCGGGGCAGGGGCGCGGGCGACGACGACGGTGGTGGGCTGGGGCGGAGCGCATCGGGGCAGGGGCGGGCAGGGGTGGCGCGCGTCGGGGCAGGGGCGTGGGCGACGGCGAGGGCGTGGGCGACGGCGACGACGGGCACGGGCGAGGCGACGACAACGGCGGGGGCGACGGGCGGCGTCAGGGGAGCCTGATGGCGTCGATGTGCTCGGCGTCGTCGGGGGGAAACTGGCGAGGGAAATCTGAAATTTCCCAAGTGTTTTCTTATATAGCAAGGGCATTAGTCCCGGTTCGTGCCACGACCCGGGACTAATGCCCCCCTTTAGTCCCGGTTGGTGCCACCAACCGGGACCAAAGGCCAATTTTCAGCAGCCGAAAGGGCGGGAAGCGGCGGCCTTTGGTCCCGGTTGGTGGCACCAACCGGGACTAAATGGGGGCATTAGTCACGGGTCGTGGCACCAACCAGGACTAATGCACCCCTTTAGTCCCGGTTGGTGCCACCAACCGGGACCAAAGGCCTGTGCTGCCCCAAACCTAATATTTAGTCCCACCTCGCTAGTTGAGAGGGAGGCGCACCTGTTTATAAGGTGCGGTGCGCCTTCCCTCTCGAGCTCCTCTCTTAAGCAGGCTTTCGGGCCTAACCCTGCAATCTGTGCATGTGGGCCTACTGGGCCTCCTGCGGGCCTGAATCCTGGCCCATGGTAGGGTTTCTAGTCGTATTCAGGCCGTGGGGGCCCAGTAGGTGGCACTTTTTTCCAGTTTTTTGTTTTGTTTTCTGCATTATTTTTTTTGTTTTTTCTTTATTTTTTAATTCTTTTTGCTTTTAGTTTTAGAAAAATTATAAACTTTCTGTTAGTGCCATTAGTTTCCAAATTTGAAAACACTTTTTTTGTTTTCTTTGTTGCTTTATTCATTTTATTTTGTTTCTACTTACAACAAAATACTTATTGTTGCTATTTTTATTTTTTTCCAGTTTTTCTTGTTTTCTACATTATTTATTTTCTTTTGTTTTTTGCTTTATTTTTTAATTCTTTTTGCTTTTAGTTTTAGAAAAATTATAAACTTTCTGTTAGTGCCATTAGTTTTCAAATTTGAAAACACTTTTTTTGTTTTCTTTGTTGCTTTATTCATTTTATTTTGTTTCTACTTACAATAAATACTTATCGTTGCTATTTTTATTTTTTTCCAGTTTTTTGTTTTGTTTCTGCATTAATTATTTTCTTTTGGTTTTTTGCTTTATTTTTAATTCTTTTTGCTTTTAGGTCAGCAAAATTATAAACTTTCTGTTTGTGCCATTAGTTTTCTTTGAAATTTGTGTGAATCACAAGTTTGTGAGCTCAACAAGGCGTGTAGAGGGACGGGCTTATAAACCGGTGTGAGCGCCCTTCGGTTGGCGAGGTTTTCAAATTCATAGTTTTCAAATGAACTCTGAAAAAGTTGGCATAGCATGTGCATATACAAAACGGACAATGGTATCATACTCGTCTGTTACAAAGTTGGCATGGTATCATCATATATAATAGTTGCGGGAGAAAGTCTTCACTTTTTCTTCGCTTGTGTCGTTTGCTTATTGCACCGTAACCATGGATAATCTTCATCGTTTATCAGGATGCTTGGGTCAGCCTTGACTTTGAAGGGGGGAATTTCATGAAACTTTTCATACTCTTCAGACATGTCTGTCTTGCCCTCCACTCCCAGGATGTCCCTTTTTCCTGAAAGAACTATGTGGCGCTTTGGCTCATTGTATGATGTATTCGCTTCCTTATCTTTTCTTTTCCTCGGTCTGGTAGACATGTCCTTCACATAGATAACCTGTGCCACATCATTGGCTAGGACGAACGGTTCGTCAGTGTACCCAAGATTTTTCAGATCCACTGTTGTCATTCCGTACTGTGGGTCTACCTGTACCCCGCCTCCTGACAGATTGACCCACTTGCACTTAAACAAAGGGACCTTAAAATCTACTCCGTAGTCAAGTTCCCATATGTCTACTATGTAACCATAATATGTGTCATTTCCATTGTCGGTTGCTGCATCAAAGCGGACACCGCTGTTTTGGTTGGTGCTCTTTTCATCTTGGTCAATCGTGTAAAATGTATTCCCATTTATCTCGTATCCTTTCCAAATCATTACAGTCGAAGATGGTCCCCTGGACAACAAGTACAGCTCATCAAAAACAGTGCTGTCACCTCTGAGACGTGTTTCCAACCAACTGCTGAAAGTCCTGATGTGTTCACATGTAATCCAGTCGTCGCACTGCTCCGGGTGTTTGGAGCGCAGACTGTTCTTGTGTTCATCGACATACGGGGTCACCAAGGTAGAGTTCTGTAGAACTGTGTAGTGTGCTTGAGACCAAGAATATCCCTTCCTGCATATTATTGAGTCCCTTCCAAGCGTGCCTTTTCCAGTCAGTCTCCCCTCATACCGCGATTTAGGGAGACCTATCTTCTTAAGGCCAGGAATGAAGTCAACACAAAACCCGATGACATCCTCTGTTTGATGGCCCATGGAGATGCTCCCTTCTGGCCTAGCGCGGTTACGAACATATTTCTTTAGGACTCCCATGAACCTCTCAAAGGGGTACATATTGTGTAGAAATACGGGCCCCAGAATGACAATCTCGTCGACTAGATGAACTAGGATGTGCGTCATGATATTGAAGAAGGATGGTGGGAACACCAGCTCGAAACTGACAAGACATTGCGCCACATCACTCCTTAGCGTTGGTACGATTTCTGGATCGATCACCTTCTAAGATATTGCATTGAGGAATGCACATAGCTTCACAATGGCTAATCGGACGTTTTCCGGTAGAAGCCCCCTCAATGCAACCGGAAGCAGTTGCGTCATAATCACGTGGCAGTCATGAGACTTTAGGTTCTGGAAATTTTTCTCTGGCATATTTATTATTCCCTTTATATTCGACGAGAAGCCAGTCGGGACCTTCATACTGAGCAGGCATTGAAAGAATATTTCTTTCTCTTCTTTCGTAAGAGCGTAGCTGGCAGGACCTTCATACTGCTTCGGAGGCATGCCCTCTTTTTCGTGCAAGCGTTGCAGGTCCTCTCGTGCCTCAGGTGTATCTTTTGTCTTCCCATACACGCCCAAGAAGCCTAGCAGGTTCACGCAAAGGTTCTTCGTCATGTGCATCACGTCGATCGAAGAGCGGACCTCTAGGTCTTTCTAGTAGGGTAGGTCCCAAAATATAGATTTCTTCTTCCACATGGGTGCGTGATTCTCAGCGTCATTCGGAACAACTAGTTCACCGGGACCCTTTCCAAAGATTACGTGTAAATCATTGACCATAGCAAGTACGTGATCACCGATACGCATGGCGGGCTTCTTCCGGTGATCTGCCTCGCCTTTGAAATGCTTGCCTTTCTTTCGACATTGATGGTTGGTCGGAAGAAATCGACGATGGCCCAGGTACACATTCTTCCTGCAGCTTCCCAGGTATATACTATCGGTGTCAAGTAAACAGTGCGTGCATGCGTGGTATCCCTTGTTTGTCTGTCCTGAAAGGTTACTGAGAGCGGGCCAATCGTTGATGGTCACGAATAGCAACGCCTTTAGGTCAAATTCCTCCTTTTTGTGCTCATCCCATGTACGTACACCATTTCCATTCCACAGCTGTAAAAGTTCTTCAACTAATGGCCTTAGGTACAGATCAATGTCGTTGCCGGGTTGCTTAGGGCCTTGGATGAGAACTGGCATCATAATGAACTTCCGCTTCATGCACATCCAAGGAGGAAGGTTATACATACATAGAGTCACGGGCCAGGTGTTGTGATTACTGCTCTGCTCCCCGAAAGGATTAATGCCATCTGCGCTTAAAGCAAACCATACGTTCCTTGGGTCCTTTGCAAACTCATCCCAGTACTTTCTCTCAATTTTTCTCCACTGCGACCCGTCAGCGGGTGCTCTCAACTTCCCGTCTTTCTTACGGTCCTCACTGTGCCATCGCATCAACTTGGCATGCTCTCCGTTTCTGAACAGACGTTTCAACCGTGGTATTATAGGAGCATACCACATCACCTTCGCAGGAACCCTCTTCCTGGGAGGCTCGCCGTCAACATCACCAGGGTCATCTCATCTGATCTTATACCGCAATGCACCGCATACCTGGCATGCGTTCAGATCCTTGTAGGCACCACGGTAGAGGATGCAGTCATTAGGGCATGCATGTATCTTCTCCACCTCCAATCCTAGAGGGCATACGACCTTCTTTGCTGCGTATGTACTGTCGGGCAATTCGTTATCCTTTGGAAGCTTCTTCTTCATTATTTTCAGTAGCTTCTCAAATCCTTTATCAGGCACAGCATTCTCTGCCTTCCACTGCAGCAATTCGAGTACGGTACCAAGCTTTGTGTTGCCATCTTCGCAATTGGGGTACAACCCCTTTTTGTGATCCTCTAAAATGCGGTCGAACTTCAGCTTCTCCTTTTGACTTTCGCATTGTGTCCTTGCATCGACAATGACCCGGCGGAGATCATCATCATCGGGCACATCGTCTGGTTCCTCTTGATCTTCAGCAGCTTCGCCCGTTGCAGCACCATCGTGCACATCGTCTGGTGCATCTTGATGTTCAGTAGCATGACCGTATTCAGGGGGCACATAGTTGTCATCGTACTCTTCTTCCTCGCTGTCTTCCATCATAACCCCTATTTCTCCGTGCCTCATCCAAACATTATAGTGTGGCATGAAACCCTTCTAAAGCAGGTGGGTGTGAAGGTTTTTCTGGTCAGAGTAAGACTTCGTATTCCCACATATAGGGCATGGACAACACATAAAACCATTCTGCTTGTTTGCCTCAGCCACTTCGAGAAAATCATGCACGCCCTTAATGTACTCGGAGGTGTGTCTTGAACCGTACATCCATTGCCGGTTCATCTGCGTGCATTATATATAATTAAGTGTGTCAAAAGTCATTACAGAACATCATGAATAGATAATTAAGTGACCAAATTAATAGAAGTTCATCATCACATAAAAACCAAAGTACATACATAGTTCTCATCTAACAACATAAAGCTCTGCAGAGCATCTAAATTAATTAAACCATACATTGAAACTATGTAAAAAATTTCAATGCGAAAACAAATGCGATCATAATCGCAACCAAGGTAACAACTGATCCAACGGCATAATGATACCAAGCCTCGGTATGAATGGCATATTTTCTAATCTTTCTCATCTTCAAGCGCATTGCATCCATCTTGATCTTGTGATCATCGACGACATCCGCAACATGCAACTCCAATATCATCTTCTCCTCCTCAAGTTTTTTTATTTTTTCCTTCAAGAATTGTTTTCTTCTTCAACTAAATTTAACCTCTCGACAATAGGGTCGGTTGGAATTTCCGGTTCAGCAACCTCCTAGATAAATAAAATCTATGTCACGTTGGTCGGCATAATTTTCATAAACAATAAATGAACCAATATTTATGAAAAGATAATATATACCACATCCGAATCATAGACAGGACGAGGGCCGACGGGGGCGGATACCAAAACCATCGCACTATATAAGATGCAATAATAAAAGTAAGAAAATAATACAAGTATCTATCTAAACAAACAAGTAATAATATTTTTCCTTTCAGAAAGAAGATAAGAACAAGAGGCTCACCACGGTGGTGCCGGCGATGAGATCGGCGCGGGTGATCGACGGTGATGAAGACGGGGTCGGGGCGTGACGGACCGCTAAACCTAGATAAATATTGAGGAAAATGGAGCTTGGCGGTCGAGCTTGGAGAGGAGAAACCTTAAGTAGTGTGGCTCGGGCATTCCATCGAACACCTTGTGTGCATAGGAGGTGAGCTAGAGAACCACCAAGCCCTCTCCCCCTCGGCCAGAAAAAATAGAGCAGTGTGCTCTGCTCTTGCGCGAGGGGCTATATATAGGCAGCACCATTGGTCCCGGTTGGTGGCATGAACCGGGACTAAAGGTAACCCTTTGGTCCCGGTTCATGCCACCAACCGGGACCAATAGTGGTGGGCCAGGAGCCAGGACCATTGGTCCCGGTTCGTCCCACCAACCGGGACCAAAAGGTCCGGACGAACCGGGACCAATGGCCCACGTGGCCCGGCCGGCCCCCTGGGCTCACGAACCGGGGCAAATAGCTCCATTGGTCCCGGTTCTGGATTGAACCGGTACTAATGGGCTGAACTGGCCTGGGCCATTGCCCCCTTTTCTACTAGTGTATGTTACGCGCGCACGAGTGCTTATGAGCTTAATGAGTTTCAAACGAACCAAGCCGAGCAGGGTTTTCTCCTCGTTGAGCTTAACGAGCCAAGCCTTAACGAGCACAAGCTTAACAAACCAAGAAACTCATTAATCCTTACTAGGCATGCTCCTCAATCTCCCCAAAGAAGGGCTTCTATTAGCCGCCGGATCGCTTGGCAAGTTGCAGATCCCAACACATAAGTTGAAGCAGCCGGTGGCCGAGATCAAGATGTGAGGACAACACTGATCTGTCCAATTGGTGTGCTCAAACTGAATCCCTATTTAATTTAGACTATTTTATATTGTTGGATAATTATACAAGTGAGTATATTGTCTGCATATACATCAATTCACCAATCATTTTTTTGGGAAGATCTATACCAGGCTAGCTGATTAATTTGTCACACACCAAGATTCCGAAGATAGTTACTTCAGGGTTGGGTCTTTTTGTTTGTTTTATTACCTTGATATTTTTTGAAAAGGGAAGCAAGTCACGACCTCCAATCGAGCGATGCACATAGTCATATTATTAATTTCTTCAACAAAGTTCTGATAAGAACATACATCAAACAAGCCGAAGGCACCACCCTGTAACATCCCCATCATCACACTACAGTAATCCCTTATGATCAGTGCCAAGTCATCTTGATTTACAAAGCTTAATCATGTTGGGGTAATATCTCAGCTCAAATCCCTTCTCTGAATTCTATTCAAATTCAAAGTGAAATTTAAAGTTGCAAAAACTTGCTAGAAAAATGTTCATTATTTAGCAAATATTCCAAAACAATTGATGTTAAGAAAAAGAACATCACTATGTTGCTAAAATGAGCAGTAGCAATTAATCCAGTGCAATTCTAGCATTTTAAAATGCTACTCCAATTTTGAAAATTCCAAATGGGTCCAAATAAATCCCAAGCTTATGGTGGCAGTGCACCACTACCCCTAGTATTTGTTTTCAGCAGTGGCACATTTTTGCGAAAGATAATTAGTGCAAAAGAAAATGCAAAAGGCTACTGTTAAATGAAAACAGAAAAGTTTTAAAAGAAAAATAAAAGAGGAAAGGAAGCCCCCTGCCTCCCTGGGCCTTGGCCCATCCGGACCAGCCGGCCCAACCTAGACGGCCCACCTCCCCCGGTCGCTCTCCCCTCCCCCTGTTCAACTGACCGAGGGTGCGCGCCCGAGCGTCACCGCCGGACCCCCTTGCCGTCGACGAGGGGGATAAGGATCCCCTCGACGCCTTGGGCTCCCCTTCCACTTGCTCTACCACACCACTCGCCTGCTCACTTCCCTCGTCCAATCCGCCTCTCCCACTCCCCTCCAGATCCACCTCGGTCGCGCCTCACCGAGCGCCGCCGTCGCCATGGCTGCGCCATAGCCGCGGCCATCGCCTACCCCGCGCCACGCCAGCAGGTCCAGGAGGCTCGCCGTCGACGCCTTCGTCGACTACCTCACCGGAACGAGGCGGGGAAGCCCCATCAGCGTCGCCATCGTCCCGTCTTCCCCAACGGTCCCTACCATCGCTCGTCGGCGATTTGTCGCCCCCAACACCGCCCGGACCTCCCTCGATCCCGCTGCCATACCCACTACGGCTTCACTGTGAGCCATCATGCTTGAGGCGCCCTCCCTCTCTCCCTGTATTAGTCCCTAGCACTGGTCCCGTCGAGTTCCCACTCCGGTAGTCACCTACCGTCATCGTAGCGGTCAACTCCGACCACTTCAGTTTGCGTGGGTGGCACCATTGGACACGGCGCATTGTCAGCATCCCATAGAGCCCAAGAACGCCCTCAGTCGTGCCCTGTAGCGCCAAAACCATCTTCGCCCGAAGTCCAGCGGCGCCCGCGGTAGTCGTTGTCGACGTTCCCGGTCGCCTCAGCCGCTCCCGCCGATGTAGTTCGATGCGGCTTCGTCTCCGCGTTCGAACGTGATCGACCACGTTCGTTTTGATGGTCTGTGGAAGAATCCCGCGCTTCGCCGTCGTCTCCTGTGGTCGCCGGCGTTGCTCCGGCCACCGTGCTGACCTGGCGCCGACGTGGTCGACCCTGAGGGGTACCCACGCGAGCATAATTGTGAGTGATGTGGAGTCGGGTTGACCTGGAAGGTGCCCGCGAGATAATTATGAGGCGTGGCCGGGCATTATTAGCCCTTGCCGCAAGTCCTCGAGACGGGGCAACGGGGTCACATCTTTCGTGAGTCTCTACTTGTTACGACGTGCTCCTAATCCACTACGATTTGGATATTTGATCTGAGGGGCCTCTGGCCTGATAGCACTAACCATCACGTGGGCATAGTATGGGCGTTCTACGTCGTATACATCAGCCGAAGCTTAATAGACGTCAGCGATTGAGCGCCGCGCGCCGCGTTGGACTGCATAAGCACCTGCCTTTTTGAAGGAGGTAGCTAGGTTTGCTCACCGGCCACCCTCGCAATGTGCATGAGTTCCCGGGGAGATGGCCCATGACCCCTGGGGGCATAGGTTTAGTCCGGCATGCTGACCTCTCTATTAAGCCTAGGTCGGGTTGCGGCGTATTGTTTGGCCGAGGCCGGGCATGACCCAGGAAAGTGTGTTCGGCCAGAGTTAAGCGAGCGTGGTCGGTAAGTTGGTGCACCCCTGCAGGGAAGAAAACATCTATCGATAGCCTGTCCTATGGTAACGGACACTTGGAGTTGTATCCCGATCGATACAACTAGAACTGGATACTTGTGATGAGAATTGGATTGTGATGAGAAATGGATAGTATGGCTCTGGGATTGCTTTCTCGCAGGGAGTCGAGAAAGGATCTCTGGCTGAGGTTGACGACACTATTACTACTTTACTTTATGATACTCTTATCTCTTTTGATGCTGCAAGACGCTTGAAGATGCTAGTCTTCGATAGGCTAGGCTTTCCCCTACTCTTCTGGCATTCTGTAGTCCAGTCTACAGATACAACCCATTTCATTAATACCGATGCATATGTAGTGCAGATCCTTGCTTGCGAGTACTTTAGATGAGTACTCACGGTTGCTTTGCTCCCCCTTTCTTCTTATTTCCGGTTGATGCAACCAGATGTCGGAGCCCAGGAGCCAGATGCCACCATCGATGCCTACTACTACGTGGAGACGATCGACGACCAGGAGTAGTTAGGAGGCTCCCAGGTAGGAGGCCTTGTCTTTTCGATCGTAGATGCTTTTCTGCTGGCCTTCTTAAGGCAAACTTGTCTAACTTATGTCTGTACTGAGATATTGTTGCTTCCGCTTATTCTGTTGTATTCAAGCTTATGTATTCGAGCCCTCAAGGCCCATGGCTTGTAATATAAAGCTTGTATTATTTTAATTTGTGTCTAGAGTTGTGTTGTGATATCTTCCCGTGAGTCCTTGATCTTGATCGTACACATTTGCGTGTATGATTAGTGTATGATTGAATCGAGGGCATCACACACCCACACCTACAAACTCGATAATGAGGAATGTCATCACCCACACCTACAACTCGAGAATGAGGAATGCCGTCACATCTCACCATCTAGAGCCGGGGTCACCGCCGGTCTGTCTGCATGACGTACCAGGAGCAAACACCCGGTGCAACAGAGCCAAAGCATACACCGCCTGCAAACACTTCATAAGGCATTGATACGTCTCCAACGTATCTATAATCTTTTATTGTTCCATGCTATTATATTACCCCTTTTGGATATTTATGGGCTTTATTTTACACATTTATATCATTTTTGGGACTAACCTACTAACCGGAGGCCCAACCCGTATTGCTGTTTTTTTTCCTATTTCTGTATTTCGAAGAAAAGGAATATCAAACGGAGTCCAAACAGAATGAAGCCTAAGGGAGCGTGATTATTGGAATGAACATGATCCAGAGGACTTGTAGTGCAAGTCAAGAAGTAGCTGAGGCGGCCAAGAGACAGGAGGGCGCACCCACCCCCTCTGGGCGTGCCCTATCTCGTGGGCCCCTCGGGCGGCCACCAACATACTTCTTCCTCCTATATAAGCCTACGTACCCCGAAAGCATCAAGGGAGCCAACGAAACACAATTTCCACTGCCGTAACCTCCTGTATCCGTGAGATCCCATCTTGGAGCCTTCGCCGGCGCTCCGCCGGAGGGGGAATCGACCATGGAGGGCTTCTACATCAACACCATAGCCCCTCCGATGAGTTGTGATTAGTTTACCACAGACCTTCGGGTCCATAGTTATTAGCTAGACGACTTCTTCTCTCTTTTTGGATCTCAATACAATGTTCTCCCCCTCTCTTGTGGATATCTATTTGATGTAAACTCTTTTTGTGGTGTGTTTGTCGAGATCCGATGAATTGTGGGTTTATGATCAAGTTTATCTATGAGAAATATTTGAATCTCCTCTGAATTCTTTTATGTGTGATTGAGTTATCTTTGCAAGTCTCTTCTAATTATCAGTTTGGTTTGGCCTACTAGATTCATCTTTCTTGCCATGGGAGAAGTGCTTAGCTTTGGGTTCAATCTTGTGGAATCCTAACCCAGTGACAGAAAGGGTTGCAAGGCACGTATTGTATTGTTGCCATCGAGGATAAAAAGATGGGATTTATATCATATTGCTTGAGTTTATCCCTCTACATCATGTCATCTTGCTTAATGCGTTACTTTGTTCTTTATGAACTTAATACTCTAGATGCAGGCAGGAGTCGGTCGTTGTGTGGAGTAATAGTAGTAGATGCAGGCAGGAGTCGGTCTACTTGTTGCAGACGTGATGCCTATATACATGATCATGCCTAGATAATCTCATAATTATTCGCTTTTCTATCAATTGCTCAACAGTAATTTGTTCACCCACCGTAATACTTATGCTATCTTGAAAGAAGCCTCTAGTGAAACCTATGGCCCCTGGGTCTATCTTTTATCATATTTGCTTTCAATCTACTTTTATTTGCATCTTTACTTTTTGCATCTATATTATAAAATACCAAAAATATATCTATCTTATCATACTATATTTATCACATCTCACTTTTGCAAGTGGCCGTGAATGGATTGACAACCCCTTTATTGCGTTGGTTGCGAGTTCTTTGTTTGTTTGTGTAAGTGCGTGGGACTTTTGAGGAGCCTCCTACTGGATTGATACCTTGGTTCTCAAAAACTGAGGGAAATACTTACGCTACTATTGCTGCATCACCCTTTCCTCTTCAAGGAAAACCAACGCAAGCTCAAGATATAGCAAGAAGGATTTCTGGCGCCGTTGCCGGGGAGGTCTTCGCTCAAGTCAAGACATACCAAGTACCCATCACAAACCCATCTCCCTCGCATTTACATTATTTGCCATTTGCCTCTCGTTTTCCTCTCCCCCACTTCACCCTTGCCGTTTTATTCGCCCTCTCTTTCCCAATCTCTTCCTCTCTCTTTCGCTTGCCTTTTTCTGTTTGCTTTTGTGTTGGATTACTTGTTGCCATGGCGCAAGATAATACCAAATTGTGTGATTTCTCCAATACCAATAATAATGATTTCCTTAGTACTCCGATTGCTCCTCTTAATGATGTTGAGTCTTGTGAAATCAATACCTCTTTGCTGAATCTTCTTATGAAAGATCAATTCGCCGGCCTTCCTAGTGAAGATGCCGCTACTCATCTAAACAACTTTGTTGATTTGTGTGATATGCAAAAGAAGAAAGATACGGATAATGATATTGTTAAATTGAAGTTGTTTCCGTTTTCACTTAGAGATCGTGCTAAAGTTTGGTTTTCGTCTTTGCCTAAAAATAGTATTGATTCTTGGAACAAGTGCAAAGATGTTTTTATCTCTAAGTATTTTCCTCCCGCTAAGATTATCACTCTTAGGAACGATATTATGAATTTTAAACAACTTGATCATGAGCAGGTTGCCCAATCTCGGGAAAGAATGAAATTGATGATTCGCAATTGCCCTACTCATGGTTTGAATTTATGGATGATCATACAAAAGTTTTATGCCCGTTTGAACTTTGCTTCTAGAAATCTCTTAGATTCGGCCGCGGGAGGCACGTTTATGGAAATCACGTTAGGAGATGCTACAAAACTTCTTGATCATATATGGCTAATTATTCTCAATGGCACACCGAAAGATCTTCTAGTAAAAAAGTGCATGCTATAGAAGAAATTAATGTTTTGAGTGGAAAGATGGATGAACTTATGAAATTGTTTGCTACTAAGAATACTCCTCTTGATCCCAATGATATGCCTTTGTCTACTTTGATTGAGAATAATAATGAATCTATGGATGTGAATTTTGTTTTTTAGGAATAGTTTTGGAAACAATGCTTATAGAGGAAACTTTAATGCTAGACTGTCCCTGGTAATTCCTCTAATAATTATGGAAATTCCTACAATAATTCTTATGGTAATTTTAATAAGATGACCTCTGATTTTGAGAATAGTGTGAAAGAATTTATGATTTCTCAAAAGAATTTTAATGCCTTGCTTGAAGAAAAATTGCTCAAAGTTGATGATTTGGCTAGGAACTTTGATAGACTTTTGCTTGATGTTGATTCTCTTAAACTTAGATCTTCTCCTCCTAAGCATGATATCAATGAGTCTCTCAAAGCAATGAGAATTTCCATTGATGAGTGCAAGGAAAGAACCGCTAGATTGCGTGTTAAGATAGATTGCTTTGTAAAGGCGTGTTCTTCTAGTTTCCATGAAAATAATGATGAAGATCTTAAAGTTATTGATGCGTCCCCTATTAGATCTTTGTTTTGCAATATGAATCTTGATAATAATGGGACTAAAGATGAGTCAACTTTAGTTAGAAGGCGTCCCAAGAATTCAGAGTTTTTAGATCTTGATGCTAAATTTGTAAAATGGGATTGGAGAGGTCACAACTTTAAATAGCATTGAACCCACTATCTCGGATTTCAAGGAATTTGATTATGATAATTGTTCTTTAGAAGGTTGTATTTCCTTGTTGCAATCCGTTGTTAATTCTCCTCATGCTTATATTCAAAATAAACCTTTTACCAAACATATCGTTGATGCCTTGATGCAATCTTATGATGAAAAACTTAATTTGGAAGTTTCTATACCTAGAAAACTTAATGATGAGTGGGAACCTACTATAAAGATTAGAATTAAAGATCATGAGTGTTTTGCTTTCTGTGATTTGGGTGCTAGTGTTTCCATGATTCCGAAAACTTTATGTGATATTCTAGGTTTCCATGATATTGATGATTGCACTTTAAATTTGCACCTTGCGGATTCCACCATTAAAAAGCCAATGGGAAGGATCAATGATGTTCTCATTGTTGCAAATAGAAATTTGGTGCCCGTAGATTTTATCGTTCTTGATATAGATTGGAATCTTTCTTGCCCTATTATTCTTGGTAGACCTTTCCTTAGAACGATTGGTGCGATTATTGATATGAAGGAAGGGAATATTAGATTCCAATTTCCATTAAAGAAAGGCATGGAGCACTTTCCAAGAAAGAAAGTCAAATTACCTTATGAATCTATCATGCGAGCTACTTATGAATTTAGTGCCAAAGATGGCACTACTTAGATCTATCTTCGCTTTTATGCCTAGCTAGGGGCGTTAAACGATAGCGCTAGTTGGGAGGCAACCCAATTTTCTTTGTGTTTTTTGTTTTTGTTCCTGTTTAGTAATAAATTTTGCATCTACCTTCTGTTTAGATGTGTTTTTATATTTTAATTAGTGTTTGTGCCAAGTAGAACCTATAGGATAACCTATGATGATAGTTGATTTGATTCTGCTGAAAAACAGAAACTTTGCGCGCACGGACTTAGTTTTGTTAAATGACAGAAACGTGATTTTGCATTGATTCTTTTTGCTGCTGATCAATAGACAAATTGTACAGGACTTCCTATTTTGGTAGGAGTTTTAGAGTTCCATAAGTTTGCATTAGTTACAGATTGCTATAGACTATTCTGTTTTTGACAGATTCTGTTTTTCGTGTGTTGTTTGCTTATTTTGATGCATCTATGGCTAGTAAAATAGTTTATAAACCATAGAGAAGTTAGAATATAGTAGGTTTAACACCAAAATAAATAAATAATGAGTTCATTACAGTACCTTATGTGGTGGTTTTGTTTTCTTTCACTAATGGAGCTTATAAGATTTCCTGTTGAGTTTTGTGTTGTGAAGTTTTCAAGTTTTGGGTAAAGCTTTTATGGACTATGGAATAAGGAGCGGAAAGAGCCTAAGCTTGGGGATGCCCATGGCACCCCAAGATATTCAAGGATAGCCAAAAGCCTAAGCTTGGGTATGCCCCGGGAAGGCATCCCCTCTTTCGTCTTCATTCATTGGTAACTTTACTTGGAGCTATATTTTTATTCGCCACATGATATGTGTTTTGCTTGGAGCGTCGTGTATTATATTAGTCTTTGCTTTTTTGTTTACCACAGTCATCCTTGCTGTACACACCTTTTGGGAGAAGCCTACTTGATTAGAATTTGCTAGAATACTCTCTGTGCTTCACTTATATCTTTTGAGCTTGATAGTTTTTGCTCTAGTACTTCACTTATACCTTTTAGAGCACGGCGGTGGATTAATTTTGAAGAAATTGCTAGTCTCTCATGCTTCACTTATATTATTTTGAGAGTCTTTTAGAACAGCATGGTATTTGCTATGGTTACAAATTTGGTTCTAGAATGATGAGCATCCAAGTTGGGTATAATAAAAACTAACATAGGAAATGAATTGGATGCTATGATTTATTTGATGCTTGATGATTGTTTTGAGATATAAAGGTAGTAATGTTAGGGTCATGCTAGTGGGTAATTATGAAATTGAGAAATACTTTTGTTGAAGTTGGCAAGTCCCGGAGCATGCACGTATGGTAAAAGTTGTGTGACAAATTTGTTGCATGAGGTGCTCTTTTGATTGTCTTCCTTATGAGTGGAGGTCGGGATCGCGCGATGGTTAACTCCTACCAACCCTTCCCCTAGGAGCATGCGTAGTAGTACTTTGCTTCGAGGGCAAGTAGACTTTTGCAATAAGTATATGAGTTCTTTATGACTAATGTGAGTCCATGGATATACGCACACTCATCCTTCCACTTTGCTAGCCTCTATTATACCACGCAACTTTCACCGGTGTCATGAACCCTTTATTTACCTCCCTCAAAACAGCCACCATACCTACCTATTATGGCATTTCCATAACCATTCGGATATATATTGCCATGCAACTTTCCACCGTTCCCTTTATTATGACACGTTTGTCATATTGCTCTTTGCATGATCATGTAGTTGACATCGTATTTGTTGCAAGGCCACCTTCATAATTTTCATACATGTCGCTCTTGATTCATTGCATATCCCGGTACACCGCCGGAGGCATTCATATAGAGTCATATCTTGTTCTAGCTTTGAGTTGTAATTCTTGAGTTGTAAATCCATAAAAGTGTGATGACCTTCATTATTAGAGCATTGTCTCAGTGAGGAAAGGATGATGAAGACTATGATTCCCCCACAAGTCGGGATGAGACTTCGGACTTTACAAAAAAGAAAAAAAAGAAAAAAAGAAAGGCCAAAAAGAAAAAAAAGAAAGGCCAGAGAAAAAAAATAAAAAAAATAAAAAGGAAAGGAAAGAAAAATATAAAATGAGAGAAAAAGAGAGAAGGGACAATGCTACTATCTCTTTTTCCACACTTGTGCTTCAAAGTAGCACCATGATCTTCATGATAGAGAGTCTCCTATGTTGTCACTTTCATATACTAAGTGGGAATTTTTCATTATAGAACTTGGCTTGTATATTCCAATGATGGGCTTCCTCAAAATGCCCTAGGTCTTCATGAGCAAGCGAGTTGGATGCACACCCACTTAGTTTCTTTTGTTGCTTTCATATATTTATAGCTCTAGTGCATCTGTTGCATGGCAATCCCTACTCACTCACATTGATATCTATTGATGGGCATCTCCATAGCCCGTTGATACGCCTAGTTGATGTGAGACTATCTCCTCCCTCTTTTTGTCCTCACAACCACCATCTTTTACTATCTTAGTGCTATGTCTATGGCTCACGCTCATGTATTGCGTAAGAGTTAAAAAAAGCTGAAGCGCGTTAAAAAGTATGAACCAATTGCTTGGCTAAAACAGGGGTTGTGCATGATGGGAGTATTTTGTGTAATGAAAATGAAGCATGGCCTAACTATATGATTTTGTAAGGATAAGCTTTCTTTGGCTATGCTATTTTGATAGGACATGATTATTTGTTAGTATGCTTTGAAGCACTATTATTTTTATGTTTTATAAGCTTTTATCTTGAATCATTTGGATCTGAACATTCATGCCACAATAAAGAAAATTACATTGAGAATTATGCTAGGTAGCATTCCACATCAAAAATTATGTTTTTATCATTTACCTACTCGAGAACGAGCAGGAATTAAGCTTGGGGATGCTTGATACGTCTCCAAAGTATCTATAATTTTTTATTGTTCCATGCTATTATATTACCCCTTTTGGATGTTTATGGGCTTTATTTTACACATTTATATCATTCTTGGGACTAACCTACTAACCGGAGGCCCAGCCCGTATTGCTGTATTTTAGCCTATTTCAGTATTTCGAAGAAAAGGAATATCAAACGGAGTCCAAACAGAATGAAACCTTCGGGAGCGTGATTTTTGGAATGAACGTGATCCAGAGGACTTGGAGTGAAAGTCAAGAAGCAGCCGAGGCGGCCATGAGATAGGAGGGCGCGCCCACCCCCTCTGGGCACGCCCACTCCCTCTGGGCGTGCCCCCCTATATCGTGGGCCCCTCAGGCGGCCACCGACGTACTTCTTCCTCCTATATAAGCCCACATACCCCAAAAACATCGAGGGAGCCAACGTAACACAATTTCCACCGCCGTAACCTTCTGTATCTGTGAGATCCCATCTTGGAGCCTTCGCCGGCGCTCCGCCGGAGGGGGAATCGACCATGGAGGGCTTCTACATCAACACCATAGCCCCTCCGATGAGTTGTGAGTAGTTTACCACAGACCTTCGGGTCCATAGTTATTAGCTAGATGACTTCTTCTCTCTTTTTGGATCTCAATACAATGTTCTCCCCCTCTCTTGTGGAGATCTATTCGATGTAAACTCTTCTTGCGGTGTATTTGTCGAGATCCAATGAATTGTGGATTTATGATCCAGTTTATCTATGAGAAATATTTGAATCTCCTCTGAATTGATGTATGATTGAGTTATCTTTGCAAGCCTGTTCGAATTATCAGTTTGGTTTGGCCTACTAGATTGATCTTTCTTGCCATGGGAGAAGTGCTTAGCTTTGGGTTCAATCTTGCGGTGTCCTTACCCAGTGATAGAAAGGGTTGCAAGGCACATATTGTATTGTTGCCATCGAGGATAAAAAGATGGAGTTTATATCATATTGCTTGAGTTTATCCCTCTACATCATGTCATCTTGCTTAATGCGTTACTCTGTTCTTTATGAACTTAATACTCTAGATGCAGGCAGGAGTCGGTCGATGTGTGGACTAATAGTAGTAGATGCAGGCAGGAGTCGGTCTACTTGTTGCGGACGTGATGCCTATATACAAGATCATGCCTAGATAATCTCATAATTATTCACTTTTCTATCAATTGCTCGACATTAATTTGTTCACCCACCGTAATACTTATGCTATCTTGAGAGAAGCCTCTAGTGAAACCTATGCCCGCCCGGTCTATCTTTTATCATATTTGCTTTCAATCTACTTTTATTTGCATCTTTACTTTTTGCATCTATATTATAAAATACCAAAAATATATCTATCTTATCATACTATCTTTATCAGATCTCACTTTCGCAAGTGGCCGTGAAGGGATTGACAACCCCTTTATTGCGTTGGTTGCGAGTTCTTTGTTTGTTTGTGTAGGTGTGTGGGACTTTTGAGGAGCCTCCTACTGGATTGATACCTTGGTTCTCAAAAACTGAGGGAAATACTTACGCTACTATTGCTGCATCACCCTTTCCTCTTCAAGGAAAACCAACGCAAGCTCAAGACGTAGCAGGCATCACCACCATTGTACCACTAAGCTACCTTTAGGAAAATGATCTGCATCATCTTTGCCAGGCTGGTCAGCCATCGACACTGCCATGGTGCCAACCATCACCACCGCCCTACACTTGTCAATCAAGACACATTTGTCGCTGAGACTCCGCCGAACCATGTCATCGAGATACGCCGGCGTCGATGCGGAAGATACAACGTTACTCCACCCCTAGACCCCTCTACCCAACACTTGCTCCAAGAACGATGCTCCCAAGAGGGGGTATTGATGCCAGACGCCACCACCATCTGATCCGGGCGACCTAGATCTAGGGTTTCTCCTGGAGACAATGACCCTTCCTGGCGAGTCTACGCGGTCATCCAACGCCGCCACACCTTTGCAATCTCTGCAGCTGATAAAAGCTCCAAAACAGTGCCTTCAAGAAGGTAGACCACGCCACATGCCACCACTATCTAGTTTGGCAAGCCAAACTTGAGGTTTCCCTCGAATCTAGATGGGACCGCCACCGTAAGTATGCCCTCTAAGGATGTTAGTGGCGTCCGTAGACGTCTCCGCACCATCTGCACCAACAAATCCAGGCAAAGAATTTATCCTTGGTGGTAGTCCTTCGAACCAGGAGAGCAGGAGGCAGAAGTGCTCATCAAAGATACCCATCAACGTAGAAGGAACGGCCCCATCGGGCAAAACAAACCCGGTCACATGGCCCTAACCCGTCCAACCCGACCCGACTAGAGGAGTCGCCACCGGCAGGGAGAGGATCCGGGTGCGCCAACCCTAGATCCACCGCCCAAGGTTGTCAGAATCGCGATTTGAATCGGATCGGAGCTCCGATGGTAGGATCGCAAATCATAGAATCTTCACTATCAGGATTGTAGAAACGTAGATTCTATGAAGTAAACTCGTAGAATAAGAGGGGTTAATTTGGATCGTAAAGTCATAGAATCGTATAACAGAATCGTGATTCTGACAACCTTGCCACCGCCACCGCTTGCGGGCCATCACCATGTTGTCCGCCGCCCGCTGGAGAACCAACACGCCAAGATGCTCGGCTTGCGCCAAGCCCTAGCAGAAGACACCGGCCCCGCCCCTTCTCCCCATGCAGGAGGACGAGAGAGCCCCGCTGCCACCAGCGCTGGCCTGGCTTTGCCTGGTCACGCCCTTTGGCAATGGTGAGGGAGGAGGAAAGAGGGAGGGAACTGTCGGCGGTCGGAGTTGGACACCCCAGTGCGGCTGGGGGAGCTGCACGTGGTGATCCCTTTTTTTAGGACCGGGAGCTTCGCTCGGATAATGTTCATGCAATGTTATTGCCTTCATAAGCCTATAATTCATGCAACATTCAAATTCATCCATATTTCTTTTATAAAAAATCTTCTATTTTAGAAATTTTATGGCCTTGTTATGCATGCATTTGGCCCAGAATTCCTGAAGACGATCCCGAGTAAAAACAATGTACACTAAATAGACACCTTCCCCAGAAGGATTTCATGCTACAGTCTTGTTAGATCTTAGTCTTGTTAGACTTTACGCAAGAAGATGAAAATAAGAAAAAATATCATTTGGTTAACTGGAAGACATGCTGCCTACCAAAAGACCAAGGGGGCCTAGGAATTATTAATTTAGAAATAATGAATAAAGCATTGTTGGCTAAATGGCTCTGGAAAATGGAAACTGAATCAGGAACCTGGGTGAATATATTGAAAAACAAATATGTTCAGAATAAATGCCTATCTGGGATAGAAAAAAACCCTGGAGATTCTCAGTTTTGGAGCAGTCTAATGGGGGTCAAAAAATATACTTTCAACATGTCAAGAAGAAACTGGGGGATGAGAATGAGTCTAGATACTGGGAAGATTGGTGGGTGGGATCTAAACCCCTAAAAGATCTATACCCTAGATTATACAACATTAGCTTTGACCACAATATCTCAGTGGCAGAAGCTAGTAACAGAGGCCGCCAGGGATTTAGCTTTAGATGAACCTTGACAGGAGAAACGATAGAACTCCGGAATAGCCTAAAAACAAGATGCGAGGAGGTGAGGATGCATGGGGGGAGATCAACACCTCTGAATGCTCACTAAAAACAGAAAAATTTCGGTTAAGTCTTTATACTCATTTCTGATCAATGATGGTGTGGGATTCCCACACAAATTCCTGTGGAAAATTAAATCCCAGCCAAGATTAAAATGTTCCTTTGGCTGTTTACAAGAAGAAGCATTTTGACCAAAGACAATTTGATCAAGAAAGGATGGAAGGGAGGAAAAGAGTGTGTATATTGTGGGTAAGAAGAGAAAATTGATCACTTATTCTTTGAATGCTCAGCGGCTAGATTGGTATGGAGCTTGATCAAATGTGCTTTGGACCTTAGAACAACCCCAATAAACTCAAATGATTACTTGGGTAGGTGGTTGGAAACCTTTAAAAAACCTGAGAAAAATTTAGTCGTGGTGGGACGCGCTGCTGTATTATGGGCTCTCTGGAAATGCAGAAATGATATTATTTTCAGATCTAGAAAGATATATGATCCCATTATATTCATCCGAATTATGTGCAATTGGATTGCTGATTGGTCGGTTTTGTAGATAAAAAAGCCGAAACAAAAACTACTGCAGCTAGGAGCAAAACTAATCGAGCGGGTGGCAAGTGAGATATACACAAGGCGGCACACGGATGGAGACCCGGAGTTCGGCGACTGTGAGGATGATGGATCTTCTCTCCTTCCCTCTGTTTTCGTCATGTAATCTTGATAACTTGTAGAAGTTTAAATAACTGTACTGGTGTAAGCAATGCATGGCATGTCTTTTGTTTTCCCTCTGCAGCTAGTGGTCTTTAGCCTAGATTAAGGTTGTTATCTTTTCAAACCCGATGACTGGACGGGAGTGCCCCCGGTTTGTGGTCGATGTGGTTTCGTTATTTAAATCGGAGGGAAACCTCTTCCGTTTAAAAAAAAAATCTTAGTCGACTGAGATTTTGTCAAGTCTTAGTCCATACTATATCTGTGAGATTTTACATTGAACTCCGTATAAAATTTTATTTTAATTTTTCTCTCCCGACGCGGACGAGGCGCGTGTCCGTTTGGTGTCCTCCGCGACCAAAACCGGCGCAAGTTTGCGTTCGAAATGGGTCGGTCCGGACATAAAACGGACAAGATGGGTCCGAGCCGTCGCACGCTGAGCCGTCTCATTTGTCCTTTTTACCTCAAACGGACGGGGACGGACAGCATAGGGTTGTGCGGTGAAGTTGGCCTGAGTGGGACTAGCTAAATCTTAGTCCGCCGACACCTTTCCAGGCCCTTCTTGTTATCCATCGGTTAGGTTTCTTGGGCAACAACCGCGACTCAGTACATCCCTCCGTACTCCTACATCCGGATCGGCCATTTCCGTCTTCGTCATAGGACCGTCCAAGCTTGACCGACACTCATACAAACATCATCCAGACGGCAAAGGTCAAAGCCAGACGCACTCCACTGCCCACCACCGCTCCCAGAAAGCTCCGCCGGCACACCGCTCTCACAACACGGTGGTACGGTGACGCCTGTTGCCACCTTCGCACTCCACCACCCTCCCTCCCTCCCCGTCCGGCCCCCGAACCTCCATCCAGATCTGGGCGGCGAGGACGTACACCACACACACGCGCGCCGATCGAGCGAGGGGGACTCCCAAACCGGCGCTGCCACCAACCACGCTTCCCCCCGACACCGCGATCAATCATAGGGCGCCCGCCCCCAGCCGCAGTGACACTGTGTGGTGCACTGACGCGCCACCGGCAACAACCTCAACAGCAGAGATTAAAAAGATCGGCACTACCAACCGACGGCAACCTCCCAACCCCCTCCCCGCCTCCTAAACTCCTCTCCTCCCGCACCGCCGAACTGGGTAGCAGCGCAGATAATACGTTCCTGCGCCGTCGTTGTGTCACTGGCATTGCTGTGCGGCCACCAGTGTCACTCTGCTACCCACAGAGAAGAGAGGTAGTGAGATCAGTATGGCGCGTGCGGTGGCCGCCGCCGCCGCGGCGCTGGCCGCCGTGCTGGTGTCCGTGCTGGCGCCGGCGGCGATGGCGCAGATGGACAGCTGCAGCGGCGACCTGCCGTTCGCGCTCGTCGGCAACTACTCTGGCCTCGCCTGCCAGCCCGTCTGGAACAACTTCGTGCTCCGGGTATGTCGCTTAATTTGGTCTGCATAGGCCACATAGTTGAGTGGGTCACTGGGTTCTACTCCTGATGGTAGATGGTTCGATATATTTGTGATTGGGCTTCAAAATGGTAGAGGTCTAGCTGTAGAATGTAGATCCTGTTCGGGTTGTCATCCACCTTGGAGCAGCTATGGATAGCTTTTACCTGTGGTACTGAACCAGTGGTAACTAGTAAGGACATTCATGCGAGAAACCAACACTGGTACAGCTGCAGATATCCATGAATCACTACTCACTTTTTCAATGATTCAGTGAGCTAGAGCTGCACTGGTACTGTCAGAGACAGGCAATTTGGCACCGTGAAAAACAGGGGACAAAGCAGTGATGGGATAATAAGTGTCGTCATAATTCAAGCCTATCGTTCGTACATGTTTCAGATCATCATCTCTGCAATAACAAATCAATTGAAATTTGCAGTACCACCAGGACAAGAACAACGTGCTGCGGGTGGTGCTGTCGACCATGTACAGCACGGGGTGGGTGGGGATGGGCTTCTCGCGGGACGGCCTCATGATCGGCTCCAGCGCCATGGTGGGGTGGATGGGCAAGAAGGGCCTCCCCCACATCCGCCAGTTCTCCCTCCGCTCCAAGTCCGGCTCCAAGGCCGCCGTCGTCGACCGGGGCTTCCTCGTCTCCAACGACCACGACCACACCGTCGTCGTGCAGCAGGCCAAGATCTACGTCGCGTTTCAGCTGAAATTCTCCTACCGCCTCTCCCACCAGCACATCATCCTCGCCTTTGGCCCCGGCGTCCCCGTCAAGAACAAGCTCTCCAAGCACCAGGACAAGACCTCCTTCACATTCGACTTCACTACTGGTAAGATATGAACTGTATTTCTATGGAATTTCTTAATCGCAAGCTCGATCGGTTGCACTGAAAGTTGATAATGTGTCGGTTACCAGAAAAGGTTTGGTTTTTTAGAAAAAGTTTGTTGTTTCTTTAAGCATCGGTTGCACCACCTTTACGTGGTTGCCAGATCAACATCATACCGTACAGCAGAATGCCTTTTCCCAGCATTATCATTACTATTCAGAAGATTCAGATGATCTTACATCGATCTTTAATAAAGTTGGCCGTATATATGCATCGTTCTGATGCAGAGGCCGGGAGTCCCCATTTTCAAAAAAATAATCTTACATCGATCTGCATGCAGGGAAAGGATTCGCCGACGGGCCCTTCCCCTACGGCCTTCGGCGGGCGCACGGAGGGCTCAACCTCTTCGCCTGGGGCATCCTCATGCCCATCGGCGCCATCCTGGCCCGCTACTTCCGGCGCATGGATCCGCTCTGGTTCTACCTCCACGTCGGCATCCAGTTCGCCGCCTTCATCATCGGCCTCGCCGGGGTCGTCGCCGGCGTCGCGCTGTACAGCAAGATCCAGGCCGACATCCCGGCGCACCGCGGCCTCGGCATCTTCATCCTTTTCCTCGGCATCCTGCAGGTCGATCACTCGCTCACCGTCCTCTGTTAGTTATCTTCTGATGATGTTCTGGAATGGTAGATTCTGAAATGTTGTCCAAAAAACTGTTGACAGGTTCTGGCCTTCTTCCTGAGGCCCAACACGGACTCCAAGTACCGCAAGTACTGGAACTGGTACCACCACTGGTCGGGCAGGCTGGTGCTCTTCTTCGCCGCCGTCAACATCGTGCTCGGGATCCACGTCGGCGGCGGCCATGACTCGTGGAAGATCGGCTACGGTTTCAACCTCGCCATCCTCCTCGTCGCCGTCATCGGGCTCGAGTTCATGTTGTGGACCAGGTGGTCCAAGAACAGCGCTTCCACGCCGACATACTGAGCTCTGTCTGTCACGACAGGGGGCCTCTGTTGATCCGGCGATGTCTATGCGCCTATTTTTTAGTTCTTTTGTTTCTTTTCCTTTCTGGTCTGATTGTGTGATATTTTGTTTTTGGTTCTCTTGTGATGGTCTTGTTTCTGTAATCTGAGGACTGAAATTTAAGCGTAGTAGATCCTGCTAAGCATGGTTCTCCTACAGATGATTGAACACTGAAATATTACGACCGTATAAATGCACAAACAAGAATCTTGAACAACACACGAATGCAGTCTTTGAGCCTGTATGGGTCCAAATAATGGTAAATATTACAAAGCCCATACTTTACTACGGGTATTTATTATTACTAGACGATACCCCGTGTGTCGTTGTGGGATCTTTTGATAAATAACTTGATGTTTAAAAAATGAAAAAGTTTATGAAACATAGTATAAGTAGATGTAAATAATTTTTTTGGAAGAAATATTGTTTAGTGTAAGCATTTAAAAGAAATTGGATGAAAAACCTAAAATAGGTGTAATTTTTGTTCTGTTAATTTATTACCTTGGCAATATATCAGCAAGGCAATATGACATCAAAACAGCATTGCATAGAGACAATGGAGACATCTCAACCCTTGGCTAAACCTAAAACAATGATATCAACTACTAATGTGCATTTATAAAAAAATACATTGCTCCCATGGAATAAAACACGAGTTCACTCATAATTTGATTTTCTATTGAAAGAAGAAGGTCTCTTACCTAGGTAGCTCATTCACCACAATATACCCAGGTAATTATTATTATTTTTGTTTATCTTTTTCACGTGCACAACCATGCATGCGTCCTCATTAGGTAAACCTTAGTTTAGTCCTAAAAATGCCTGATTAGGTACCCACGTGTATGCAATGGAATAAAATTAGGATTAAACGGTTGAATGGGAGTAGTGGATTCTTAAAAAACAAAAATTTGATGAACTAGCTCTCTATAGGCAATGAAATTAAATTGGGATTAAAAAGTTGCTTGGAACACTCGAGGTTCGAGGGAACTAAGGCATCTAATGCAATTCTCTGACCTGATGGGAGCAAAAGAGACATGGATAGAAAGTGCAAAAGAGTGAGAGTGAGAAAAAATGGTTGTTTGGTCTTTCAGAATCAGACGAAAGCATTAACAACACATGAAGTCTAACCAAATGGTTGGACTGGGGCTCGTGTTATACGTATAGAGTGGATCGAATGACGTGACATATACATATAGCTAAAGAACCTACAATGAGGTGGCTGCTTGAGAGTGCACGAAAACAAAATTAATTATTATTTGTGGCAGATTTCATACGCATGAAAAATTAGTGGGAGCATGTGCATGAAGAGTTAGTGTGAAAGCATTTTTCACGATGGACCTACTTGATGATGCAGATAGCTTGCATGTCAAGATAAATAAGATAATGGAGATGAATCTCTTTGCTATAGGATAGGATATGTTTTCAGCGGGTTTGTTTTGAATTATTTATATTAAATTTATATATTTTTGAACTTAGAGTTGCAAATTTTAAATGCTGTTGAAGTGCGTAAACAAATTAAAATGTTAATTTTTTTGTTTTGTTTGTTTCCTGGCATAGTTAAGGCACTTTCAATAGTTTCATCTTTTATGAAGCCAGGGCTTTCATACACCTTGAGTTTGTCCGTTTGGACAGAATCAATAGTGCTCCGGCATAGATTGCTGTCGTCTCCTTGGGATGGTGAGGTTAGAGTTTCTCGTGGTGTGCGTGTGATGGCAAGATCTGGTGTCAGACAATTTAGATTGATTCCGTGGTTCAATGACAACGACTGTGACTCCAGGGCGCTGGTCCTTAGGGTCACGTGCACGAAGAGTTTCTGGCTGTCACAAAGACTTTAAATTCCTACTGTCCTGGACCGTAGAGGAAGGGCTAGAAGTGGTAATTGTATGATTGCTTTGTGGAGCAAACTGGGCATCTCATTATCAAGGTTATTGTTCTTGGTCTTTTGTGTGAGAACTTCCAATCTATTCGTCATCAATCATGATACTACAATGAATACCAAAAAATATTACACCCAGATCCATAGACCACCTAGCGACGACCAAGCACTGAAGAGAGTCGAAGGCGCGCCGCCATCATCGCCCCTCCCTCCCTGGAGCCGGGCAAAACTTGTTGTAGTAGACAGTCGGGAAGTCGTTGTGCTAAGGCCCTATAGAACCAGCGCACCAGAACAGCAACCGCCACAGTTGAAGAGTAGTTTAGATAGGAAAGATCCAACCTGTAGACACACGGACAAAGACCGGATCCACGTGGATCCACCGAAGACAAACGCCGACCGAATCCGGCGAGATCCGCTGGAGAAAAACCTCCACAAGCCATCCGATGACGCTAGAAGCACCACCGGGGCGGGGGCTAGGCGGGGAGAATCTTATTCCATCTTCAAAGTGAAGGAAATATGCCCTAGAGGCAATAATAAAGTTTTTATTTTATATTTCCTTATTCATGTTAAAGGTTTATTGTTCATGCTAAAATTGTATTGAACGGAAACTTAAATACATGTTGAATACATAAACAAATATCATGCCCCTAGTAAGCCTCTACTAGACTAGCTCGTTGATCAAAGATGGTTATGGTTTCCTAACCATGGACATGTGTTGTCATTTGATAACGGGGTCACATCATTAGGAGAATGATGTGATGGATAGGACCCACCCGTTAGCTTAGCATAATGATCATTCAGTTTTATTGCTATTGCTTTCTTCATGTCAAATACATATTCCATCGACTATGAGATTGTGCAACTCCCGAATACCAAAGGAATACCTTATGTGCTATCAAACATCACAACGTAAGTCGGTGATCATAAAGATGCTCTACAGGTATCTCCGAAGGTGTTTGTTGAGTTGGCATAGATCGAGATTAGCATTTGTCACTCTGAGTATCGGAGAGGTATCTCTGGGCCCTCTCGGCAATACACATCATAAGCTTGCAAGAAAGTGACTAAGAAGTTAGTTACAAGGTGATTGTTGTTGGGAACGTAGTAATTTCAAAAAAATTCCTACACACACGCAAGATCATGGTGATGCATAGCAACGAGAGGGGAGAGTGTGTCCACGTACCCTCGTAGACCGAAAGCAGAAGCGTTATGACAACACGTTTGATGTAGTCGTACGTCTTCACGATCCGACCTATCCAAGCACCGAACGTACGGCACCTCCGTGTTCAGCACACGTTCAGCTCGATGACGATCCCCGGACTCTGATCCAGCAGGGTGTCGGGGATGAGTTCCGTCAGCACGACGGCAT
This sequence comes from Triticum aestivum, assembly GCF_018294505.1. Taxonomy (NCBI): domain Eukaryota; kingdom Viridiplantae; phylum Streptophyta; class Magnoliopsida; order Poales; family Poaceae; genus Triticum; species Triticum aestivum. Next base: position 645,247,196 of record NC_057795.1, read on the forward strand.
GATGATGATGATGATGTTCTACCGACGCAGGGCTTCGCCTAAACACTACAACGATATGACCGAGGTGGAATATGGTGGAGGGGGGCACCGCACACGGCTAAGGAACGATCACGAAGATCAACTTGTGTGTCTAGAGGTGCCCCCCTGCCCCCATATATAAAGGAGGGAGGGGGAGGTGCGGCCGCCCCCCTAGGGGTGCGCCTGGAGGAGTCCTACTCCCACCGGGAGTAGGACTCCCCCTTCTTGCCTTGGTGGAGAAGGAAAGGAGGGAGGGGAAAGAGGAAAGGGGGGCGCCGCCCCCCCTCCTTGTCCTATTCGGACTAGGGGGAGAGGGGGCACGCGGCCTGCCCTGGCAGGCCCTTCCTCTTCTCCCTCATGGCCCATGTAGGCCCATTAACCCCCGGGAGGGTTCCGGTAACCCCCCGGTACTCCGGAAAAATCCCGATTTCTCCCGGAACGATTCCGTTATCCAAATATAGGCTTCCAATATATCAATCTTTATGTCTCGACCATTTCGAGACTCCTCGTCATGTCCGTGATCACATCCGGGACTCCGAACAACCTTCGGTACATCAAAACATATAAACCCATAATAAAACTGTCATCGTAACTTTAAGCGTGCGGACCCTACGGGTTCGAGAACTATGTAGACATGACCTAGAACTGTTTCCGGTCAATAACCAATAGCGGAACCTGGATGCTCATATTGGCTCCTACATATTCTACGAAGATCTTTATCGGTCAAACCGCATAACAACATACGTTGTTCCCTTTGTCATCGGTATGTTACTTACCCGAGGTTCGATCGTCGGTATCCAGTACCTAGTTCAATCTCGTTATCGGCAAGTCTCTTTACTCGTTACGTAATGCATCATTCCGTAACCAACTCATTGGCCACATTGCTTGCAAGGCTTATAGTGATGTGCATTACCGAGAGGGCCCAGAGATACCTCTCCGACAATCGGAGTGACAAAACCTAATCTCGAAATACTCCAACTCAACATCTACCTTTGGAGACACCTGTAGAGATCCTTTATAATCACCCAGTTACGTTGTGACGTTTGGTAGCACACAAAGTGTTCCTCGAGTAAACGGGAGTTGCATAATCTCATAGTTTAAGGAAGTTTGTATAAGTCATGAAGAAAGCAATAGCAACATACTAAACGATGAAGTGCTAGGCTAACGGAATGGGTCAAGTCAATCACATCATTCTCCTAATGATGTGATCTCTTTAATCAAATGACAACACATGTCTATGGTTAGGAAACATAACCATCTTTGATTAATGAGCTAGTCAAGTAGAGGCATACTAGTGACATTAAGTTTGTCTATGTATTCACACATGTATCATGTTTCCGGTTAATACAATTCTAGCATGAATAATAAACATTTATCATGATATGAGGAAATAAATAATAACTTTATTATTGCCTCTAGGGCATATTTCCTTCAGTCTCCCACTTGCACTAGAGTCAATAATCTAGATTACACAGTAATGATTCTAACACCCATGGAGTCTTGGTGCTGATCATGTTTTGCTCGTGGAAGAGGCTTAGTCAACGGGTCTGCTACATTCAGATCCGTATGTATCTTGCAAATCTCTATGTCTCCCACCTGGACTTGGTCCCGGATGGAATTGAAGCGTCTCTTGATGTGCTTGGTCCTCTTGTGAAATCTGGATTCCTTTGCCAAGGCAATTGCACCAGTATTGTCACAGAAGATCTTCATTGGTCCCGATGCACTAGGTATGACACCTAGATCGGAAATGAACTCCTTCATCCAGACTCCTTCATTTGCTGCTTCCGAAGCAGCTATGTACTCCGCTTCGCATGTAGATCCCGCCACGACGCTTTGTTTAGAACTGCACCAACTTACAGCTCCACCGTTTAATAAAAACACGTATCCGGTTTGCGATTTAGAATCGTCCGGATCAGTGTCAAAGCTTGCATCGACGTAACCATTTACGACTAGCTCTTTGTCACCTCCATAAACGAGAAACATATCCTTAGTCCTTTTCAGGTATTTCAGGATGTTCTTGACCGCTGTCCAGTGATCCACTCCTGGATTACTTTGGTACCTCCCTGCTAAACTTATTGCTAAGCATACATCAGGTCTGGTACACAGCATTGCATACATGATAGAGCCTATGGCTGAAGCATAGGGAACATCTTTCATTTTCTCTCTATCTTCTGCTGTGGTCGGGCATTGAGTCTGACTCAACTTCACACCTTGTAATACAGGCAAGAACCCTTTCTTTGCCTGATCCATTTTGAACTTTTTCAAAACTTTATCAAGGTATGTGCTTTGTGAAAGTCCAATTAAACGTCTTGATCTATCTCTATAGATCTTGATGCCCAATATGTAAGCAGCTTCACCGAGGTCTTTCATTGAAAAACTTTTATTCAAGTATCCCTTTATGCTATCAAGAAATTCTATATCATTTCCAATTAACAATATGTCATCTACATATAATATCATAAATGCTACAGAGCTCCCACTCACTTTCTTGTAAATGCAGGCTTCTCCAAAAGTCTATATAAAACCATATGCTTTGATCACACTATCAAAGCGTTTATTCCAACTTCGAGATGCTTGCACCAGTCCATAAATGGATCGCTAGAGCTTGCACACTTTGTTAGCATCTTTTGGATCGACAAAACCTTCCGGTTGCATCAAATACAACTCTTCTTCCAGAAATCCATTCGGGAATGCAGTTTTTACATCCATTTGCCAAATTTCATAATCATAAAATGCGGCAATTGCTAACATGATTCGGACAGACTTAAGCATCGCTACGGGTGAGAAAGTCTCATCGTAGTCAACCCCTTGAACTTGTGGAAAACCTTTTGCAACAAGTCGAGCTTTGTAGACAGTTATATTACCATCAGCGTCAGTATTCTTCTTGAAGATCCATTTATTCTCAATAGCTTGCTGATCATTGGGCAAGTCAACCAAAGTCCATACTTTGTTCTCATACATGGATCCTATCTCAGATTTCATGGCTTCAAGCCATTTTGCGGAATCTGGGCTCATCATCGCTTCCTCATAGTTCGCAGGTTCGCCATGGTCAAGTAACATGACTTTCAGAATAGGATTACCGTACCACTCTGGTGCAGATCTTACTCTAGTAGACCTACGAAGTTCAGTAGAAACTTGATCTGAAGATTCATGATCAATATCATTAGCTTCGTCACTAATTGGTGTAGTTGTCACAGGAACCGGTTCTTGTGATGAACTACTTTCCAATAAGGGAGAAGGTACAGTTTCCTCATCAAGTTCTACTTTCCTCCCACTCACTTCTTTCGAGAGAAACTCCTTTTCTAGAAAGGATCCGAATTTAGCAACGAAAATCTTGCCCTCAGATATGTGATAGAAGGTGTACCCAATTGTCTCTTTTGGGTATCCTATGAAGACACATTTCTCCGATTTGGGTTCGAGCTTATCTGGTTGAAGTTTCTTCACATAAGCATCGCAGCCCCAAACTTTAAGAAACGACAACTTTGGTTTCTTGCCAAACCACAGTTCATAAGGCGTCGTCTCAACGGATTTTGATGGTGCCCTATTTAACGTGAATGCGGCTGTCTCTAAAGCATAACCCCAAAACAATAGCTGTAAATTAGTAAGAGACATCATAGATCGCACCATATTCAGTAAAGTACGATTACGACGTTCGGACACACTATTTCCTTGTGGTGTTCTGGGTGGCGTGAGTTGCGAAACTATTCCGTATTGTTTCAAATGTAAACCAAACTCGTAACTCAAATATTCTCCTCCACGATCAGATCGTAGAAATTTTATTTTCTTGTTACCATGATTTTCTACTTCACTCTGAAACTCTTTGAACTTTTCAAATGTTTCAGACTTGTGTTTCATCAAGTAGATATACCCATATCTGCTCAAATCATCTGTGAAGGTGAGAAAATAATGATACCCGCCGCGAGCTTCGATATTCATTGGACCGCATACATCGGTATGTATGATTTCTAACAAATCAGTTGCTCGCTCCATAGTTCCAGAGAATGGTGTTTTAGTCATATTTCCCATGAGGTACGGTTCACAAGTACCAAGTGATTCATAATCAAGTGATTCCAAAAGTCCATCGGTATGTAGTTTCTTCATGCGCTTTACACCGATATGACCTAAACGGCAGTGCCACAAATAAGTTGCACTATCATTATTAACTTTGCATCTTTTGGCTTCAACATTATGAATATGTGTATCACTACTATCAAGATTTAATAAAAATAGACCACTCTGTAAGTGTGCATGACCATAAAAGATATTACTCATATAAATAGAACAACCATTATTCTCTGATTTAAATGAATAACCGTCTCGCATCAAACAAGATCCAGATATAATGTTCATGCTCAACGCTGGCACAAAATAACAATTATTTAGGTCTAAAACTAATCCCGATGGTAGATGTAGAGGTAGCGTGCCGACCGCGATCACTTCGACTTTGGAACCATTTCCCACGCGCATCGTCACCTCGTCCTTAGCCAATCTTCGCCTATTCCTTAGTCCCTGTTTCGAGTTGCAAATATTAGCAACAGAACCAGTATCAAATACCCAGGTGCTACTGCGAGCATTAGTAAGGTACACATCAATAACATGTATATCACATATACCTTTGTTCACTTTGCCATCCTTCTTATCCGCCAAATACTTGGGGCAGTTCCGCTTCCAGTGTCCAGTCTGCTTGCAGTAGAAGCACTCAGTCTCAGGCTTAGGTCCAGACTTGGGTTTCTTCTCTTGAGCAGCAACTTGTTTGCTGTTCTTCTTGAAGTTCCCCTTCTTCTTCCCTTTGCCCTTTTTCTTGAAACTGGTGGTCTTATTGACCATCAACACTTGATGCTCCTTCTTGATTTCTACCTCCGCAACTTTAAGCATTGCGAAGAGCTCGGGTATAGTCTTGTCCATCCCTTGCATATTATAGTTCATTACGAAGCTCTTGTAGCTTGGTGGCAGTGATTGAAGAATTCTGTCAATGATACTATCATCAGGAAGATTAACTCCCAGTTGAATCAAGTCATTATTATACCCAGACATTCTGAGTATGTGTTCACTGACAGAACTAGTCTCCTCCATCTTACAGCTATAGAACTTATTGGAGACTTCATATCTCTCAATCCGGGCATTTGCTTGAAATATTAACTTCAACTCCTGGAACATCTCATATGCTCCATGACGTTCAAAACATCGTTAAAGACCCGGTTCTAAGCCGTAAAGCATGGCACACTGAACTATCGAGTAGTCATCAGCTTTGCTCTGCCAGACGTTCTTAACATCGTCCGTTGCATCTACAGCAGGCCTGGCACCCAGCGGTGCTTCCAGGACGTAATTCTTCTGTGCAGCAATGAGGATAATCCTTAGGTTACGTCCCGAGTCCATGTAATTTCTACCATCATCTTTCAACTTAGCTTTCTCAAGGAATGCATTAAAATTCAACGGAACAACAACACGAGCCATCTATCTACAACAAACATAGACAAGCAAAATACTATCAGGTACTAAGTTCATGATAAATTTAAGTTCAATTAATCATATTACTTAAGAACTCCCACTTAGACAGACATCTCTCTAGTCATCTAAGTGATCACGTGATCCAAATCAACTAAACCATGTCCGATCATCACGTGAGATGGAGTAGTTTCAATGGTGAACATCACTATGTTGATCATATCTACTATATGATTCACGTTCGACCTTTCGGTCTCTGTGTTCCGAGGCCATATCTGTATATGCTAGGCTCGTCAAGTTTAACCTGGGTATTTCGCGTGTGCAACTGTTTTGCACCCGTTGTATTTGAACGTAGAGCCTATCACACCCAATCATCACGTTGTGTCTCAGCACGAAGAACTTTCACAACGGTGCATACTCAGGAGAACACTTCTTGAAATTTTTTAGTGAGAGATCATCTTAAAATGCTACCGTCAATCAAAGCAAGATAAGATGCATAAAGGATAAACATCACATGCAATCAATATAAGTGATATGATATGGCCATCATCATCTTGTGCTTGTGATCTCCATCTCTGAAGCACCGTCGTGATCACCATCGTCACCGGCACGACACCTTGATCTCCATCGTAGCATCGTTGTTGTTACGCCATCTATTGCTTCTACGACTATCGCTACCGCTTAGTGATGAAGTAAAGCAATTACAAGGCGTTTGCATTTCATACAATAAAGCGACAACCATATGGCTCCTGCTAGTTGCCGATAACTTCGGTTACAAAACATGATCATCTCATACAATAAAATATAGCATCACGTCTTGACCATATCACATCACAACATGCCTTGCAAAAACAAGTTAGACGTCCTCTACTTTGTTGTTTGCAAATTTTACGTGGCTGCTACGGGCTGAGCAAGAACCGTTCTTACCTACGCATCAAAACCACAACGATAGTTCGTCAAGTTAGTGCTGTTTTAACCTTCGCAAGGATCGGGCGTAGCCACACTCGGTTCAACTAAAGTTGGAGAAACAGACACCCGCTAGTCACCTGTGTGCAAAGCACGGCGGTAAAACCAGTCTCGCATAAGCGTACGCGTAATGTCGGTCCGGGCCGCTTCATCCAACAATACCGCCAAACCAAAGTATGACATGCTGGTAAGCAGTATGACTTGTATCGCCGACAACTCACTTGTGTTCTACTCGTGCAAATAACATCAACGCATAAAACCTAGGCTCGGATGCCACTGTTGGGAACGTAGTAATTTCAAAAATTTCCTACGCACACGCAAGATCATGGTGATGCATAGCAACGAGAGGGGAGAGTGTGTCCACGTACCCTCGTAGACCGAAAGCGGAAGCGTTATGACAACGCGGTTGATGTAGTCGTACGTCTTCACGATCCGACCGATCCAAGCACCGAACGTACGGCACCTCCGTGTTCAGCACACGTTCAGCTCGATGATGATCCCCGGACTCCGATCCAGCAGGGTGTCGGGGATGAGTTCCGTCAGCACGACGGCGTGATGACGATGATGATGTTCTACCGACGTAGGGCTTCGCCTAAACACTGCAACGATATGACCGAGGTGGAATATGGTGGAGGGGGGCACCGCACACGGCTAAGGAACGATCACGAAGATCTACTTGTGTGTCTAGAGGTGCCCCCCTGCCCCCGTATATAAAGGAGGGAGGGGGAGGTGCGGCCGGCCCCCTAGGGGTGCGCCTGGAGGAGTCCTACTCCCACCGGGAGTAGGACTCCCCCTTCTTGCCTTGGTGGAGAAGGAAAGGGGGGCGCCGCCCCCCCCTCCTTGTCCTATTCAGACTAGGGGGAGAGGGGGCGTGCGGCCTGCCCTGGCCGGCCCTTCCTCTTCTCCCTCATGGCCCATGTAGGCCCATTAACCCGGGGGGAGGGGTCCGGTAACCCCCCGGTACTCCGGAAAAATCCCGATTTCTCCCGGAACGATTCCGTTATCCAAATATAGGCTTCCAATATATCAATCTTTATGTCTCGACCATTTCGAGACTCCTCGTCATGTCCGTGATCACATCCGGGACTCCGAACAACCTTCGGTACATCAAAACATATAAACCCATAATAAAACTGTCATCGTAACTTTAAGCGTGCGGACCCTACGGGTTCGAGAACTATGTAGACATGACCTAGAACTGTTTCCGGTCAATAACCAATAGCGGAACCTGGATGCTCATATTGGCTCCTACATATTCTACGAAGATCTTTATCGGTCAAACCGCATAACAACATACGTTGTTCCCTTTGTCATCGGTATGTTACTTACCCGAGGTTCGATCGTCGGTATCCAATACCTAGTTCAATCTCGTTATCGGCAAGTCTCTTTACTCATTACATAATGCATCATTCCATAACCAACTCATTGGCCACATTGCTTGCAAGGCTTATAGTGATGTGCATTACCGAGAGGGCCCAGAGATACCTCTCCGACAATCGGAGTGACAAAACCTAATCTCGAAATACGCCAACTCAACATCTACCTTTGGAGACACCTGTAGAGCTCCTTTATAATCACCCAGTTACGTTGTGACGTTTGGTAGCACAGAAAGTGTTCCTCCGGTAAACGGGAGTTGCATAATCTCATAGTTTTAGGAACTTTGTATAAGTCATGAAGAAAGCAACAGCAACATACTAAACGATCAAGTGCTAGGCTAACGGAATGGGTCAAGTCAATCACATCATTCTCCTAATGATGTGATCTCTTTAATCAAATGACAACACATGTCTATGGTTAGGAAACATAACCATCTTTGATTAATGAGCTAGTCAAGTAGAGGCATACTAGTGACATTAAGTTTGTCTATGTATTCACACATGTATTATGTTTCTGGTTAATACAATTCTAGCATGAATAATAAACATTTATCATGATATGAGGAAATAAATAATAACTTTATTATTGCCTCTAGGGCATATTTCCTTCAATTGTCGGTGTCAAAACTGGTGGATCTCGGGTAGGGGGTCCCGAACTGTGCGTCTAAGGTCGATGGTAACAGGAGACCGGGGACACGATGTTTACCCAGGTTCGGGCCTTCTCTATGGAGGCAATACCCTACTTCCTGCTTGATTGATCCTGATGAATATGAGTATTACAAGAGTTGATCTACCACGAGATCGTAATGGCTAAACCCTAGAAGTCTGGCCTATGGGATTATGATTGTCCCCTATGGACTAAACCCTTCGGTTTACATAGACATCGGAGGGGGCTTGGGTTGTACAAAGTTGGTTATAGAGAAAGAAATCTACATATCCGAATCGCCAAGATTGCCTTCCATGCAAAGGAGAGTCCCATCCGGACACAGGAAGAAGTCTTTTGTCTTGTATCTTCATAGCCCAATAGTCCGGCCCATGTATATAGTCCGGCTGTCCAAGGACCCCTTAATCCAGGACTCCCTCAGTAGCCCCTGAACCAGGCTTCAATGATGATGAGTCTGGCACGCAGATTGTCTTCGGCATTGCAAGGCGGGTTCCTTCTCCGAATACTTCAAAGTAGACTTCGAACACAAGAATCATGCCCGGTTATGCAAAACAAGTTCCACACACTACCGTAGAGAGTATAATATTTCACGAGTCTAATCCGCTGACAACTTTTTATAGCGTGACATCACGTCACCGCCCGGCCATTATTCGAACCGTTTTTAGCCTGCCGCTCCGTATTTCGAGGCGCGGTTTCACTGGCACATCATGTCAAAGCAGAGATGTCCCCCTTATTGTGGGATTCTCATCAATACGGGCACGGGCATGGGCATCCTCCGTATTTCGAGGCGCGGTTTCACTGGAAGTTGTCGAGGAAGGCATCCTCCAAGTCCTCCCAGCTGCCAATGGAGTTTTCGGGCAGGCTGTTCAACCAGTACCTGGCTGGCCCCTTGAGATTGAGCGGGAGGTATTTGATGGCGTGAAGATCATCACCGCAGGCCATGTGAATATGGAGAAGAAAATCCTCAATCCATACCGCGGGGTCTGTTGTGCCATCATATGATTCGATGTTCACGGGCTTAAACCCTTTTGGGAATTCATGTTCCATTACTTCATCAGTGAAGCAAGGGGGGTGTGCGGTGCCTCTATATCGGGCCAAATCGTGACGTAGCTCGGATGGAGTTCGTCTGCGGTTCTTGGCCCATACGTGGTTATGTTTGTCGCGTCCAGCCGGATGGCCGTCATCGCACATCAGGGCACGCCCCCGCTATCCATAAATTGATCTGGTCTGACCTGCTCTATTTTCCAGGTCATACCGCAGGTCATATGTGTGTCCCCGAGCTGTTGCATTTCTGTTTTTATGGCGAGGTACCGCGGGCTGGTGTTCGGCCCGAGGTGCCGCTTTGTCCCGGCCGCGTGGTGGCCGGTCAGCCGTATTATGCGCTGGTGGGACGGGTTCCAGCGCTTTGTCATCAAACTGTGGTAACAGCTTTCGCTTCGGGTAACTTTTGGTAGGGCGCTCGAGGCCGTATTCCTCAGCTGCCAGGACATCAGTCCATCTGTCGTTGGGCAGGTCTTGATCAGCCTGAAGCTGCTGCTGTTTCTTTTTCAGGCTCCTTGCAGTGGCTATTAGCCGGCGCTTAAAGTGCTCCTGCTCGACGGGCTCCTCAGGCACAATAAAGCCTTCATCGTCGAGGCTCACCTCGTCCTCAGAGAGCAGAAGGTAGTTGCTGTCCTCCGCGTCTTCATTCGTGGCCTGTTCATAAGGGACAACTCGTCCATCTTCCCGTTCGTCTTGTTCGGACGTTGGCTCCACGGGATCTTCATTGTCTTCGGCATCGTCCAAAGTGTTATTTTCTCCTGTGCCGGTACTGCTGTTTTTCCATGATGGGGTTTAGAGCGGCGCCACTGTCGTCGGTGCTTTGGCTGTATCTCAGGAGGTTTCTCCTCAACTGGATCCTTCTCATCATCATCGTTGTTCTCTTTTGGTGTATCCACCATGTATACGTCACATGAGGAGGTGGCTGTCCAACGCCCTGTAAGCGGCGGTTGCTGTGCCTGCTCCTCTCCGGCATCATCGTCCATACCGTCGATGTCTTCGGAGTCATAATCAAGCATGTCGGTTAAGTCTTCGACAGTGGCTGTGCAGTGGGTGATGGGTGGGAAACGAAATTCTCCATCATCAACTTCCCATTCAAGCCAGACATAGTTCGGCTGAGATTCCCCTGATAAGGAGAGGGCTCTTAATGAGTTCAGCGCATCGCCAAAAGGCAAGTGCCGGAAGATGTCCGCGGAGCTGAACTCAACGATCGGTGCCCAATCAGGTTCGATGGGCATGGATGCACGCGGTTCGGAACCTAGGCCGCAGAAGAATCCGAGGTTCCGATGACATAGAGCCTACTTGAGGTTGGATCTGTGTGCGGCGCGATCTGCTCCGGATCTAGGGCCAGAGCAGTTGTAGGTGCTATCTCCTGAGCACGGTCCGATGACAGATTTAGGTCATATTCATCGCGGTGACAGGGAGCGGCCGTCGTGGGCTCGAATCCGTCGAAGATCAAGTCCGCGGAGATCGTGGGCTCGAATTCGTCGAAGATCAAGTCTCCGCGGATATCGGCTACGTAATTCAAGCTTCCAAATCTGACCCGATGGCCAGGGGCATAGCTGTCGATCTGCTCCAGATGGCCAAGCGAGTTGGCCCGCATTGCGAAGCCGTCGAATACGAAGATCTGTCCGGGGAGGAAAATCTCCCCCTAGACTGCATTGCTGTATATGATTGATGGGGCCATCAAACCTTTTGGTGATGACGCAGCGAAACTCTAAATGAAAGCACCAATGTCGGTGTCAAAACCGGCGGATCTCATGTAGGGGGTCCCGAACTGTGCGTCTAAGGTCGATGGTAACAAGAGACGGGGGACACGATGTTTACCCAGGTTCGGGCCCTCTCTATGGAGGTAATACCCTACTTCCTGCTTGATTGATCTTGATGAATATGAGTATTACAAGATTTGATCTACCACGAGATCGTAATGGCTAAACCCTAGAAGTCTAGCCTATGGGATTATGATTGTCCCCTATGGACTAAACCCTCCGGTTTATATAGACACTGGAGGGGGCTAGGGTTGTACAAAGTCGGTTACAAAGAAAGGAATCTACATATCCGAATCGCCAAGCTTGCCTTTCACGCAAAGGAGAGTCCCATCCGTACACGGGAAGAAGTCTTCTGTCTTGTATCTTCATAGCCCAACAGTCCGGCCCATGTATATAGTACGGCTGTCCGAGGACCCCTTAATCTAGGACTGCCTCAGTGATATATTACGGATTGAGTAAAGAGACTTGCCGGTAACGAGATTGAACTAGGTATAGAGATACCGACGATCGAATCTCGGGCAAGTAACATACCGATGGACAAAGGGAATTACTTATGTTGTCATAACGGTACGAATAAAGATCTTCAAAGAATATGTAGGAGCCAATATGGGCATCCAGGTTCCGCTATTGGTTATTGACTGGAGAGGTGTCTCGGTCATGTCTACATAGTTCTCGAACCAGTAGGGTCCGCACGCTTAACGTTCGATGATGATATAATATTATATGAGTTATATGATTTGGTGACCGAATGTTACTCGGAGTCCCAGATGAGATCGCGGACATGACGAGGAGTCTCGAAATGATCGAGAGGTAAAGATTGATATATATATATATATATATATATATATATATATATATATATATATATATATATATATATATATATGACGATGGTATTCGGACACCGGAAGTGTTTCGGAGGGTACCGGGTACTTATCGGGTCACCGGAAAGGAGTTTCGGGCACCCTCGGCAAAGATATGGGTCTAATGGGCCAAAGGGTTAACAGACCAGCCCCTGGTGCGCCCCTTCTTTGGACAGCAGGCCCTAAGGGAAGGAAAGGGGGTAGAGTATTCAACCCAAATTTATTGATTCGACACAAGGGGAGCCAAAGAATACTTGCAAGTACTAGCAGTTGAGTTATCAATTTAACCACACCTGGAGATTAATTATCTATAGCAAAGTGATTAGTAGCACATTAATATGATAGTTTTGATAATAATGATAACAGTAACGGTGACAGTGATAGCAATAGTTTTGTAGCAAGTGCAATAGTGACAGCAGCAATAGTAACTTAGAAAAAACAATATGAGGTAAATTCGTAGGCATTGGATCGGTGATTCGTTGGATGATATTCATCATGAGACAGTTATAACCTAGGGCGATATGGCACTAGCTCCAGTTCATAAATATAATGTAGGCATGTATTCCGTAAATAGTCATACGTGCTTATGGAAAAAACCTGCATGACATCTTTTTTCATACCTTACCATGGCAGCAGGGTCCTATTGGAAACTAAGGGATATTAAGGCCTCCTTTTAATATAGAACCGGAACAAAGCACTAACACATGGTGAATATATGAACTCCTCAAACTACGGTCATCACCGAGAGTGGTCCCGACTATTGTCACTCCGGGGTTGCCGGATCATAGCGCGTAGTAGGTGACTATAACTTGCAAGATCGGATTTAGAACATGAATACAATGATGATAACATAAGAGGTTCAGACCTGAAATCATGGCACCAAGCCCAAAGTGACAAGCATTAAGCATGGCAAAGTCATAGCAACATCAATCTCAAAATATAATGGATACTAGGGATCAAGCCTTAACAAAACTAACTCGATTACATGATGAATCTCATCCATCTTCTAGAGACAAAGAGAACGAAAGAGAGACAGGGGAAAAAGAAGCAGCCATCCTGCTGCTGCAGCTGGCGGCCCATGCCGCCGCAGTGACTCCGTCCTCCTCCGCCATCTCTCCTCCTCCTGCCCCTCATTCGCCTTTGCTCCGCCATGGGGCCTGCACCCGCAAATCAGCTCACATCTCCACCAACCACACCGGTCGCCTCTGGTCTAGGGTTTGCCGCCGCTGGCCCTCCTGGTTGGAGGTTCTCGTGGCTCCCTGCATACGGCTACTGTGGTGGGGTGGGCGGCGCTGGCGCCATCCCTGACTCGCTGTTCGGCCCGTCCCCGTTATGGTACAATCTTTTTTGGGCCCTTCGTTCTTCCTTTGTGTTCTGGTGTTGTTGCTCGATTGTGCCGGTCAGTTGGATGTGGGGATTAAACGATAGGGGCCGTAGTGGTGGATGCTTCTATGTATATCTTCACGTGTTGCCGTTGATGCGGACAGTTTGCTCGATTGGGCCGGTCGGTTGGATTTGGGGATTAAAGGGCAGGGGCAGTAGTGGTGGATGCTTCTATGTGTATCTTCACGTATTGCCATTGATGCGGACCATTGGGGTTTAGATTAGGTGCTTTTCTAGCTTATTAGATGGGTTTGGTGGTCCATCGTAAATATTTACCCTCCATTTTCAGTTCAGAATTTTTTTTCTCTTCTGAGGATAGTTAGTTCAGAAAAAATATTTACCATTATCTTGCAAAGTAGCATAGCAAAGTGTAAGAATGTTTTTCCAAGACCACTAGGCATTCTCATATAAAATATTAATTCCCATTTGATGTCAGTTTTACTTTGCTCTTTCAACCGTCAAAAGATCAATAATACCCTTAGGAACAAGACATCAAAGCTTTGTATGTGTTATTCAATGAGATTCAGCTGCTAAACAATTGCTATGCACACATCATCTGTTTATTTTACGTGCTGATTTTCTTAACTGCATTAACTTCCCAAAGTATTTATTTTGTTGATCAGGAAATATCAGTCTACTGTCGGATAAGAAGTTCTCTCTGTAAAGAGGATTTTTTATGTTATGTACTTTGCTCCCAGAGATAATTTGATGCACCAGCATTATCGATTTTGTTAGGCATTGATCAGTTAACTGCGCGTCTTCTTCTTTACCCCTTATTCTTCTCCATCTTTACCTTTGATGATTCGAGGATAGGCCTCGGGCGATTCCTGTCAGCATACATAGTTCAGGTTTGTACACCTGTCAATTGTCATTTTGGTGCCATCCATGTGCGCTAGATCAAGTATTGTCATAAGTAGTTAAGTAAGTATTTCGGACTTATAACTCAGTCTGTTGCTGTTCATGTCTGCTACAAATAATTCAAAAAAAGAAGCAGCAAAAAGTTATCTATCAATACACAGTAAACTAGATTAGGTACTGTAGCAACATGTCATTACACTCTCCAAGAGGGGACTGCAGGGCGAGCGATGGGCCTGTCCACGTAGGCAGAAGCAGGTGCCTTTTATCCTGCTTCAATGAGTTATGGCCACGAAGGAAATTTCCTACTAGGAACATATGCAATGTTTGGTCATCTCTGTCATCTTACTGTCAAAAGCATCTGTGGAATGCAATGTGGACTGTAATACTTCTTGAAGAGACAATACTTGTTATTTTTATGCAATTTTCTAACTGCATTGGCAGGAAAAAAATCCGTTTTCTGTTAATGTAATCTTCAATACATCTTTATCTGCTGCCGGCAACTTCGAACTTCTGTTCTACTTTCTATTTATTCTCTGATGAAGTAGTAAAAGAAATGATCCAATAACAGTACGTAGTATAGATTTGAGAAGGTGAAACGGGCACACCCCATCTGGCACCGCTCCAACTTCCTTCTAGACGGTGCACCAAGGGTGCGCCCCAACCACTAGTTCATTGCCAAGATGCAAAGGTTCATGCAAAAACAATGCCATGTGAGGTTTTCATATGTGCGAAAACCTTCAGAGACCACACAATCTTCTCTCCTTATTTATTCTTGTTTCTTGCCCTTTCTTCTCGGTTTCAAACCTCGTTCGTGGGGTTTGTCATTTGCGGGCTAATTGGCACTCCAAGTCACTAATGGTGCCATTTCGCTTGATCACGGTTTTGTCGGTTCGTCTTCATTATCTCAATCATTCATATACTCCATCAGATTCTGCCTCTCAGCGGAGTGGTATATAAACAGGCAAAGGTTATCTTCCCTCGCCATCCTCAGTTACAACATTGCCTTCACGACTAATCTGATCTGACCTACTGCCGTAGGATTTTTTGACATTTCACACGAGCTGCAATCAGACATGGCATCCCGTTTTACTCTACTTGCGTGCATCGGCGCGCTGTTTGCCGGCGCCGCTACCGCTGTTCCGCCGGCAACATTCGTCTTCGGCGACTCGCTCGTCGACGCCGGCAACAATAACTACATCGTCACGCTGTCCCGGGCGAATTACGCCCCCAACGGCATCGATTTCAACGGCCACCAGCCCACCGGCCGGTACACCAACGGCCGGACCATCATCGACATACTAGGTGATAAACATTTCGCATCTGAATTTTACTGTCACGCTGCCTCGGTTCTCTATTTAAAGAAAAAGCTTTGGCACGATTTCAGGGCAAGAGATGGGGCTGGGAGGGTTTGTGCCGCCCTACATGGACCCAAACACCACCGGCGACGTCCTGTTCGGAGGCGTCAACTACGCCTCCGGCGGCGGCGGCATACTCAACCAGACCGGAAGCATCTTCGTCAGTATGCTTACTAAACTGCTCGCTTTTTGTGTCGAGATCCTTCTTGTTTCCCCTTTTCATCAACATGTCCCGCGTAAGCTGAGGATCATTGCTTCCGCATGAGGCCTTCTCCGATAGCTTGCCTTGTGCGTGATCTAGCAATAGAGACTTGTAGTTAATCCATATCGCAGCACATTTCATAGTTGATGTAAATTTTCAGTTCCGGCAGTAATTTCTCTTTTGTGAAACGACGATTCCGGCAGGATAATCGCGTCTTAAATGAAGTTTTATTTCCCTTAAGCTGCTTGTGGAGTATTACAAAACGCAAGGTCTTTGATCGAGTGGTAGATCGTGAAATTTGGGCAGGGTGGGCGTATAAACCTGGATGCGCAGATTGACAAATACGCCAAGAACCGGCGCGACATGATGACACGGCGCGGGGAGGTGGCAGCGGTGAGCCGGCTGAGGGGCGCGCTCTTCTCGGTCACCATGGGCTCCAAAGACTTCATCAACAACTACCTGGCCCCCATCCTCTCCGCGCCGGAGCGCGCCGTGACGCCCCCGGAGACCTTCATCAACGGCATGATCGCCAAGTACCGGCAGCAGCTCATCGTACGTGCATGCCATCCCATTCCCAGCCTTATTAGCTCGTTCGTCTCGTCGCATGCATGATCATGTCAACAGCTTCAGTTCGTGGTGATTAACCAATTAGAGTTTGCTTACATGATCGCATTGGGCGCAGAGGCTGTACCTTCTGGACGCCCGTAAGATCGTGGTGGTGAACGTGGGGCCGATCGGCTGCATCCCTTACCTGAGGGACATCATGACGACCGGGGCCGGAGCCGGGGCCGGGGCGTGCGCCGAGTTCCCGAACCAGCTGGCCCAGTCCTTCAACCGCAAGCTGCGCGCCGTGGTGACCGAGCTGGGCGCCGGCCTCGGCGGCTCGCGCTTCGTCTACGCCGACGTCTACCGCATCGTCTCCGACATCATCGCCAACTACAAGTCGCACGGTACCACAATATAGCCCATACGACATCAAGTCATCAGGCATGATCGATCAGATGGAGAAACAGGAGTTTATATGTGACTCGGCGTTGCGTTGATCTGTCTGTGTGTGTGTAGGGTTCGAGGTGGCGGACTCGGCGTGCTGCTACGTGGGCGGGCGGTTCGGCGGGCTGGCGCCCTGCGCGCCCGCGTCGAGCTACTGCGCGGACAGGTCCAAGTACGTGTTCTGGGACGCGTATCACCCCAGCGACGCCGCCAACGCGCTCATAGCCAGCCGCATCCTCGACGGCGACCCGGCGGATATCTCCCCTGTCAACGTGCGCCACCTGGTCTTGGACGATGCTTAGCTTAGAATCATGCCTGCTGTATCTCAAGAGGCTGTTTGCTTCCCTCAGTGTGACCGGCTAGATAGAAATCCAGGAAGATAGCCCGCAGCCTGCGAGAACGACGACGGCGTCGGCGTGGACGGGCTCGCGCGCGTGCTCCTGGTAGTTGGACGACGCGTTGCAGGAATGCGACCGTAGGTAGACAGGTCGCCCACACCCATGAAAACAGTGGCATACGCAGACGGCGGCGTGTAGGAAACGGGTAGTTAGCAGTCCACGATGATGTTGTTCCATTGGTACAGGTCAAATCCTGGAGTAGGCCGGCGTGGATTGGTCGAGTCAGCCCGCATCCCCAGTTCAATTATCAAGCCAATGGTTTAGGTGTCAGATACTAAGAGTTATGCCGCAACTATATCAGCCCAACTCTGTTTCTGTTTATGTAACCCTGTGGCGTTTAAAAGACTTATTATGCTACGACTATATGTTTATGGGCTAAGACAAATACCCTGTCGCTGTAATCGACTGGCATGCTATCATCTGAATGACAATTTGGAATACCAGTAACTTAGTTTAGTTACATATATAAATAACAATTACATTTTGCACGTGCATCACCGGGTTCATGTGATTTTTGATTAACCGGACAACTCTATTGAGGATGTGTTGTAATGGTTTTCATCTGGTTTCCGTAAATTAACCGGACAACTCTATTCTACCTTTTTAATGAATCGGAACCTAAGGGGCCATGTTTCAAAAAATATATTTATTTTGCCCGTGCTGATGTGATTTTTCATTGAATTAAAAAAATGGCAAAGAAATAACTCACATTAAAGATGTTGCTCATACGCTGCCTGCTAACCACACCCCCATGGTATCCATCCTTCGGAGTCTTTTCTGAGATTATGGCCCTGTTTGGTTCATAAGTCCTAGGACCTTTTTTTAGTCCCAACTTATAAGTCTCAAGTCCCTAAAAAGTCCCTACCTGTTTGGTTTCTGGGACTTATAAGTCCCTATAAGACCATATTACAACTATAAGTCCCTATAAGTCCCTCCTTGAGAGTCTTATTTCATAAGTCCCAAATGCCCACTTTAAGTCCCTATAAGTCCCTCCTGTTTGGTTTAGATGGGACTTATAGGGACTTTTTTAAGTCCCTAAGCCAATAAGTCCCCGGAAACAAACATCCTCTATGTATTGGTCATTGGCTACAGGTGAATATAATTAGGTTCGCTGATCATCCAATATGACCCGCATCAGGTCGCGCATTAATTAAGTGGTGGGCTATATAAGTGGGATATATTCACGTCTTGAATAATGAGGGGGGTAAAGAAGAAAGTTCGATTGCTGGCTACAGAGGAAACCGAAGCCCTAACTCCCCATTCTTTCTATCTTATAGTCAAAAGTGTTTTTGTTTGAAACGGAGGCAAAAGATTTGCCTCATATATTAAATAAGGAGAGAAGAGTTTGTTACAACACACACCCATAATACGGCATGACAATTATTCTCGCAATAGAAAAGACCCTAACTTCTTTGCCCTGGCGGTGATCCAAAGGTTTGCCTCGTCGATGATGGTGTTGAGTAGAGTTGGCGGAGGCGTGCTCTTATGCCGGAACACTCTTGCGTTTCTCTCATTCCAAATGACCCACGACACAAGCATGGTGATCAAGGCCTTCGCTTTTCGGTTGGTGGTGCCCACGGCGCTCATGCTCGGCCACCATGTCTTGACTAAGTCGAAGGAGCTCCACGCCGACGTGTCCATGTCGTGTATGAGAAATTTCTGAATAACCAAATTCCAAAGCCTCAACGTGAAGCGGCATCTGAAGAATAGATGTGTTCCACATTATTGCACTCTCCTGCAAAAGGGGCCACCTTCAGTTGGTCAAAAGCGTTGCAAATAAACGGGGCCGCCTTCAGATTTTTGGTGAAAGTCATTGCAAAAATATGGAGTACTACCCACCTTCAGATTCTTGGCCGAAAACATTGCAAACTTATGGACAATCTTGCGGAAGACGGAGTTCTGTCTACAAAGCATAGATGCCTACGTGTGAGATGCTAGTACAACCTATAAAATTTCAGTGTAGCACTTTCAAAAAGTTTCCCCCATTCTGTTGAACAAACAAATATGGCCAAAAAAATAGCACTCCACTGCAATGTATGTGGTGTACGTACGTAGAGAAAAGATTAACAAACAACAAAATTATAGACATGATATTAAATAAAGGACTGTGATATTTGGCACATATGTGCCATATAAGCAAAACTGCCACACCTCTACTTCTTTCACTTTAAAGTACCACACGGTCCCTCTTCCTTCGACCCCACCTTTTCCCGAACGACCTTGCAGACTCGCCGGAGAAATCTGCTTCTCCCGCACATCTCACGCGCCCACCCCCGAGAAAACTGCCACTTCTTCATGTTTACCACATGATAAAAAAATATTGCGCATGTGGGATTTGAACCCACACCTCCTTGGCACCAAAGCGCGCCACCACAACAACCTCACCCTTAGGTATTTGTTGCTCAAACTAAAGAAACTAATCGTTTTGATGTTTTTTTTACAATTGTGTTACTACAAAAAAGTACAAAAAATTACCACTATTTTCCCTCGAGACAAAGTTACCATGGTATTCGCATGCAAGTTATCAGACCTGTGTTGCGTAAGTTACCGTGCTATTTACATAGAACTTACCAGGTACTATGTTTCAACAACTACACCCCTTTCAAAGTTACCACTGTGTTATAAGGTCTTCGATGTGTAAAATATTGTGGTACTTACACATAAGTTATCAGGGTATGTGTACATCAACCTCGTCCTTGGTCAAAGTTACCATGGGGGATTGTACATGAGTTACCAGGTCTACAGTTCGTATATTATCATGGTACTTACACCTAAAAACCTGGGTGTGTTTCGGTAACTCTTTTCATAACTTTTTCGATGTTTTTGCGTAACTTATCACGCCTATAGCGGGTCAAGGTGGGCCGTTTTTCTGGGTCAACCCACGAGCACATGTGCCTCCTCATGACACTAAACATTATGTGGCTTTTCTGTGGCACATCATGTGTTGTGTTCATCTAAGAGGCCTCGCGAGGCGAGTGTATGTTTTTAACAACTTGTTTTCCTTTGGTAAAACATTACCATCATGTTTATATTGTAACTTATCGGTTATGCGGTGCTTATATTATCATGTTATTCACACAAAAATTATCGGGGATGTTTTGAACAACTTTTTCCCGGGACAAAAGGTTATCATGTTGATTCTAGGTAACCTATCAAGCCCGCGGTGCTTAAAATATCATGCTATTTACACAAAATTTATCAAGGGTATGTTTCAGCAAAATTTCCCCCCACGGGTCAAAAACTTATCATGGTGTTTAGTTATCGCGGTGCATATGTTTTCATGCTATTTACACATAAAAATACCAGGGGAGGGAGGTATAGTACCGTGCTATTTACACAGAAGATACCGGAGTATCTTTTCAAAAAAAAATCCCTATGGTCAAAGTTAACATGGTGTTTCTATCTCAGTTATCAGATGTGCGCTGCGTATATTACCATCTATTTACACATAAATTATCTGGTATATTTTCACATTTTTCTTCCCAAATGGTTAAAGTTACCACGATGTTTGTATCTAAATTATCAGGTCTATGGCGTGAATGTTATCGTGCTATTTATATAAATTACCCGGGGCCGGGGTTCAACAGATTTCTTCCCAATGATCAAAGTTACCATGATGCTTTCACCAAAGTTATCACGCCTTCAATGCTTATGACCATGCTACTTACACATAATGTACCGTGTGGTATACAAAAGTTATCATGTTGGTGGTGCGTCATTTATCGTGGTGGTGATGGAGAATTTACCACGGGAAAAGTTTGTGTGTCAGGTTTGATAGGTGAAAAAAAGTTTTTCAGTGATAAAATATTAAAGGCAAAACATGTCAAAAACAGTATTTTCCTTAGCTTGTTCAACAATGAGTGTCATGGGTGAGATGGTTGGCTCCCTTCGTTGATTACCTATAGACCAGAGATCAAATCCCAATTAAAGCATTGTTTTTGCCCAAAAATCTGAAAGGCGCGTGGGGCCGTAACTGGTGGTTGAAAGAAAGGAAATCAGGAGGGCGGGAAAGGAAGGAGATCAAGAGGACGTGCGGGAATGGAAGGAGATCGCGAGGAAAGGAAAGAGATAGCGAGGACGTGCGGGAAAGGAAGGAGATCGGGAGGGTGTGGCAGTTTTGCAATCTGCCACACAGTTGCCACTTACATATTTCGTTAAATAAAAAAGGTGAAAACTTTTTAGAAAAACAACTACACATCTATTAGCTTTCCGTAAATTGATTATGCCACTGCCTCCAAAAGAATGATACATGACACATATATTCGCATGAAAAAAAATATAGTAAGCTCACAATAATTTATTTTTCCATTGACAAACACACAATTTAAGTTCTTTTTAATATCTCAGTTAGCGTCCCCACCAAAAACACATGAAAAAAAAACTCTACCCAGTTTTATAAAATTTGTTCCTTCCTTCTCATTGAATAAATAGCGCCGACAAGTAAAAAAAAGGCTAGATACTTGCATCAGCTGCATACGTTGCTCATCTGATGTGCATATAAACAAAAGACATTCCTCGACCGCCGCCAATCCTCCTAAAGCTTATTGTTGACGAGGCCAAACTTTTGGGTTACAACGGGGGGCAAGAAATTAGGGACAGTTGTATTGCGCGAGTAATTGTCATGCCGTTTTCTCGGGCTTTTGTAACACTTTGTAATTGTATTCTCCTCTAATTTAATCGATGAGGCAAATCTTTTGCCTCCGATTCGGAAAAAACATTCCTCGACGGTGTACTTCAAAAAGATGCTCCCGTGTGACTACCAGCCAATACTGTTGCAAAGCATTCTCATCACCGCCCCCACAAGCATCGCGAAAGGAAAATAAAACAATCCTGCCTCTAACAAAACATAAATTTGGCGATTTGTATGGTGAGAACAATCGAAAAGATCCAATGATTGTGCTGGCCTCCATACATAAAATACGCCCAGACATTTAAAGACATCATACATCCCTAGTTCAAACACTACATGCTTTTATTCACGAGACCTAGATGGCTAGATGTGGTCAGCCCCAATACCCATGGGAGCTAAGTCCTGCCTAGTTGAAAAAGCAAATTCCACAAAAGACATAGCTATGCATATCCATCACCCCTCGCCTTCTTCCAGAGCAGCCTGTAACACATCGTCAGCTGCGAAATTCTCATGCTCATCCCGCAGACAAAATACCTCAAAAACAGCTGTTTGATGAAAAGTGGCCAAGTTTTTCTGCATAATTCATTCGCAACGGCATGCAAAAAACATCATTGCGAACAAAATAAAACAGCATCATGTTTAACAACAAGATTACAAAAAACATAGCAGACTCTATTACCTTATTCAGTGGCCACATCATTTTGTCCCCATCGTACTGCCTAATCGCGTGGAGCATACACATTCCGGACTCATCCCTGCAAAGAAAAAACAGGCAAACAAACATGTCATCTCCACCAGATGTCCACTTACAAAAACCTTGGGAAACTTACAAACATTCATTTACCTTGCGAAGACGTCACGTGTTATCTCCGGGAACTTGCGCTTCCATCTGTCAGGTGGACAATGCCATTTCGCAAAGAACTCATTTAGACAGCTGAACGAAGCTGTGTGAATCTATGACACGGCCTCCTGGTGGGTCGTGCTCCGCAGCTATGCTCCCGCAACTTGGGCACACTATCCGCCGTCATCATCGCTTGGACGTCGATCGGCACTATCCGCTCCCACCACGGGCGACCTCATGCGACGTCACGAAGCAGCACACCTGCTCGAGCTGCTTTACCACCTGGTCGTGCCAGCGGTGCCCATGCTCACTGACACGGTGAAGGCACACAACACCCTGCCGTTTTCCGGCGAAATCGAAGTGCATATCTCTGTCCCTGAGGAGCAGCAACCGGGCGACGGCAGCCAAGGCCGGGAGGAGAGGCCTTCCACCGGCACCGGCAGCGAGCACATGATGATGCAACTGTTCGAGTTCATCGCATTATTCTCAAGGGTGGTCGCCTTGGCAAGGTGATGAAGCCGGTTGAGCTTGTGGTCAAGGCATCGCGTGGAAGCTGCTCGCCGGTATACCTGGTATGCATGTTGAGTCCTTCATGTTTGCCGACGCCAACCAGTAGGAGATCACGATCCCATCGGTGTCCGAGCTGGTTAGCTCCGGCGTTAAGCTTGCGCCCACCAACGGCAACATGTCCAGTGCATCAACTATCGCCTTCAACTGCAAGACAACGACGCTCAATCTCCCCGCGGTGACCCTCGACGGCAACACGGAGGTGGTGCTCCAGAACCTGGTCGCGTTCGATTCATCCGCCGCGTTAGGCCCGCTGGTGCTCATCCCATACATGGAGCTCATGAACGGCATCGTCGACACGGACGATGATGTTGTACTGCTCCGCAAGCGGGGTGTCGTGCTCAACCACATGAAGAGAAAGGACGGCGACGCGGCCAAGCTGTGCAATGGCAGGAGCCGGTCGGTGCAGCACTCCAAGGTGCCGACCATGGAGAAGGTTATCGAGGACGTGAACCGCTACCATGATGGTCGGTGGCGCGTCAAGACGAAGCGGTTCATGCACAAGTACGTGCTTAGCTCGTGGAAGATGCTCACCTTCCTCGCCGCCATCAGCATACTGCTGCTCACCACGTTGCAGGCCTTCAGCTCCATTTACACATGCTCCTGATGGTGGTTCGGTGACAGCGGCACCGTCATATCGGGGTCGGAGAGTCTCACGCTGTCTCTGTCCGTTACGTACACGCATTAAATATACCGCGTCCGCGTTCGGTAATACCGCATACGCCCCAAGTCCGGAAATGAACGAACGCATGACGATACCAAGAGCGAGCGAGCTCGTCCACGCCAGGCAATTTCCGGCAGCCTGCCCGCTATCTTGGAAGTTCTTCGTCCTATTTGTTCAGTTTGCCTACCCCATTCTCGCCACGCTTCACCTGCGATGTGTGGTGAGAAACGTAGCCGTAGCTGTTGATGATTGCAGTATTTGTCGAACTCAACGGATAATCGATCGAGCGCGACAAATTGTGATCTGACGAAGACGTGCGATTTTGGCTGTGACACGGCGTTTCCAACCAACACAAAGATTGCAGTTCTTTTTTCTTGTTTTAGATTTTTTTTAAGAATATGTTTTAGACCAGCACAAATGCCCGTACGTGCGTTACATCGGGTGAAAAAAAAACCACATTTTCCTAACCCAATTGCTCAAGACCCCCTCTCATTCCACCACACACCGCCAGGCATGATGACATGAACAAACTCTTTGAAATCCTCCATGCTGCCATGAAAATATGTACTGCAGAAAAAATTTAAACGTATTTCAGAAGTGTACTGAAGGTGTGTGGAATTTAAATCATAGAAATATCTACCTGGTATTGAGTATCTCTTCATGCCTTTGTTGGAGTTTCTTAGTGATGCCCAAGACATATCACATTATACTGTAAATAGTAAAGTCCATTTTAGTACAATGTTTTTTTCTTCACTACGGAGGTAACAGGAATTTTCATAAACCAATGTTGGCTAGGTTTAGGGACTATTCGTGTCCAACAATCAAGCACCTATTTTTAACCGGTACTATCTTTTTCATTATAATTCTCAAAAAATTATTGTACATGAACAATAAATAAATAATTTCTTTATTATGACTTAGACATAGTATTTCCTAACATAATTTTTCCCAGTGATTATAAACAATAAATAAACAATTCTAGCATAATTTTCTCTCGAGTTATGGACGGGGTAAAACTTCGTTCGTGGGATTATAGCTAGTGGCATAGGATGAAATTTTTTGAGTGGGGAGACTTTCGATTGATTCCTAGCTGGTTTACTTTGTTCCCACAATCTTTTTAGAGATCAATCAACTCATTACGGGACAAAACAAATGACAAAAAATCACTAGGCTATTTTTCTCTGTCAATCCTAGAAATCCCTCCCTTTCCTTCTTTATTATCAATTCCCGGAACCACTCCTTTCCTTCTTTGTTCTCTCCGTTCTTTCTTATTAGGACACTTTCTTCTTATTACGGGACGTCTGGCTTCCCACTTTTTCCCGGAATCCCTCTTTCCTTGTTATTACAGGACAACTTCCCACTTTTTTTTTGCTTTGAATCCCCGAATTCCCTCCTTTCCTTCTTATTACCGGACGGGTTCCCACTTTCCTATTTTTCTTTGTTGTCAATCCCGGAAAACCCTTCTTTCCTTCTTTATTTTTAGGATGAGAGAACTGGTGTATCACCCACTGCCGCGAAAAGAGACCCATCATGTTTGAGAGAAGCGTAGTGGAGAAAATCATACCCACCATAATCATAAGGAATCAAGCATTCACTACTAGGGAAAAGCCTATACACAGAAAGTTACTAGTAGCGAGGGTTAAAAACCCTCGCTACTGCTACTTACCATTAGCGCAGGTTTTTAAACCTCGCTACTACTAAGTTGATAGCAGTAGTGCGGGTTTTTAACCCTCGCTACTACTAAGCGGTCTCTACCGTGCCCCCCGGGACATGCCATAGTAGTAGCGTGGGTTTTTTAAAACCTCGCTATTACTAAGTTTGATAGCAGTAGCGTTGGTTTTTAGCCCTCGCTACTACTAAGTGGTGCCATAGTAGTAGTGAGGGGGTAAAAAACCGCGCTACTACTAAAGGTCCCATTTTCAAACTCTACCCCCCCCCCCCCCCGATCGCCTTTTCAGTTTAAAAATAAATAAAAGAAAATGATGAAAATGTCAAAAAAATAAAAGAAAATAAGTTTCCCATGTGATATGTGGTCTAGTTGTTGGGAAAATTTGCAGATATGAATTTCGACTTTATTTGCAAAATCTCTCGAGAATTTGTAAAAATGGGCATAACTTTTGCATACTAACTCGGATGAAAAAGTTTTTTATATGAAAAATTATCTACTCGAAAAGTCATGCCGGATTTTCCCGTGAATTTTGGCATGACTTGTGCCAGAATATGTAGGGAATATCGAGTGCCCCGAATTTGTGTGTTGAGTATCTTGGTAGTTGTCTTCGATCTATTTTCAATTAATGTTTTAACTATGAACATAGGAAATGTCTGACGACGAAAAGGATTTCGGTATTTGCAAATACTGCAAAGACGAGCGCGACCTGTGCGACGGAATCTTCCTAGATGATGATAGGCGCTTCAGCATCAAGCTGGACGAGAACTTCGAAGTGGATACAGTAAGTCACAGCGACAAGTCTTTTTTCGTAATCAAGCATGACATCTGCTTCATTTGCTTCCACTTTTATTTTTTTACTATTCTACTAGCGTATCCCCTGCCATGCAAGAGTTTTTGTATTGGATAAGATAGGTTTCAGTCATAGTATGGAGGAAAAGAAAGTTTACTTGAAGACCGAGCGTGGTTATATTTTCCATGCAAAATTGTACAATTCAGACGACTACACCTATTTTGGATGCAAAACATGGCGAGCACTATGCAAGACTTATGCATTTGAGCCTGATATGGTTATCACCTTTGATATTCGTCCGGAAGATGGTATTGAAGGTAATACCAACATCTGGGTCGATGTGCAGACGCCTCCAGTTATTCCATTATGTAAGTTTCTCAACCATATTTATGTCTTTGATCGATATTGTTTATTCAAAAATAGTTGACAACTAATTTGTATTGTCAGCTTATTTCGGTGCAAGCAAACATGTCCAGCGCTTGGTAGACAGGACCGTATACTGTCCTGGGGCTGAACTCAACTGCGAGGAGCTCAGTCATTATGTTTCATGGCTTGAGGATCTTGATACTATCAAGACAAATTTTCTTCCTGCATTTAGAAATGTTAGTACTGAAAATGCGCGACAAATAGTGTTTGTAATGAACTACGGTCACATCTATTTAGGAAGGATGGTAAGATTTTTACTATTTGTCATCAGTGCATCTTTTCCATACATTATTTTTGAAACTAAGCTTTATTGCTAAGTATGTTAATATACGATGTTCTTCAACAGGGACTCCCGATGAATGTTGTGCCTTATGGGATCGAGACTAAAGGTACCATGAGTATTATCAGCTTACGGCCAAGATATCCTACAGATTACTTTAGTGCATTCAAGATTAGCGACGGATGCTTAATAGTGCAAGACTGGACCAAATATGTGATGGGGGAGCGCAGAGAAGTACTAGGGGGCAGCAAACAGATGTGCTACCCACGATTAGGAGACAGGTTCATCTGCATGCTCCAGCTTAATCAAGGAGGAGAGCTATACATGTTTTATGTTATTTTACCTCAGAGAGAGCAGCAGGAGTGATTAGCTAGCTAGAAATGAGTTTCAGGATGATGATGTGCTACACTATATTACTATGATGATAAAATAGCTAGTGTTGGTGGTAATGACTATGATGATTATTATTATCTAGTGTTAGTGGTGATTAAATAAATACTGTTTTTTTAGACAGAAATAAATACTGCAGGTGGTAATGACTATGAGGATGATTAAATAGCTTGTGCAAACATGTGGAGGCAACATGTGGTGCACATCGAAAGTATTACTAGTCCAAACTAGATCAAGTTTGGATTAGTAGTATACTTTTGACATGCACCACATATTGCCTCCACTTGAACCTAATCCACCTTCATTTGACACACTGTTATGGACATAATAATGTAAACCTCATAACTGGTATTGTATCAATATTTGTACGATGGCGCATAAATACAGTAGAAATGGAAAAATAAAAAAAAATACTAGTAGCGATGGACAGAAAACACGCTGCAAGTAGTTACCTTAGCAGCAGCATGGTACCGAACAAACGCTGCAGCTATTCGTCCTAGCAGTAGCGCGGGCATGCACGCGCTGCTGCTAAGCAATAGCTGTAGCGCCTTATTAGTAGCGCGCCCTCCTGCGCTACTAGTGAGCACAAAACCCGCATTGCTGCTAGGGTTTTCCCTAGTAGTGTCTATTCCCCCTCATTTCCAAGTCTGCACTTGTTATTTTCCGGACAATAGTAAGATGTCAATCCTATTAACCCTCAGGAGTTTAGCTTGAGCATGAAGTCACACGTTTCATTGTTTGAGTTTGAAACTATTATTCTAAAAAACAATAATTATGTAGTAACACCAATATTTCTTAAATAAGTAGTTTGACCATAGTTGGACCACAGTTTGACCAAAATTCAAAATACTGAAATAATTATTTAGTAACACTAATATTCTTGAACAATTATTTAGTACTACTAATACTTCTTGAATAAGTAGTTTGACCATAGCTTGACCAGATTTGACCAAATTTTTTAAAAAAAACTGAAATTTGAGCATAACTTGTTTTCCTTTTAGAATTTGAGAATTCTAAAAATTTGCAAACAGGCCTGGATTTTAATTTTTGAAGTTTTTATCATTCTCTTTTGCTTTTTACAAAACTGAAAAGGCGATCCACGAGAGGGGGGGGGGGTAGAGTTTGAAAATGGGACCTTTAGTCTCGGTTTGAGATATGAACCGGGACTAAAGGGCATTGCATCCTTTAGTCCCGGTTCGTGTCTCAAACCGGGACTAAAGGGCTCATTTGAACCACGACTAATGCCTTTAGCCGCACGAACCGGGACCAATGCTCACATTAGTCTCGATTCGTGACTGAACCGGGACTAATGGGCTTATCTGGCCTGAACGTATGCCCTGTTTTTTACTAGTGAATCCGTGCCTCTTTATTTTTCTTTTCTGCAAATCAGTTAGTTCTACTCAATACAAAATTTTAAGGAAGGCAAAAATACATTGGGGTCTACTGTTGGTTTGCGAATCTGCCATACTTTAAGAAATATGGGTATTGGATGATTGGGAATTTAAGGATATGAGATATTGTCCACACACCATTTGAAGTGTTGTTCCTGGAACATCAAAATTATTATGACACAATAGATAGAAATTTTCAGCAGAAAGAAGGTGCTTATTCTTCTCCATATCACCATGTGACATGCTTTGTTAATAAGCATCAATCTTCTCTGTTCAATGCGGAATGATCCTATGATCATGTGCTTTTATGTATAGAAGATAAGCATAGTTACGTACAAAATGAAATCACATGAATGTACTATTATTCCCAACCAGCAAGATAGAAAATGAAGCTACCTATAAAGGTTGTCTGATGGTTGAATCTGTTTGATGCGGTTTATATGCTTGCAGTAATGGAACATATTTGACTAACAGGTAATGTGCCTTCTTTTATTTTGTCAAACTTATGATATGTACCTAAATTGTTACTTTGAAATTTTGGACAGGACCGAGAACTAGCTGCAGGGGTCTTCAGCAACACTAGCAATTGGAAGGTTTGTTTCATGAAGAATTTCAAAGCTAGCTACCCTGTATGTTCATCATTTGTGAGTATTTGTCCTGGTTCAAAAATAAAAGCTAAAGCACACTTCTGCGAATCAGCTCACTTCTCCACAAATCAGCTCGGCCATGGGGTCCACACCCACAAATCACCTCACTTCTCCACCGACCACACCGGCCGCGTCTGGTCTAGGGTTTTCTGCCATTGGTCCTCCTGGTTGGAGGTTCTTGCGCCATCGCTGACTGCTGTTCGGCCCGTCCCCGTTGGGGTTCAGTTTTTTTTGGGTCCTTCGTTCTTCCTTTGTGTTCTGGTATTTGTTTGCTCGATTGTGCCAGTTAGTTGGATGTGGGGATTAAAGGGCCGTAGTGGTGGATGCTTCTATGTGTATCTTCACGTATTGCCGTTGATGCGAACCATTGGGGTTTGGATTAGGTGCTTTTCTAGCTTATTGGATGGGTTTGGTGGTCCATCGTAAATATTTACCCTCCATTTTCAGTTCAGAATTTTTTTTCTCTTCTGAGGATATTTAGTTCAGAAAAATTATTTACCATTATCTTGCAAAGTAGCATAGCAAAGTGTAATAATGTTTTTCCAAGACCAGTAGGCATTCCCATATAAAATATTAATTTACATTTGATGTCAGTTTTATATTGCTCTTTCAACCGTCAAAAGATCAATAATACCCTTAGGAATAAGACATCAAAGCTTTGTATGTGTTATTCAATGAGATTCAGCTGCTAAACAATTGCTATGCACGCACCATCTGTTTATTTGATGTGCTGATTTTCTTAACTGCATTAACTTCCCAAAGTTTTTATTTTGTTGATCAGGCAATATCAGTGTACTGTCGGATAAGAAGTTCTCTCTGTAAAGAGGATTTTTTATGTTATGTACTTTGCTCCCAGAGATAATTTGATGCACCGGCAATATGGATTCTGTTAGGCATTGATCAGTTAACTGTGCGTCTTCTTCTTTACCCCTTATTCTGCTCCTTCTTTACCTTTGATGATTCAAGGATAGGCCTCGGGCGATCCCTGTCAGCAACTCAGCATACATAGTTCAGGTTTGTACACCTGTCAATTGTCATTTTGGTGCCATCCATGTGCGCTAGATCAAGTATTGTCATAAGTAGTTAAGTAAGTATTTCGGATTTATAACTCAGTCTGTTGCTGTTCATGTCTGCTACAAATAATTCAAAAAAAGAAGCAGCAAAAAGTTATCTATCAATACACAGTAAACTAGATCAGGTACAACTTCCCACTTTTTTTTTTGCTTTGAATCCCCGAATTCCCTCCTTTCCTTCTTATTACCGGACGGGTTCCCACTTTCCTATTTTTCTTTGTTGTCAATCCCGGAAAACCCTTCTTTCCTTCTTTATTTTTAGGACGAGAGAACTAGTGTATCACCCACTGCCGCGAAAAGAGACCCATCATGTTTGAGAGAAGCGTAGTGGAGAAAATCATACCCACCATAACCATAAGGAATCAAGCATTCACTACTAGGGAAAAGCCTACACACAGAAAGTTACTAGTAGCGAGGGTTAAAAACCCTCGCTACTGCTACTTACCAGCAGCGCAGGTTTTTAAACCTCGCTACTACTAAGTTGATAGCAGTAGTGCGGGTTTTTAACCCTCGCTACTACTAAGCGGTCTCTACCATGCCCCCCGGGACATGCCATAGTAGTAGCGTGGGTTTTTTAAAACCTCGCTATTACTAAGTTTGATAGCAGTAGCGTTGGTTTTTAGCCCTCGCTACTACTAAGTGGTGCCATAGTCGTAGCGAGGGGGTAAAAAACCGCGCTACTACTAAAGGTCCCATTTTCAAACTCTACCCCCCCCCCCCCCCCCGCCGGATCGCCTTTTCAGTTTAAAAAAATAAAAGAAAATGATGAAAATGTCAAAAAAAAAAAGAAAATAAGTTTCCCATGTGATATGTGGTCTAGTTGTTGGGAAAATTTGCAGATATGAATTTCGACTTTATTTGCAAAATCTCTCGAGAATTTGTAAACAGAGGCATAACTTTTGCATACTAACTCGGATGAAAAAGTTTTTTATATGAAAAATCATCTACTCGAAAAGTTACACCCAAATTTAATCGGGGGAACCCAGTTAAACATTTTCAAAATCCTCAAAAACCAAACAGAAAAAAAGTTACGGGGCTTTTAAGATCTGAGTGGAAAAAATCGAAAAAATTTCAAACCGTGTGGTCAAACTGTGGTCAAACAATGGTCAAACTAATTATTGTAGAATATTAGTGTTACTAAATAATTATTTTAGTTTTTCTGAATTTTGGTCAAATCTGGTCAAACTATGGCCAAACTGTGGTCAAACTAATTATTCAAGAAATATTAGTGTTACTAATTTTTTAGAACAATAGTTTCAAACTCAAATAGTGAAATGTGTGACTTCATGCTCAAGCTAAATTCCTGAGATTAATAGGATTGACATCTTACTATTGTCAGGAAAACAACAAGTGCAGACTTGGAAACAAGGGAGAATAGAACCAGGAAGTTAAGCGTGCTCAGGCAGGAGTAGTGAGAGGATGGGTGACCGTCCGGGAAGTTACATGATTTGGAATGATGAGGGGTGATTAGAGATTAAATTGAGCAGCGATGAGGGGTGATTAGAGATTTGAGGTTAAAATAATTCAGAAATTTGAAAATTAGGGGAAAAAATTAAAATATTTTTTCGAAAAAATTCAAAAAAAACCGTGCTGGTAGTAGTAGCGTGGGTTTTTACCCACGCTACTACTAAAGGACGTAGTAGTAGCGCGGGTGGCACCCGCGCTACTGCTATACGTTAGCTGTAGTGCCTTATTAGTAGCGCCGGCCCCCGCGCTACTAATAGGCCCAAAACCCGCGCTGCTGCTAGGATTTTCCCTAGTAGTGATTCTACAAGAATAATGAGGACATAATGCACATAAGAGGCTGGTGTGCTGCTTGCTTTCTTCAAACAATGTGAAAGTATGCAAATATGAAGTACTCACCTGTTTGCTAATTGCAATGGCATTATTTTCTGTTATTGGAGACCGTGCACCCCAAGGGCCTCTAGAAATTGACAGAAACATATATCAAAGTATGGAGGGCAAGAGAACTGGTGTATTCCACAGGAACAAAGAACTGTCAGATCTGCATCACTGGTAGAAAACAGGGCATTTGTCCCGGTTGGTGAGGGCCTTTTGTCCCGGTTCTTGAACCGGGACTAAAGGGTCGTTACTAATGCCTCCACTCTTTAGTCTCGGTTCTAACACGAACCGGGACAGATGGGCCTCCACGTGGCCACTGCGAGCAGCCCAGGCAAGGATGCCTTTGGTCCCGATTGGTGACATGAGCCGGGACCAAAAAGGCTTCCACGTGTCAGCAGCTGAGATTTTTCTTTCTTTTTTTTTAAAAAAGTGGCTGGTTTAGTGGTTTTGGAGGTTAATTTTAGGTTGTTATTAGCTAGCTAATAGAGAAAAGTGTCCTCTCTTATATCTTCGTCCTTGGTTTACCAACGCTACTGCTATGTTTATTTCACCCGCTGATATATAATAACTCATGCATGCTCGCATCATACATCATCATATATAATAACAAGTCCTACTAATCATGCATCATCATACAACTTCTACTTAATAACAAGTCATACGATCATCATCCTCATAGTCATCGAACCCAACCCTACATAATTGTTCTTAGCACATGATCATCAGTATCAGGTAGGACCTGAACACCCTTAATGTAAAATAGGATAAAACAATATAGACCCTGTCTCTCCATTATGAAGAATGGATATCATCCTGTCTCCAATTCTTGCGCTTCGCCTCCTTTTGCTTGCAAGAAGCTCCTTACGACTGTCCATACATTTTTTCAATTCTTTGATTGTCATGTCTTCACTTTTTTTAGAAATCCGGTATGCACAGTTGAGATTCGTAGAACGACCTGGTTGTATGTTCAAAACATCAAGGCGACCGTGCGTATACATCAGATGAGGCACACAATCATTCGGGATTATCTGTTGAAAAATATAGTAATAACTTCGTAGTTAGCAATGATGTACTAGTTTTAGAAGTATTTAAAAAGATGCAGGGATGTCGTAATAGTAAAAAATCTTACCAGGGTATCTCCATGGTAGTTACAGTAGTTCAGCACGTGCACTAGTGGCACGTATTGACCATAATGTTGAGGAGTTCAGTTGTAGACATTGTAATTCTCAAGATCAGTACAAAATGCGATCAGATGATTTTTCTCCTTATAAGTTAATTCGGAGCCATCGGCGTAATGGGTTTTGTCTACCATTTTCCACACATTTTTTGAAGAATGAAAATAAGCTGTCAATGGAAACAAGCTGTCAACTATTTTGAAATAAACAATACAAATTACTTAATAACTATGTTAATCTCACATGTGGGAAGAATTGGAGGTGTATCCACAAGGACCCAAATGCCCATATTGTCTTGCTGGATTGTAGGATCACCAAGATCTATGGTGACAAGCATACCCTCATTAAAATCATACATCTTGCAAAATGCTTCCCAATTTTTGACCAAAATGGGTTACACTCTCAGCATTGTACAGCTTTACTTGAAAATCCACACCATGATGGGTCCTTAGGAGAATTGTTTTGGTTTCCATACTTTCATGGTCTTCAAAACCCATCCTCTCCAAGACATAGCGTCTTGCATAGCATGGGATAAACTAGTCGAATTGGAAAAGATGAAAAATACACGTTAAAATAGTTGAAGTCATGCTTAATTACAAAAAAAAACTATTATCGTCGTTGCGTACCGTATGAATATCGAAGGTCTCCTCGAGCTTAATGCTGAAGCGCCGATCTTCGTCCAGCTCAATGAACCTGTCGCACATACCTCGGTCGTCGTGGCACCAGTCGCACTCCCCCGGGCGGTTTTCGTCGTCCGAGTACGACATTTCCGGCCTAAGTTCATAATTCAAATATTAAACTTGTACAATTAAATATATGTACTAAAAACCTAAATTAGATCATTATTATTAATCACGGGTTGACTATCGGTGATGGTACGTAGCTCCTCCTTTCATTCCCGAGTGCATTATTATTACACCAAATTGTCTAGCACACAGGAATGAAGGAGAAGCTACCCCCACGACGGCGTGGATGATGGAGGGGGCTCCTAGATTTCTGCATAGAGTGCTCTTTAATTTTAGAATTCAAAGTAGGAGTACTTTTCCAATATGAGCATTCAATAAGCAAAACCAAATCGTAAAATAAAGTAGTATTCAAATTAGCATGCATTCAATTATAACCAAAAGTACATCATCTCTTGTGTCCGTACATTGTCGAATACTCCTCGAATACTATCACACATATAGCATCGCTAATTAATACAGCTAGAACCGACGGGTATCGTCGCGGGCGGTGGACACCCAATGATAAGGAACGATCACAGGATCATAGCTCCAGTGAGATCCCTGAAGAACCTGCCAGGTATTGTCGAACCTGCCCTCCAACGCAACCATGTAGCGACGGACGTGCTTGTCCTTCTCGCTGACACGGTGACGTACCACCTCCGCGGTGTCCGGAAGCCTCAGCACCGTCACTGGCCCACGCGACCGCCACCAAACAAGGATCAGGTTAACAACGGGTTGCCTCCTCACCAACCCACGTCTCTCAGAAGGTAGCACCTCCCAATATCAGCCCGGCGGAGCCCAGTTACGAACATGGCCCTGATCAAGCAGGCCTCCACCGCCGAGTCGACGACGAGGAGGATGCGGGATAGGCATCGTCGACGTCGATGCAGGAACTACTTCTATATATAGTTAAATAAAGTAGTTTTATTAATTAAATCAACTACTTCAACTACTAAGCACTTACTATAAATAAATAACATAGTACTTACTAAAAATAAACTATTTCTATATAGAGTAGTACTTACTAAATTGGTTTATTAAATCGACTAGCTAGTTCAACTATATATGAAGCACTTATTATAAATAAAATAAAGTAGTACTTACTAAAAATAAACTAGTTTAACTATTGTTCTATTATTTTTCTAACTAATTATATTAAACACTTTCTCTTCTTATTTTCTTTTTCCTCTATTCTAAATATGAACATATTCATAAATGACTTTGATCATGCACAATTTTCCTATACATACACAATATGAATATATACATAAATTGAAAAAGAAAATTCTGTGAACAAAAAAATCATTAAAATTCTATGAACAAAATTACAACAGAAAAAAAATCATAAAAATTCTATGAACAAAAAAAAATCATAAAAAATTGACATATTTGATCTTTGCATATATACGAACATAGAAACATGCATATTCAACAATAATATCACCAAAAAAATCTATTAACAGAAAAAAATATAACAAAATATGAACAAATTACACAATATGAAAATAAATCTATGAACTACACATCTAACAAAAAAAATCTATGAACTACAAAAAAATCTAACAAAATCTAACTCAATTAAGTACACATCTAAATTATACTACACATCTAAATTAACTACTACATCAAATAATTAAATTAGCAAAAAATCGGGACAGGGCGGGGCGGGGCGGCGACGGCACGGGGAGACAATAGCGTGGGGCGGCGACGACGGGGCGAGGCGGCGACAGCGTCGGGACGGGGCGGGGCGGGGCGGCGACGGCGCGGGGCGACGATGGCGCGGGGCGGTGACGACGGCGTCGGGGCGGCAAGGGACGGCGCGGGACGGCGCGGGGCGACGGCGACGACGGCGACGGCGAACCGGAGACAGGCAGCCCGGCGGCGTCGGGCGCGGGGAAGAAGGAAGTTAACCAAATTTTCACGAGTGCTGCTTATATAGGCAAAACATTGGTCCCGGTTCATGAGACCAACCGGGACCAATGCCCCCTTTAGTTCTGGTTGGAGCCGCCAACCGGGACCAAATGCCTCTTTTCAGCAGCCCAAAGGGCGGGAAGCGGCGGCCTTTGGTCCCGGTTAGTGGCACGAACCAGGACTAAAGGGTGTCATTGGTCCCGGTTGGTGCCACGAACCGGGACCAAAGGATGGCATTAGTCCCGGTTGGTGCCTCTAACTGGGACCAACGGCCTTGCACAGCGGCGTGGTGGTGGGAGTTTAGTCCCACCTCGCTAGTTGAGAGCGCCCCGCACCTGTTTATAAGCTCCGCTGCCTCTTCCCACTCGAACTCCTCTGAACTGCGGGCCTATGGGCCTAATCTGACACTGCTTTGCCTATGGGCCTGCTGGGCCTTCTTACGGGCCTGAATCCTGGCTCATGGTAGGGTTTCTAGTTGTATTCAGGCCGTGGGGGGCCAGTAGGAGGCACTTTTTTGTTTTCTTTAGTTATTGTTGCTATTTTTATGTTTTTCCCAGTTTTTTGTTTTGTTTTCTGCATTATTTATTTCTTTTGTTTTTTGCTTTATTTTTTAATTATTTTTGCTTTTAGTTTTAGAAATATTATAAACTTTCTGTTAGTGCCATTAGTTTTCAAATTTGAAATCACTTTTTTGTTTTTGTTTTCTTTCTTGCTTTATTTATTTTATTTTGTTTCTACTTACAACAAAAAGTGAAGACTTTCTCCACAACTATTATGATGATACCATGCCAAAATAAAAGAGAGGTGCAATGCTCACCTGCACGTTGCTTAGCTTCAGGCCAACGTACAGGTGAGCACTGCACTTCTCCCTTCATCGTCTCTACACTTAGGGCTTATAAACCGCTGTGAGTGCCTCTCGCTTGGCGAGGTGGGACTAAAAAACAGCTGCAGAAAGAATCAACTAAAAAACTTTTTTACCGGTTCATGCCACGAACCGCTACTAAAAGGTGCTCGTGGGGCCCCAGCCTTAAAACCTGTACCAAATAAAATGCCTTTGTAACAGCCTTAGAACTGGTACTAAAGGAATCAACTAAAAAGCTTTTATAAACCTCTAGTATTATTGAAACTAAAATTATATAGAATTTTGTTACAAACTTTAATAGAAAAAAGAATTACCATAAAAGAAAATAAATAAGTAATTAGAATTTAGTTCAAAACATTAAAAGCAAAAAGAATTATCATAAAAGAAAATAAATAAATAATTAAAATTTTGTTACAAACTTTAATAGCAAAAAGAATTATCATAAAAGAAAATAAATAAGTAAGTAGAATTTTGTTCAAAACATTAAAACCAAAAAGAATTATCATAAAAGAAAATAAATAAGTAATTAGAATTTTGTTACAAACTTTAAT
Organism: Triticum aestivum; assembly: GCF_018294505.1. NCBI lineage: Eukaryota > Viridiplantae > Streptophyta > Magnoliopsida > Poales > Poaceae > Triticum > Triticum aestivum. The sequence goes on from NC_057795.1 coordinate 645,284,955, forward strand.
AGAAAAAAGAATTATAATAAAAGAAAATAAATAAGTACTTATTGTTGCTATTTTTATTTTATTTTTCCAGTTTTTTTGTTTTCTACATTATTTAGCCGTTGGTCCCGGTTCGAGCCACCAACCAGGACCAATGGTGGTGGGCCAGGAGCGAGGCCCATTGGTCCCGGTTCGTTCCACCAACCGGGACCAAAAGGTCCAGACGAACCGGGACCAATGGCCCACGTGGCCCGGCCGGCCCCCGGGGCTCACGAACCGGGTCCAATGCCCCCATGGGTCCCAGTTCTTGACTGAACCGGTACTAATGGGTTGACCCGGCCTGGACCTTTGCCCCCTTTTCTACTAGTGATGTCCAATTGTTTAGTATGGAATCATACTCATGCTAAGGTTTAACCAAGTCAAGTATTGGTCCAACATGATCTCATGGGGGGGATGCAATGGTAAAAAAATGTAGCTTTTTCTTCTTAGTGAAAGTATATTTATGTAAGAACAGGTGGTTAAGCACAATCCCAGCTAATCTAGCAAACCATGCCACAAATGAGAGCTCCGGTACATTACCTTGCAAAGAGAGTGGCAGAAGGAAGCTCTACATCTCATGCCATCTCCAACCCCGAATGTGGCCGTCATCCCCGCAGCTGTCACAAACCATGGACCACGTTGTAAATTTTCCTTCTTGATTGAGAACACCCTTGGCAGAAAGAAGAGGCATTTACCTGAAGAGCAGCGGCTGAATCGGATTGTTTTAAAACATGGCGTCGGAGACGGCGCTGCTATGCGCGTGGATGATGCAGAGGGGTTCGACCAGCGCGATGGCAGTCAGCTGAATCAAATCAAGGGGGACGGGAGGTGTTTGTACAAACAGAATAGAGTAGGGAGTGGGGGAGAAGGGTAGGGGGAGGCGAAACCTGGGGGGCGTGGGCAGAGGCGGATGAGGAGATGCAGGAAGATAGCGAGAAGGACCGTCACTGGAGGCCGCGACGAGGAGGACGTCCGGGTCGGGTTCGTCGCGCTAGTCATAGAAGATAGCACGGAAGAGGGTGCGACAGGAGAGGTCACGCTCCCGCAGGATGCCCTGCCGGTACGCCGCCTTGTCCCACTCGCGCGCGTTGAGTCCTGGATGCGCCTGCACCGTCGTCGTCACCGTCGCCATCTCCTCGCGACTCTTTGCTGCTGGCTGCTCTCAAACGGGATATGTAGGCCTGATTTACTGGGCCAAAGCGCATGGGCGTACATCGTTCAATGCACACGACGTGGTACATGGTTCCCCGAATTAGTACCACCTCGCGCCCGACAGAGTCAACCCGTGCTTTATTATTAGGGAAAGATTCAAACTGAAAGTGTAAATTCACCTCAAGAAGCATATTACGATGGTGAACCTGACGGAGTCAATCCGTGCTTTATTATTACTAGCAAAAGTGCCCATGTGTTGCAACGGTGACACGAATAAATAAATTAGACGTTTACATCCATTTGATAGGACTGGGTGGACTTTTCAAGACACCTAGCATCAAAATTAGACGTGTACTGTGCATGGCCATCGCTAATTCATATGATGCAAAGCAAGATGACTTTATCATCAATGGGAGACCACATAGGATCACACTAGAAGACGTAGCGCATATAACAGGCATGCCCTGCCATGGGAAGAAGCATGTCCCTTTAAATCTTGATGATAATATGGAGTTGTGGAAGAAATTGAAAGACTGTAATGACACCAAAGTAACTTTCAAAGGATTGCTAGCCAAGATGAAAGGCGACAACACACCAAATTTTGTCAGGCCATTTTTCTTGTACATCATAGGCAAATATGTATGCCGAACAAAAGAGTAGTGTGTGGATAACAAATATATTGGGATTGTTAGAAACGTGGAGACGATAAAGGGCAGAAATCTTGGACAGCTAACGCCCGACTATCTTATGGATAGCGTGAAGAATTTTGTAAATGGTGAGGCAATTCTGGAAGGGAATCTACCACTATTGCAGGTAATTTGTAGTAGTACAATTATCAGTTACCTAACATACATTACATTATGCATAAGAATATTTGTAAACTGCTTTCGTTGTCATGCAGACATGGTACTACGAGAAGTTCAGAGTGCACCAATTGGACTCTAGCACCTTGTATGAATCAAGGTTAAGACCGTTGATCCAGAACTAGAGCGAGGAGAAGGCAAAAAAGGTTGACAATATAATCCAGAATAATTATCTGGGAGTTGGAGAGGTAAAATGTCAGCACGTTGCCTACATTATGTAACATATATATTTTCTAAATCATACTAATGACACTAAACTGCAGTATGTTGAGGACCTGATGAGGCCATTCATTCCAGCACGAGATGGTACGCTGGCCAAACCGAAGACTGGCGCTCAGGTAAATGAGTTACATCAGGCACAAATATATATTGTAACATTCCAACTAGTATGACGTTATATGATTCTAACTGTTTCAAAGTCTCAGATTAAGGTACTAGTCGGACATGTATTGACTGATTTGCAAGAAGTTGCCTCCCTCGTGCGGGAGGCCGGTGCAGAATAAGTCGATAGGATGTGCACCCTTGAAAAGAAAATGGATGAGTGCCTTAGGCGTACCCGTACAAATGAAAAGCTCACAGAGGAAAGAATTAAACGTAAGCCTGGAATTATGAGATTAGTATATATAATTGGAAATTTACGTGTACCAGGTTTTTTCTAAATTAGTTTACTATGAAAATAACCCAGACTAACTGTAAGCTAATATCATAAAGGAAAAATGCGATGAAATATTTCCAGGAGTGGAGGACATACTCCTTTCTGACCTCGGGGCACCTTCACACCCAATGGAGGTCTCTGTTGAGAATGCTGAGTAGGCTTCTGACCAGGAGAAACAAAAGGATGCCACAAAGGTCGCTGCTAATTAAGCACCATTGTAAGCAGGGAATAGAAAATGATGACATAGAACCCCCCATGAAGAACCTTGATGAAGATTTTGACGTACGCATGTTAACTTAATTATGAAACAATCATTGTCGTTTCAGAAATAACATGTGATCTTTTAGGTATAGGATGAAGCATTCGAAAGAGCAGCTATAAAAATCAAATAGGATCTCAGTGGTGTTCATAAGCTTTTGAAAGAGGTGGATGATATCCAGGGTGCTCCTAGTTTGGATAAGCAAATGCATTCCGAAGCCACCACAAGCCTTGAATATTTCCAGGTGATGCACATTTTACCTATAATTGAGCAAGAATCTGCTAAAGGCTAACACGCGGTTTATTTCGTATGAAAAAATCCGTTCAACAGACAGAGTAAGAAGAACTTTGTGAAGGCTACGGGACCGCGAGAGCTTGAAGTGCCCCGTGCCTTCACAGATGATGACAGCGATGATGAATCCTTTCAAAAGCAGCAAGAAGTAAGTGTGGTTGAATCGACACCACCAAATCATGGGGCGAAAAGAAAAGTGTGGTATTGCAATTATTTAAGAATGACAAGTATGCTTCGTACGATACTGAGAAAAAAAAGGAAAAACAAGACTCCATCAGAGTCTACAAATGATTCCGAGGACACGAACAATAAAAAGAGGAAAATTGGCTCTAGCAACTTAAAAAAGAGGTCAGAAGTTCCTGAAACCCAGAGGGACCAGCTAGACGTGGTTCAACAGGATTTCATGGCGTCACTGATCAACACTACAAATCGTGAAAAACAAATGGTCTTAGTTGATGACATTATCGTGCTATAGAAGCATTTGCAATGCATCACCCAAAAATATGAATTTGAAGATGGCCTATGGTTAGGTGACGAAGTAAGATATTTCACAAATTAGTTTATGAAGTTTCATTTTTGTACAATACAATTAACTTGATTATTGTTGTAGGTGGTTGATGCTGCGATCCAGCTCATGCGTCATGATGAACCAATTGACACAAGGGACGACCAACTAGTTTACATTGAGAGGGTGGCCGGTGTCACTAAGCTCGAAAAAGATGGTAGGATAGAGGAGTGCTACGAGGACGCTTTGGCAGGCATTCCTGGAACAACACAAGGCACCAGCTACCTAAAACATGATATGATATTTTAACCTGACGTATAACAGATTTTTTATTATTATACATGTTGATCTAATTATCTGTGCGCTCCAGGTTTTCCTACCTACGAACAGTTTAAACATCCACTGGTTACTTGTGGTTGTAAACCCGAGAAGGAAGGAGATTCAGATTCTTGATTCACTTTTCCACTGTATGGTACCGAAAGAAGTAAATAACATGGTGAGAATTTCAACATATTTAATTATAACAAAGGACTTAACATCGTATGTAAGTATTAGTCGTAGGCAACTTCTCAACCCATTGGGCTTGCAAGTACGTGGGATGGAAGCACATCTGAGAGCAGCGAGGCGAGTCAATGGGATAAAAAGCAATGCATGGGAAGACATTAACGTGACGCAATAGCCAATACGGAACATTAATGTGCCAAAAGCCGATGAGACGCCAGTCAACACTATTAGCTTTTGTTTTTGTTTTAGATTGTTAATATCTGAAATGCTGATCTAACAACATAAAATGTTGCAGTTCTTGTTGTGCACTGTACATGCTGAAGAACATCAAATTATTTACGGGAGTAAAACTAAGGATGCAATATGACCAAGTACGTAGAGTAACACCTAAAATTCTGTCATTTTCTGAAACTTATAGAACGCTACTAACATATCCTCGCATGCAGGCCTACATCGAGAAATTCAGAAGAGAGATACCTGTTGTGCTTGTCGATTCAACCTACAACGAAATGAAATACAGGAATAGGTTCAAGCAGTACCATGCTAGGCTATCAGATGCAGCTGCGGTTGAAGACGATGAAGATGCAAACAGTTAGTCCAGCAGTGTGGTTCATTCTTACATGTGGAGTGTACACTTGGCCACAAAACGATAGAGTAGGGTGTGATTGGTTTTTAGTCCCGAAGAAGGTTTCGTATCCGTGTTCTTAGTCCATTGCGGATGAGTCAAGTTGTAAAACTTCAATAATATTGGTTACAATAATTTGCTTGAAATAAATTTGGTCTCTACGGAATCTCGTAGAAATCTATATTTGCTTTTTACTACCATGTGACAGTAACAGCGCCTGGGCAAGGTTCAGACCAATTACAGTGCACGAGCAACCCTAGAAGAATAATGGATTATGATATGTCTATTTTCATACGAGAGAAAAAGGTACGAGCATGAGTATAGCCTCACAACAGAAGAAAAAATACTGCATGATTCAAAACGCAATCCCAGCTATCCAAAAAACGGCACAGTCAATGTCTCATAGGCAGGCCGCAAAGCCAATGAAAGAGAGCATAGGATAACAAGAGTAAAGCACGTATCATAGGAGGCCTCTGCAGGTGCTGCAACGCTGAATTGAAGGGATCGCCTTCAGGAGCACAGTGGTGTGGCCATGGTATATCCATACTGCCTCAGGGAATCACATAGCATGTTCTGTCATAGCCCTGCAAAACAGAGGAAAAATTACTACTTGCACTAACCTTGTCATGTGTGTGCATGTAACAAATGTTGGACATAACTAAACACGGAAGAATGAAATACAACATACAGAAGAATCGAATGTTCATTCCTTTCCCTCTGATTTTTGCGAGTATCATTACTCTCGCTTCAACAAGGCTAAAACATCATAATAAGAATTAACATCAATCTTCAAACGGTGGATATCCCATGTGAATCTAATTTTTCTTATAAAGCACATGCCAAGTCTGTTGATCCCAGTCCAACAATTGCACAAGAAGAAGCGAGCATCATAAATATTGACAACATAAGCTATGAATTGCTTATAATACATTCCAAAATTAATAGCTTATCATCTCTATTCATCTCCAAATCTCACCTATCAGCCAAATTGAAAGAATACATGTTGAATGAAATGTATAAGTGTATGAATGCAACGACTGAACGTTCGTAGATCTTGCAGTCGGGGCTGGACGAATGGGGCTGACCGTCGAGGCCGACAACCGGCTTCATCTAGTCCCGTAGAACATGATCCATACCGTACCCAACCATCTTGCCTTCGGACGAGATGCATGGCCAGATCAAAGTTGCGGCCATGGCGGAGAGGTGATGTAGAGGACGCAAACAACCAATTGGGGTGTGGGAAAGAGGTTGCCTATAACCTTGTGGCTATAGGCACCCGCATGGAGGACTGAGAGGTGGGATGGCGCCGAATCTTCGCCCGCGGCCGTCGCGGGGAGGGCAGTGCGCCTCCTCTTGTGTTCTTCATTGAAAAGGTGGTGCGAGATCGCGAGGGAATTGGGGTGGAGGGAGGGAGGGGCCGCGACACGCGGCTCGATCCTGCCGGCAAGGATTAAAACCCTAGCGGCGGCGAGGAATAAACCCTAGCGAACGGGATAAAAGTCGAACCGAAAATAGCCCTGAAATCTGTATTGAGAATACCCTTGAAATATTTGGGAGGGAAAATCTGATCAGTTCGAAATATTTTTTCTTCCGAAAATGCCCCTCGGGGTCTGATATAATACACGTGACATCAGCGTATTGCATCGGATCTGGACCGTCGAATTGGCTTCGACGAACGGTCCATATCGTCCGGATGCACTGTAAAATGACTCTTAGAGAAAATGCAAAAGTGTTCTTTTGCATGTAAAATGCAAAAAGCGCTCTTATGTCTCTTCTTTGCTTTTATTTTCTATTTTTCCGTAACAGTTTGTTTCTGGATTTCGTGGTAAGCAACCCAAGCTTAATAAAAATAAAATGTTTTCATCCGTATTGTTTCTTCTCTATTTTTACTTTTTTGTTTCCCTTTTATTATCCATTTTCTGTTTTTTTGTTCTCCTTTTCATTACATGAACTTTAAAATTTATGAATATTTTCAGATCTTCCTAAATATTTTCGAATTTTTAGTGAATATTTTTTAAATTATATATTAATATATTTTTGCGGAGATGGGAGCGACCAGCTTTTTCCTAGGATCAGTGAGCACAGCAGTTTTCCTAGAGCGCGTACAAGGAGGTCTCCTAATTGGCGCTCTTTGCGCCAGTTAACAAACAAGCCGGTGGTCATACGTCGCTTGTGCGGGTCGGCCCACCAACGCGCTCCCTCGCTCGCTCCGATCGCCACTTGCCCTAAAAAAACGATCGCTGATAAAAAAAAATCAAACTACCATGACTTGCCAAAAAAACAACGCACACATGCCTACCATTTGACAGTTGACCAAGACCGTTGACTTTTATAAAATAGTTGAAATTTTAAAATGTTTGTGGATTTGAAAAAAGTCACTAGTGTGATTTTTTTGCATATTTGAAAAAAGTGATTTTAACGAATTTTAAAAACTGTTTGCGGATTTTTAAAAAAGTATTTTTGAAAATAAAAAATTACTATATAAAAATGTTCACGGATTTGGCGTTCACCAAATTTGAAACAATTTCATTTGAATTTTTTTACACATTTGGAAAGCTCATGAATTATATTTGCGTTTGGTTACCTGCATCAAACCCAACTAGGCTCTAGCGGGCTAGCTCTGAGCTGTTAGGCTGCCTGACTCGCACGTAAAAATTGGCCCGCACAAAACTCAAAGCACCCCTCCGTCAGACCCACCAAGAACACTCAGATCGATCGTTTCTTCAGATGCAGGCTCGGTCTAGTGCTATTTACACTACAAGGAAGGATGCATGCTGGGTAAATGCAGGCGACCAAACGACACGCATAAGTGGCCCAAAGCCTGCATACCATCAAACCATCTCCATTGGGCCAGACTCTGTGGAAACGCGAAAAGCGTGCAGGTAACCAAACAGCTCGCTATCGACATGGTCTCCAAGTCAGGTGTGCGTCCCCATCGTCGTCAGGTCAAGATGATGACACATCATGCAAGTAACATTCTCCGATGGATGCTCCTAAGGCATTCTATGATGATGACACAACACACACATGCCTGTTCTGTTCTCTACTCTATCACTGTCGAGCCAAGGCATGTTTTACATGATGCGTTTGGTTACCTGGATAAAACCCAACCAGGCTCTAGCAGGCTAAGTCCAAACTGTTAGGTTGCCTGACTCACACGAAAAAACTGGCCCGCACGAAACTCAAAGCACCCCTCCGCCAGGAACGCTGAGATCAGTTGTTTCTCCAGACTAGTCAATGTGTACATGCAATGCACGTTAATTTAAAAGTATATTAAGTGCATGTGAATATTAAGTACGATATTATTTGCGTGTTATTATATGATTAGCACTATATTTGGCATGAAATTAACTGCACGCTAAACGTGTTGAGCACTCGACATTGAAGCAATATAGGTCATTGAATTGACATGATTTGATGGCCGAGATTAATTAGATTTGCCTCTTTAGGTTCTTTTATATTGGTAATGATATAGATATAAATGTAGACTCGATCTAATGCAATTTACACTACGGGAAGGATGCATGATGGGTAAATGCAAGCGACCGAACCACATGCAGAACGTGGGCCAAAGCATGCATACCATCAAACCGTCTCCACTGGGCCAGGCTCTCCGGGGAAAAAAAAGAGTGCAGGTAACATGCTCCGATGGATGCTCCGATAGCGTACATGGTGAATCACGAGGCCTGCATGGTGTCTCGTACGTTTTGCATGACACGCCATGTTCTGGTCGACCGCTCTGCATGCGGGAGTCGGGAAAGATCGATATCGCATGTTCGAGCCGTGAACGGGATCAGACACACACAACTTCTAACGAGGGAGGGAAGGCTAGCGGTTAGAACTGGTGGCGTGGCGAGCATATGCAACCAGAGTGGCCATGTCCAGATGAACTCCCAAGTCTTGAAGATAAGCACTACTGTTGTTGTTGCATGCAAGGCCACGCGTGCGACAGTTGGACACGCAGTGGCACACCGCCTCGTCACTCGACCTTTACACACCTGCGGACGTGGTAGACCGCATTTTGTCGCTTCAGTTAAGGATCAGGCAGTGACTCATTGTGCCATTATAAGCGTCGTCGCCGCACAGGCATGCCACACTCACACACTCTCAACCAGCGGCGGCGCCAGGAATCGGCAACGACCAGACCGACCCAGGCAGCCTTCGTAGTGTAGCTAATGTAGCTACAGTACCGCTACAGTCAACAAAGCAACCTGCGCTCACGCTCCAGGCAGCCGCCCGGGCTGCCGGGCCTGTCTCCGCCAGTCTCAACCGAAACACGCTCTCCGTAGTCGTAGATGAACGCATCGATGACACTGTGCGGACAAAAAGAGAACCGATGCTGCAATACACCTGTGAAGTTCGTGTCGTAATGCAACCAAAGCTACCACATCCAAACACACTATGTCTTGAAGCGCAGGCTGACAAGCACCGTTGCCGTCGCGCACGCATGCGACAGTAGGGAGTGCACTCGCAGTGGCACACCGCGTCATGCGGCTTGTACTCGCCTGCGGATGCGGTCAAACCCATGTTGTCGCAACCTCTTAAGGATAGGCCAGCGGCAGTGAGTGACTCACCATGAGATAATCATCGACGGACACGAGTTCCGGCCTGAAGCTTACAGCCTAAGGAGAAGCAGGCGGTGGCTCACATGGACGGGCATGCACCTGACCTGGGTGCAGCCGAGGGCGCTCCATCCAGTGAGTTTCAGTTACTTGTTTTTGTGCTGTTTTCTGCTGTAAAGTGCTGCTACTTTACTGCTACTGCAGAAAATAACAACAATCTCCGGTTGTCCGCAAGCAACTGATCAAAGGCGGGCGGGCGAGCGAGGGAGGATGGTCCGGCGGGCCGCGCGGACGGCGAGATCGGGCTGCTTCGAACGAAATGGCAGCGGCGCGTGTCAGTGCAGCTGCACAGCCTCAAACTTTTCTCTTATTACTTCAGGAAACAACAATTTTGCTTCGCGAGCCACGCAGCCTCTTCCTCCCGACGTCGCCGGCTCGCCGCTCATCCGCCAACGCTCCCCGCGACGTCTGAAAACAGCAGCAACCAGTAACCGATGATAACAAGTGTTTCCCTATGATCATATATACAAGCTGGGTTTAAGCTTCTGCTCGAGTCTATAGATGATGATCAAACGATGAGTCACTGAAGTTGCAGACGAGTACACGCTCAACCACATCTGCAGACGAGTACACGTTCAGTGACGCGGTGTGCATGCCAGTATGTGCGCGTCCTACTGTACATACAGAAAAAAAAGTCCAGCTGGAAGCTTCAAGCACACGCACGGTTGCAGCTGTTGCATGCATGTGACGTGAGGAGTGCACTGGCCCGCCGCCCGCCGCTTGTACTCGCCTGCAAATGTATTTGTCAAACGTATTTCGTGGCAACTTCAGTTAGATAGGCGCCAGTGACTCATCGTGAGGCCATCATCATCCATAGACACGAGGATAGAGAGGCCGACACACACATGGACGGACGGGCGCCTAGGATAGAGAGGCCGACACTGTGCTATAAAGTGCTGCAACTTCACTGCAGAAAAGAACAACGAGTTGCTCGCGGATCGCCGGAGCCCCGCCTCGTCCGGTGGCCGCTCTTCTGCGCGACGTGAGGAAACGGAAGCAACCAGTAACCGAAGGCGCGCGAGCGAGAGCGAGGAGGGACCGGCGCCGCGCGGGCGGCGAGATCGCGCGCTGGTTTGACCGAAACGGCCGTTCGCGTGTCACCGCGGCTGCACCGCCACCGCCTCGAACTCTTCCCTCGCGACAACGCTTGCTGATGCTGCGTACTGCCCGGGGATGGAAGTGCACTGGCACCAGGGTGACCACGACCAGTCACCAGTGTTTCGGATGCTTCATCGGTCCTTTTTTTTCGTTTCAAAATGTATCATTTGCAGTGTGGTTTTCTCATTTTTGTTTTTCTAATAAGTTGGGGATGGTCATAATTGCTTATGACAATTTATATGGGTATGTATATATATTCCAATACTATGTGCATGATGTTTTTTGTACTTTTAATAGAAGTATACAAATTTTACCAAATTTTAAAAAAGGGTCTTGTGTAATAGTTTCTAAAAACTCTCTAACCCATGTTTATTTCATATATTTTTTCCAATCAAGGAGTATGGGCTATCGGCTCCATAAAAAATGGGACAAAAGTGTCGAGTAATACGAAAAGCGGGCATGGCGCCACAACCACATTATCCGCTATCCACTAAAGCAACACAAATAAGATAAATAACTTTACCTGGACATCTATGAGTTTCCCATATCTACTTTGTAATCTCACAACTCTAGAAAGCTTACAATCCTTATCGATTGTGTTTGTGCACGCAGCTCAAGACGGCAGCGGAGGTGCTCCGTGCGCCACGTCCCCGGCTCGAGACGGTGGAGGACGGAACGAGTGGGAGGGCGCCAGGGCTTCTCTAGTGGCAATGACGAGCTCGGTGATGTGGCCAAGCCGAGCGTCGTAGCCGGCGTTGGCCGGGCGGGAGCGGATTAGATCTCGTGCCATGAGCAGCACAGCCTGCGTGTTCCGCGGCCCGCGGCGGCCGAGGGAAGAAGAGGCCATGGCAGTGCGAACATCGGGCTGCACAGAGGGGTGCATGGAGGAGTTCTGCTGCTCGTGGGGAGCGGGGTCGGTGGCAGCAGCGGCCGCGGCATTGGCAGAGTGCTGGCAGGTCATCACGGCACACAGGCTCCATCTGGGCGACGTGAGCTGCCCGGCGCTTGGCACGCACTTGACGAGCGTCAGCCATGGTATTGGTCAAGCAGGAGCTGAAACTGAGCAGAAGAACAGCAACACACCCCTACTTGGGGCGCCAAATGTTAGAATCAGGACTCCGGGGACCCAATAGGTTCAAACTCTAGGGTGCGCTAGTTCCTACCGCCCTACTCTACCCTCACAACTTCACGTCGACGCTGCGGTAAGCTCGAGCAAAGATAGAGGAACAATGAACACGACAGTTACCCAGGTCCAGGCCACCTCGTAGTGTAAAACCTTACTCCTGCTTGTCTGGGATTGCTTCTTCTAGTTGCTAAACGAGTCGACGCCCTCTACGGTGGCACCTCGCCCTCTTCTTATACTGCCCCTGGTCCTCTTCCCCCGAAAACACAAGACAGGTAGGGTTGCCACAACGGCCAGTTTGAAGGGGGACAAGGTCACAACTTATCATGACTAAAGACGTTCTTCGCCTGCAAAAGACTCCTATCATGACGTGCTGGTGGGCTCGGGAATGACAACCGGCCTGGCACGCTCGTTGTCTTATTCATCTTGCACCGATCAGACAAACTTTGGAGATTGCTTTGGGAGCTGGCCTTGCTCCCTTAGCACGAAAGAGGAAGGCCTCCTTATCTGCTTCCGCTGGCGCGACCTCTGGGATTGCTTGTCACCTCGCACGTCACCCACGTGAAGACTTCGGACCGCATGACCGGGCCTGGCGGCTCTTGACTTGTTTGCCTCCACAAGGGCCTTGGGAGGAGACCTCGGGAGACTGCCTCGTGAGAGTGCCTCCCGAGGTTCCTGGCGGCGCCTCCAATCCGCCTGGGGCGCTGCTGACGTATGCCTCGCGGGGCGAGGGCCTCGCGAGAATCTTGCTCACGAACCTTGGTTGTGGTCCGCACACTGGGCCGAAGGAATACAAGCCTGGGCACCCCCAGTCCCACGGGCCCGACACATGGCATGGCATGTTTTTTTAAGGAGGATGACCCCAGGCCTCTGCATCTTTGAGATGCATACGACCATTTTATTGATTATTCTCAAGGACCTTACAAAGTATAACAACAATATGCCTGAATCAGCTATCTTGGCAGCATCTGCCGCTACTCCTATCCAAATGATGAATGTGTGCAAGCTGGGCCACTCATCACCTACAAGTATAGGGGATCTATCGTAGTCCTTTCGATAAGTAAGCGTGTCGAACCCAACAAGGACCAGAAGGAAATGATAAGCGGTTTTCAGCAAGGTATTCTCTGCAAGTACTGAAATAAGTGGTAACAGTTAGTTTTGTGACAAGATAAATTGTAACAAGCAAGAAGTAACAAAAGTAAATAAAGTGCAGCAAGGTGGCCCAATCCTTTTTATAGCAAAGAACAAGCCTGGACAAACTCTTATAATAGGAAAAGCGCTCCCGAGGACACATGGGAATATCATCAAGCTAGTTTTCATCACGCTCATATGATTCGCGTTCGATACTTTGATAATTTGATATGTGGGTGGACCGGTGCTTGGGTGCTGTTCTTACTTGAACAAGCATCCCACTTATGATTAACCTCTATTGCAAGCATCCGCAACTACAACAAAAGTATTAAGGTAAACCTAACCATAGCATGAAACATATGGATCCAAATGAGCCCCTTACGAAGCAACGCATAAACTAGGGTTTAAACTTCTGTCACTCTAGCAACCCATCATCTACTTATTACTTCCCAATGCCTTCCTGCAGGCCCAAATAATGGTGAAGTGTTATGTAGTCGACGTTCACATAACACCGCTAGAGGCTAGACAACATACATCTCATCAAAATATCGAACGAATACCAAATTCACATCACTACTAATAGCAAGACTTCTCCCTTATACTCAGGAACAAACGTAACTACTCACAAAGCATATTCATGTTCATAATCAGAGGGGTAATAATATGCATAAAGGATCTGAACATATGATCTTCCACCAAATAAACCAACTAGCATCAACTACAAGGAGTAATCAACACTACTAGCAACCTACTAGTACCAATCCCGGACTTGGGGACAAGAATTGGATACAAGAGATGAACTAGGGTTTGGAGATGAGATGGTGCTGGTGAAGATGTTGATGGATATTGCCCTCTCCCGATGAGAGGATCGTTGGTGATGACGTTGGTGATGATTTCCCCCTCCCGGGGGGAAGTATCCCCAGCAGAACAGCTCTGCCGGAGCCCTAGATTGGTTCCGCCAAGGTTCCGCCTTGTGGCGGCGGAGTCTCGTCCCGAAAGGTTGCTTAATGTTTTTTTCTCATCGAAAGACTTCATATAGGAGAAGATGGGCGTCGGAGAGCCACTAGTGGGCCCACGAGGTAGGGGGGCGCGCCCCAGGGGGGGGGGGCGCCCCCACCCTCGTGAGCACGGTGTGGGCCCCCTGGCTTTCATCTTTGGCGACGATTTTTCTTTATTTATTTTAAGATATTCCGTGGAGTTCCAGGACTTTCGGAGTTGCGCAGAATAGGTCTCCAATATTTGCTCCTTTTCCAGCCCAGAATTCCAGCTGCCGGCTTTCTCCCACTTCATGGTAAACCTTGTAAAATAAGAGAGAATAGCCATAAGTATTGAGATATAATGTGTAATAACAACCCATAATGCATAAATATTGATATAAAAGCATGATGCAAAATGGACGTATCAACTCCCCCAAGCTTAGACCTCGCTTGTCCTCAAGCGAAAAGCCGATAACAATAAATATGTCCTCATGTTTAGAGGTAGAGGCATCGATAAAAATAAAATGCGGACATGAAGGCATCATGATTATTTCCATAACAGCAACATATATAGATTTTTTCATATGATTACTTATGTTCAAGTGATGATTTTTCACAATGCAAAAGTATGAATCAGAAACCTTATTGAGCACCAACAATTATAATCGCAGTCATTGAAGCAACTGCAATTTATCATAACATCGGAAAGAGTCTATGTCAGAGCTTAAAAGCAAGTCCACATACTCAACTATCACTTAGTCCTTCATAATTGCTAACACTCACGCAATACTTATGGTTACAGAGTTTTGATCGGACACAGAGAAAGATAGGGACTTATAGTTTTGCCCCACAACCTTTTACCTCAAGGGTAATGTCAACAATAATAATTCATGCTCCCCTACATCCAATTAGATATATATATATATATATATCATGTTCTTTCCAACATGCTGAGCTTGCCAAAGGATAAAATGAAAAAGGAAAGGTGAAGATCACCGTGACTCTTGCACAAAGTAGAGAATAGTAATAAAAGATAGGCCCTTCGCAGAGGGAAGCAGAGGTTGTCATGCGCGTTTAGGGTTGACGCACAAAATCTTAATGCAAAAGAACGTCTCTTTATATTGCCTCTTGCATGTGGACCTTTATTATGCAGTCCGTCGCTTTTATTACTTCCACAACAAGTTCGTACAAAGCTTATTTTCTCTGCACTAATAAGTCATGCATATTTAGAGAGCAATTTTTATTGCTTGCACCGATGACAACTTAGTTGAAGGATCTTACTCAATCCATAGGTAGATATGGTGGACTCTCATGGCAAAACTGGTTTAAGGGTATTTGGAAGCACAAGTAGTATTTCCACTTGGTGCTGAGAATTCGGCTAGCATGAAGAGGGAAAGGCAAGCTCAACACGTTAGAGGATCCATGACAACATACTTTATCTCAGATGTAAGAAAACATAACTCATTATGTTGTCTTCCTTGTCCAACCTCAACTCTTTAGCATGTCATATTTTAATGAGTGCTCCCAATCATAAGATATGTCAATGATAATATATCTATATGTGAAACCTCTCTTTCCTTATTACTTCCTATTAATTGCAACGGTGACCAAAGCTATATTTGCCAACTCCCAACAACTTTTAATCATCATACTCTTTTCTATGTGAAGTCATTACTCTCAATAAGATCAATATGAACTATTTGTTTCTTTTTATTCTTTTTCTTCTTTCTATTCACCCAAGATCATGGCAAAATAATCAAGCCCTTGACTCAACACTAATCTTTATTATATAGATAGCTCACGGACTCGATTGCATAGAGGGATCATAAAGCGAAACTCAAAACTAGATCATGCCAAGACTTTATTCTACTAAATCAAGATACTACTAAAAGGATCGAACTACGAAAAAGGTAAAGATAGGAGTTGTGATGGTGATACGATACCAGGGCCCCTCCCCCAAGCTTGGCAGTTGCCAAGGGGAGTGCCCATACCCATGTGATTATTTCTTCGGAGGTGATGGAGGTGGTGATGATGACGGTGGATAATCGCACATCGAGCGCAAAAGCTCCTCCAACTTGCAGATAATGCCCTTGAGCCCAGCAATATGATCTTTCAACAAAATATTCTCCTCTGTGAGATACTTGTTCTGTATGCGAACTAACTCAATCATCTTGAAAGCTTCAATCTCTGTTGGAGTGAAAAGCTTAGGTAAAGGTTGAGGGGTGTCTTCTTCTTTCACCATCGGAGCTTGAGCATCAATGGCCTTGTTGATCTCTTCTGGTTCTTCTCTTTTCAACTCTATCTTCAAAAGCCAAGCATCCTTTTGTTCGTTGTTGGAGGAGGGAGAAATCATGGTGCTCTAAATCTGCAACAGAAACAGCTCAAAACGAAAACAGAGGATATTTGCGTGATATGAGAGTCAAAACCTTCGGGAGAATATATAATGAATTTTTACCGACAAAAATACGTATCGTGCAAGAAAACGGAGTCTGGAGGGCGCACGAGGTGCTCACGAGGTAGGGGGAGCGCCCAGGGGGGTAGGGCGCGCCCTCCACCCTCGTGGAGGCCTCGTGTCCTCACCGGTCCGCCACTTATTTTTCTATTTTTCTAAATATTTCAAAACGGAGAAATATTGCCTTAAAAATTGTTTTGGAGTCGATTTACTTACCGTACCACATACCTATTCCTTTTCGGAGTCTGAAACGGTCTGGAAGGTGTCCCTTGTGTATTCCTCCGGGGTTACGGTTTCAATAATATTGGTTTCAACATTTATGGGATTACCTGAGATATAATGTTTGATTCTTTGAACGTTTACCACCTTCGGATTTGTGCCTTCAAAGTTGTTGATTTTTATGGCACCGGAATGATAGACCTCCTCGATAACGTAGGGACCTTCCCATTTGGAGAGAAGTTTTCCTGCAAAAAATCTTAAACGAGAGTTGTATAGCAATACATAATCACCTACATTAAACTCACGCTTTTGTATCCTTTTGTCATGCCATCTTTTAACTTTTTCTTTAAACAACTTGGCATTTTCATAAGCTTGGGTTCTCCATTCATCAAGTGAGCTAATATCAAATAACCTTTTCTCACCGGCAAGTTTGAAATCATAGTTGAGCTCTTTAATAGCCCAATATGCCTTATGTTCTAGTTTGAGAGGCAAGTGACATGCTTTTCCATAGAGCATTTTATACGGAGACATACCCATAGGATTTTTATATGCAGTTCTATAGGCCCATAATGCATCATCAAGTTTCTTGAACCAATTCTTTCTAGACCTATTAACAGTCTTTTGCAAAATTAATTTGAGCTCTCTATTGCTCAATTCTACTTGACCACTAGACTGTGGGTGATATGGAGATGCAATTCTATGATTAACGTTATATTTAGCAAGCATTTTACGGAAAGCACCATGAATAAAGTGTGAACCACCATCAGTCATTAAATATCTAGGGACTCCGAACCTCGGAAAAATAACTTCCTTAAGCATTTTAATAGAAGTGTAATGATCAACACTACTAGTTGGAATAGCTTCTACCCACTTAGTAACGTAATCAACAGCAACTAAAATATGTGTATATCCATTAGAGGCAGGAAAAGGTCCCATATAATCAAAGCCCCAAACATCAAATGGTTCAATAACAAGTGAATAGTTCATAGGCATTTCTTGACGTCTACTAATATTACCAATTCTTTGACATTCATCGCAAGACAAAACAAACTTACGAGCATCCTTGAAGAGAGTAGGCCAATAAAAACCGGATTGCAATACCTTATGTGCAGTTCTATCTCCAGTGTGGTGTCCTCCATAAGCTTCGGAGTGACACTTGCGTAGGATCTGTTCCTGTTCATGCTTAGGTACACAAAGTCTAATAACACCATCTACTCCTTCTTTATAAAGATGTGGGTCATCCCAAAAGTAATGTCGCAAATCATAGAAAAACTTTTTCTTTTGTTGGTATGTGAAGCTAGGTGGTATAAATTTAGCGACAATATAATTAGCATAATCAGCATACCATGGAGTGCTACGAGAAGTGCTTATGACATTTAATTGCTCATCAGGGAAGCTATCATCAATAGGTAGTGGGTCATCAAGAACATTCTCTAACCTGGATAAGTTATCTGCAATGGGGTTCTCAACTCCATTTCTATCAACAATATGCAAATCAAATTCTTGCAGCAAGAGAACCCATCTAATAAGTCTAGGTTTTGCATCTTTCTTTTCCATAAGATATTTAATAGCAGCATGATCAGTGTGAATAGTTACTTTAGAGTCTACAATATAGGGTCTGAATTTATCACAAGAAAATTCAACTGCTAAAAGTTCCTTTTCGGTAGTAGCATAATTTCTTTGAGCATTGTCTAGAGTCTTACTAGCATAATGAATAACATTTAATTTCTTATCAACTCTTTGCCCTAGAACAACACCTACAACATAATCACTAGCATCACACATAATTTCAAAGGGTAAATTCCAAGCAGGTGGCTGAACAACAGGTGCAGAGACTAATGCTTTCTTAAGTATTTCAAATGCTTCTACACAATCATCATCAAAGACAAATGGTACATCTTTTTGTAATAAATTAGTCAGAGACCGAGAAATTTTTGAGAAGTCCTTAATGAACCTCCTATAAAATCTAGCATGACCAAAGAAACTTCTTATACCTTTGATGTCCTTGGGACATGGCATCTTTTCAGTAGCATCAACTTTGGCTTTATCAACTTCAATACCTCTTTCAGAAATTTTGTGCCCCAAGACAATACCTTCATTAACCATAAAGTGGCACTTTTCCCAATTCAAGACAAGATTAGTTTCTTTACATCTCTGCAAAACTCGATCAAGATTTCCCAAGCAATCATCAAAAGAGGAACCATAGACGGAAAATTCGTCCATGAAAACCTCACAAATTTTTTCACAAAAGTCAGAGAATATAGCCATCATGCATCTTTGAAAGGTAGCAGGTGCATTACATAAACCAAAAGGCATACGTCTATAAGCAAAAGTACCAAAAGGGCATGTAAAAGTAGTCTTTGATTGATCTTTAGCCGACACAGGTATTTGAGAGAAACCAGAATAACCATCTAGAAAGCAATAATGTGTATGTTTGCATAATCTTTCTAGCATTTGATCAATAAAAGGTAAGGGGTAATGATCTTTCTTAGTAGCTTTATTTAATTTGCGGAAATCAATTACCATCCTATAGCCTGTGATAATTCTTTGCGGGATCAATTCATCTTTATCATTAGGGACAACAGTAATACCTCCCTTCTTAGGGACACAATGGACAGGACTTACCCACTAAATATCAGCAAAGGGATAAATTATACCTGCCTCCAGAAGCTTGAGTATTTCTTTTCTTACCACTTATTTAATTTTAGGATTCAGACGTCGTTGAGGATCACGAACTAGTTTGGCATCCGCTTCCAAATTTATTTTATGTTGACATAGAGTGGGACTAATGCCCTTAAGATCATCAAGAGTATATCCAATAGCGGCACGGTGATTCTTCAGTGTTTTCAATAATCTTTCTTCTTCATGCTCTGAAAGGTTAGCACTAATAATAATAGGATATATTTTATTTTCATCAAGATAAGCATATTTAAGATTATCAGGCAACGGTTTAAGCTCAAACACGGGATCACCCTTGGGTGGAGGAGGATCCCCTAGGATTTCAACATGCAAATTGTGTTGCAGAATAGGTTCCTGTTTAAAGAATACTTCATCTATTTCCCTTCTTTCATTCATGAACATATCATTTTCATGGTCTAGAAAATATTGTTCCAAAGGATCACTAGGAGGTACAACAATAGAAGCAAGACCAATAATTTCATCCTTACTAGGCGATTCTTCCTCACGATGTTGTTTACTAAATTTAGAGAAATTAAACTCATGAACCATATTATCCAAGCCAATAGTAACAACATTCTTTTCGTAGTCTATCTTAGCATTAACAATACTCAAGAAGGGTCTACCAAATATAATGGGACAAAAGCTATCTTGTGGGGAACTGAGAACAAGAAAATCAGCAGGATATTTAGTTTTCCCACACAAGACTTCAACATCTCTAACAATTCTCACTGGTGAAATAGTATCTCTATTGGTGAGTTTAATTGTGACATCAATTTCTTCTAACTCAGCAGGTGCAATTTCATGCTTAATTTCTTTATATAATTCATAAGGTATAACACTATCACTAGCACCCATATCACATAGGCCATGATAACAATGATCTCCAATTTTAACAGAAATAACAGGCACACCCACCACAGGTCTATGTTTATCTTTAGCACAAGGTTTAGCAATTCTAGCAGTTTCACCACAGAATTGAATAACATGCCCATCAATATTATCAGACAAGAGATCTTTAACAATAGCAATATTAGGTTCTACTTTGATTTGCTCAGGAGGTGTATAAGTTCTAATATTGCTTTTATGAACAACAGCTGAAGCTTTAGCATGATCCTTTAGTCTAACAGGGAAAGGTGGTTTCTCGACGTAAGAAGTGGGAACAATAGGATCATTATAAGTGACAGTCTTTTCTTCAACTTTAATAGGTGCATCTACTTTTACTTCTATGGGAGGATGATATTTAAACCACTTCTCCTTGGGGAGATCAACATAGGTAGCAAAAGATTCACAGAAAGAAGCTACTATCTCAGAGTCAAGTCCATATTTAGTGCTAAACTTACGGAAAATATCGGTATCCATAAAAGATTTAACACAATCAAACTTAGGTGTCATACCTGACTCCTTACCTTCGTCGAGGTCCCAATCTTCAGAGTTGCATTTAATTCTATCCAATAAATTCCATCTGAATTCAATAGTCTTCATCATAAAAGAGCCAGCACAAGAAGTATCGAGCATGGTGCGATTGCCATTAGAAAGCCGAGCATAAAAACTTTGAACAATTATTTCTCTTGAGAGATCATGATTGGGGCATGAATATAACATTGATTTAAGCCTCCCCCAAGCTTGAGCGATGCTTTCTCCTTTGCGAGACCAAAAATTATATATATAATTGCGATCACGGTGAACAAGATGCATAGGGTAATACTTTTGATGAAATTCCAGTTTCAATCTCTTATAGTTCCATGATCTCGTATCATCACATAGCCTATACCATGTCAATGCGTCTCCCTTCAAAGATAAAGGGAAGGCCTTCTTCTTAACAACATCATCGGGTATACCTGTAAGCTTAAATAGTCCACAAACTTCATCCACATAGAGTAGATGTTCATGAGGATGCTTTGTTCCATCTCCTGTAAAAGTGTTAGCTAGCAGTTTTTCCATCATAGCTGAATGAATTTCAAAAGGAGTTTCATTTTCAATAGGTTTAGTAGGTTGAGGAGCAACTCTTTGCTCTACTGGACAGGGTGAAGATACCCCGTACAAGCCCCTCAGAGAATTACTTTCCATAGTAACAAGTGACATAAAATTTCAGCACACTATATAAATTTTTCCTTACCAAATTCCACCTACCAAAGGCGCTACACTCCCCGGCAACGACGCAAGAAAAGAGTCTTGATGACCCACAAGTATAGGGGATCTATCGTAGTCCTTTCGATAAGTAAGCGTGTCGAACCCAACAAGGACCAGAAGGAAATGATAAGCGGTTTTCAGCAAGGTATTCTCTGCAAGTACTGAAATAAGTGGTAACAGTTAGTTTTGTGACAAGATAAATTGTAACAAGCAAGAAGTAAAAAAAGTAAATAAAGTGCAGCAAGGTGGCCCAATCCTTTTTATAGCAAAGAACAAGCCTGGACAAACTCTTATAATAGGAAAAGCGCTCCCGAGGACACATGGGAATATCGTCAAGCTAGTTTTCATCACGCTCATATGATTCGCGTTCGATACTTTGATAATTTGATATGTGGGTGGACCGGTGCTTGGGTGCTATTCTTACTTGAACAAGCATCCCACTTATGATTAACCTCTATTGCAAGCATCCGCAACTACAACAAAAGTATTAAGGTAAACCTAACCATAGCATGAAACATATGGATCCAAATCAGCCCCTTACGAAGCAACGCATAAACTAGGGTTTAAACTTCTGTCACTCTAGCAACCCATCATCTACTTATTACTTCCCAATGCCTTCCTGCAGGCCCAAATAATGGTGAAGTGTTATGTAGTCGACGTTCACATAACACCGCTAGAGGCTAGACAACATACATCTCATCAAAATATCGAACGAATACCAAATTCACATCACTACTAATAGCAAGACTTCTCCCTTATACTCAGGAACAAACGTAACTACTCACAAAGCATATTCATGTTCATAATCAGAGGGGTAATAATATGCATAAAGGATCTGAACATATGATCTTCCACCAAATAAACCAACTAGCATCAACTACAAGGAGTAATCAACACTACTAGCAACCTACTAGTACCAATCCCGGACTTGGGGACAAGAATTGGATACAAGAGATGAACTAGGGTTTGGAGATGAGATGGTGCTGGTGAAGATGTTGATGGATATTGCCCTCTCCCGATGAGAGGATCGTTGGTGATGACGTTGGTGATGATTTCCCCCTCCCGGGGGGAAGTATCCCCAGCAGAACAGCTCTGCCGGAGCCCTAGATTGGTTCCGCCAAGGTTCCGCCTCGTGGCGGCGGAGTCTCGTCCCGAAAGGTTGCTTAATGTTTTTTTCTCATCGAAAGACTTCATATAGGAGAAGATGGGCGTCGGAGAGCCACTAGTGGGCCCACGAGGTAGGGGGGCGCGCCCCAGGGGGGGGGGG